>NC_134853.1:102381281-102728781 GCF_049852395.1 Peromyscus maniculatus bairdii
ACACTGGAAAGAAGAAAGCCAACCAGAGTGGATGGTGACATTACAGAAGAGCTGGTGCGTGTTGTGCCTAACAAGAGCTCCTCTACCAGGCCCTGTGACACTTCTGTGCTTCCTCCAAAAAGGCTGGGGTAGCAGGACCTTGTGTGGAGGGCCATCCTGGGCTATAGGGCAGGACCCTATATTAAAAACAAACAAAAAGAACCTTTATTGTTGCTTTTATTTTTAGAGATAAATGTCTTCAAAGTTTTCAGAGAAAGACAATTTCTGTATGAAAATACTCTTAAATACTACCCTCTAGGTATAGCTATGTTACACATTTCAATTTAAAGATTTTTTTTTTCATTTCTCAGATTTCCTGAGAAATATGAAATTTGTTGGAAAATAACTTTGGGGTTATTCCACACCTGGGTAGGAATGTTAAAAAAAAAATAGAATTGGGTTAAGGGAGGCACTGAATGCTATTCATTGTGACAAAGGCTTCAGTGATCTCACAGCATGACCTGGAATTGCAAGATCCTACCTTGAAGTAAGGGGCCTGGCCTTCTATAGATCCAGGAAAAATGGGCAGCAGAGATGTCTCGGTGGTTAAGAGCACTAGCTGTTCTTGCAGAGGACTGAGTTTAGTTCCCAGCGCCTACACTGGACAGCTTACAACCTCCTGTAACTCCAGTTCCAAGGGTCCTTGTAGCCTTCTTCTGCCCTCTGTAGGTAAATGTGCACATACCCATACACACATACATACATACATACACACACACACAGAGAGAGAGAGAGAGAGAGAGAGAGAGAGAGAGAGAGAGAGAGAGAGAGAGAGAGAAAATAAAACAAATCTTTAAGACAACCAGTCAATCAAAGTAACTTGCATAAATTATCAGACATTATTTCCAAGTATTGTATCAACATCATCACCCTCGGGTTTTTTTTTTTTTTTTTATCTTTACGGATTTTGCTGAAACAAATTTCTATTTCATGTGTTTTCTAATATTATTTGAATTTTGAAAAGTTCTAGTTGCATTAAAATGCAATTATCTTGCTCTTTGATGACTGATTCAGCCTCATAGCTTAAATAATTCAATGCCAAGTGCAGCAAGACTAAAGTCATCCAGTCAGCTCACTAAAGAGTTCTCAAGTAGGAGAGGAAAGGACTCGGGGAGAGAACCTCAGCAAACACAAAAGCAAAAGCAGACTGAGGGCAGGAAAAGTCACCAAATATTAGGATCAGGCCAGAAGTTAGAGTTGGGGAGAGACTAGGGCCAAAAAAGATCAGGTCAGGATCAAGAAGATGTTATGAACAACCCCTGGGGACCACAGTTTGCCCACATTGGTCATTTAGCATTCACTTTTTAGTGAATGTGCTTGTCAGCTCATCTTTAAAGTGCACAAAAGACTGTGCACAAAAGTCCACAAAATAGTTTCAAACTCTGCATTATTTCACATGTGAAAACATAAGCCAGACAGAAAATAAAAGTGATATTCATCTTATGCAACATAAGCCACAGTGTGTGAGCTATGAAAGTAGGTCCTAGATTTGAAAGGTCTTAGTTAAAATACTACAACCAGGTCTTAGTCTCTGAAGTTATTTGCTTAACTTCCCTATATTTCTTTCCCAATCTGTGAAATGGAACTGACAATAACATCATTCCACAGGAATGTGGAGTAAGATAACTAATCTCTTTGAACTATAAACACAGTTCTTAATGTGTCTTGAATGAGAAATATCTCCCATAGGCTCATGTTTTTGAACACTGGTTCCCAGTCGACAGTGAGGTTTGGGGAGATCATGGAGTGTTTAGGAGGTGAACCTTTGTTGGTGGAAGTATGTCAATGGGGTGTGATTCAGAGTTTTATAGCATGGCCCACCTTCTATCTGCTGTTCCTTCTCTCTCTCTCTCTCTCTCTCTCTCTCTCTCTCTCTCTCTCTCTCTCTCTCTCTCTCTCTCTCTCTCTCCCTTCCCTCTCCCTCTCCCTCTCCCTCTCCCTCTCTCCCTCTCTCTTTTTCTCCCTCCCTCTGTCTCTCTCTGCCTGTCTCTTCTTCCTGTGTCAGAATGAGAATGACATGTGATCATCACTCTGCTTCCCGACTGACAGGTCTGCCTAGCTCTTGCGTGCTGCGGTGTCTTCTCTGTCTGCATGGACTGAAAACCCAGTGGAACTGCAAGCTAAATAAATCCCTTTCTTCTCTACATTACTTTTTGGGTAAGTATTCTATTTCAACAAAAGTAGAGTAAGTGATGTAGAGTATAAAAAAAATAAACCAAGGGACATTGAGATGGTCAGTTCTCATAGGTAAAACACCTTTTGTCCTGACACAGTGAATTTTCCTGTAGATCCTTATTTGTATGATCGTTGGGGAAATGATGAATCTGGAAATCTAGTGGCAGTGCATAAGTACTGATGGCCTAGGGCAGCGGTTTTCAACCTTCCTAACGCTTCAACCCTCTAATACAGTTCCTCATGCTGTCGTGACCCCCAGCCATAAAACTGTTTCCGTTGGTACTTCACAACGGTCATTTTTGCTACTGTTATAAATTATAATGTAAATATCTGACCTGCACATGGTCTTAGGCAACCCCTGTGAAAGGGTTGTTTGATGCCCCCAAAGGGGTCATAACCCCATGTTGAAGACCACTGGCCTAGGGAGAGGAATTAGCTGAGCTAGGCCCAGTGTTGAAAGGCAGTAGAGACAGCAGTCTGCTGTCAGTCATAGAGGCAGCCACAGCTGCTGATGCACCTGCTCAGCAAGAAGAGCAGAGGCGGTCATATTTCTTTTTCCTAGGACTTCATCCTCTCGGATCTGCTCATCAGAAGATGCCACTCACTGGGCGTGGAAGATGCCACTCACTGGCTGTGGTGGTGCACGCCTTAATCCCAGCACTCGGGAGGCAGAGACAGGTGGATCTCTGTGAGTTCGAGGCCAGCCTGGTCTATAGAGTGAGTTTCAGGACAGGCTCCAAAGCTACACATTGAAACCCTGTCTGGAAAAAAACAAAACAAACAAACAAATAAGAAGATGCCACTCACTCTGTGGGTGGGTCTTCCCCATTCAGTTCATTCTTGTTGGCTACACCTTTATAGACAGAGGTGTCTCCTATGTGATGTCAGATACCATCATGTTGACAATCAAGATTAACCACCACAAATGTGACAAATTGGAAACCTTATTTCCCACAAAACTTGGATCTGTTTATTAATTTTGGGGAGACTAAATTGTTAAATTAGAGGTGCCCATTAGAAGTAGTAATTTTTTTTCCTGATATTAACCTTCCCTTTTTCTCTAGTTAGTGTTTATTGTAGAGATGAGCTTTTCTTTTTTCTCACCTGTGCTCTTTCACATCTTTATATGGATTAATTAATTGAAGCCTCCTTTGTGTTTTCCAATTATTTTTTGTAGGAGAGAATGAAAGAAAGAGAGAAGAAGGGAGGAATGGAAGAAGGGAGGGAAGAGAAAAGATACCGGTGCCTGCTTACTCTCCTTCCATGAGTCTGTTTCTCTGTCAAGTAAAGAATTATAGGACCAGAAGTTTGAAATCCATCACACGTAAGATTCATTGCAGCAGAGACAGCATACGTAGCACACAAAGCCAGGACCCCCAGCATAACATAGGGAGGGGGTGCTGTCTAGACGGGGAGCACTGCCTGCCTTATCCCCCCCCCCCGGGGCGAGTCTGGGTGTACACACTTTTTCACAGGATGTGGATCAATACTAGGCTCCTTCTTGAATTGGATCTGGCAGGTTTCATTTAACCAGTTTAAATGACATCAAGGACCTGACTGGGAAAGACAGGGGTGGCAAAGAAGAAAAGCCGAGGAGGCCACTCAGCCTTGTTATCAGTGGCCTGCAGTAAAGCTGGGCTGGGGAGGGAGTGAGGAGGCAAACTGGCCATTAGCCCAGGTGCTGCCAGAGAGGAAAAATGCCTCCCAAAGCAGAGGCCTTCTTTTGAGCAAATGTCAGGAGTAAATCCTCTTGGATCTAAAGTGTAATTGCTCAGAGGTCAATTTGATTTGACGCACCATCTCTCTCCCTAGCTGTCTACCTATTTAAGAAAAACCATCTCCTATCTTCTCTTCAAGCCAATCAAGCAATGCTAGTTGAGGGAAAGACAGGGAGGCAAATACTAGGCATTGCTTTATCATGGGTGTGTCAATAACAGCCAGTGTTCATATTGAGCTGCTTGTCTGATTTCATAAAGTTCTTTCTATCCTAGCCAGAGTTGTAAGTTCTTAGTGTACCTTCAGCCATGATTGCCACACATATGTGTGCTATGGATGTGAACAGGTGTGGACTGTGAAAGAACCATTTGGATAAATGTGCCATGACACTTGACCGTGACTAGCACTTGCAGTAAGCAGGTAACAGAAGATCAGATGCCAGCCAGGCACCAGCAGATATCCGCATGCAACGAAGTTAGCTCTTGAACCAATATGGTGTAGAACATAGGGTCAGTACAGTAGCCCTAGGTGACTCTTTAATCTTTCAACAACTCTAATTGTTGTCCTTACAATACACATTCATGGGTAGGCAAACAGTCACAAAGAACCAGCATTGCTTATCTTAGTTTATACAGAAATAAAATGATTAAGGAGTATGAACTGATTAATTGATTTTCTTCCCTGTCTCCAGCATCACTGAATGGACCTGGTTTGTACATAGCAGGCTTGATCTAGATTGGTTCATCAGAGAGCATTGTGTAAATTTCTTATGTTTGATTTCAGCTAATATGTTATTTGGTATGGAAATCCTAATGGTTTTTAATTTGGAGTTTCTTCTTTGAGGCATAGACTTTTACTTATTTTTTGAGTAGAATATTTAGTTTACAGTGTTGACAACATAGATGGTAATATACAGTTGTGTTTACGAATGGAGGTACTTGTATGCTTCTTTCAACAATTGTTGCCAATGTTTTTGAGTACTCTTGCTGACTGAGCTCTCTTTGGGGCCATTGCTCTGTTCCACACAGATGGTCTTTGCTGTGGCCAGCTGGCTTTAGGATACTTTGTGTGGCTGCTTTAGATGGAAAAGAAAAGGTTTTTCATCTTAGGTCTTCTTACTATTTCTGCTTATGTACTTGTTCTAAGAAGATATGTTGCACCTGATGAAAGACCACCACTGAGACACTGATCTTCTCAACACCTTGGGTGGCCAACCAAGATCTGGAGGCAGGAAGGTCTCTGAGGTGTTTTCTCTGTCATGATCAGTATCATTCCCCCCCCCCCCAATACCATTCCTATCCTATTCTCTGTGGCAAGTCTGCAATGTAAACTGAGTATACTAGCTAAGAACAATGTTGACAACATTGATCTTTAACATTATTCTGAACTCTCTTATGCAGACACTCAACAATTAATGAGGCAGATAGGTGAGGAGACGCTATCCCTAGTAGTCCAGGATAGTCAACATTTCCCTCATTTTCAATATATAACCAAAATAATATCTTCCTAACAAATAAAGAAAAATAAGCACACACATTTCTTGCTCCCAACCAAACTCCTCATGAATCAAAAGCTCTTTAGGAAAATATATCTTCTTGTAATTACTGTAAATTACCATGTTCTCAATGTAACCTAGCCAGAATATTAAATATACTAATGCTATAGAATATCTATTTTGTTCTATCTTTATTTGGTATTTTGGTGAGAGGTTAAAATTACACCTTAGTTAAGTTTAGAGCTTTTGACTATTAAAGAATTTCTATATATTATGTAAAACTTATTCAATGAGATATTGTTGATGAAGTGTCTAAGCATATTGGTAATTTCTCAGAAGCACTTTGTGAACCTCTTTGAAAACCCGCTTGGTGGAATTTGGAATCAGAGGGCCTGTTTTAGAGGCCTCTTGTCTCTTCTTCCATTATTTCAAGTAGAAAAGTATTCATTTAAAAATTGTGTATTAAGTAATGTTCTAGATAAGAGTTATTTGAGGAAAAGCTCTAAATTTATTTTTTGTAAACCCTGGAAATGGTGGCTGTGTTAGAGAATGGTTCATGCAATCCCACACGTGTTACATGTGCACTTGAAATTAGGAAACTTGATCTTAAGTTACTCCTTGGAATTCATTTGATATTTTTGTAATTGTATTTGCAAGAAAAGAAAATTAGTTTTACTTGTGATGAAATGTATTTTGGCATGCATTTCTACTTGTAAGTAATTTTAAAAGGTTATATTTTTCCCCGGGCACACATTTCCACATACCTATTATTACTATCCTACTTTATGCATTAGTATCTGGGGAAGAATTTGCTCCTTAATGTAGAACCAGGGATTACAATGTTATCATCTTTGAGATTTTTTTAAACAACTTTTAAGAGGATGCTACAATTACAACACATTAAAATACTTCTACTGTTGTAAAAAAAATAATCTTATAACAATTGCATCAGCTTTTAGCAGAGTAAATACAACAAAACTTCTGATTAACTCCATAGAGGACTAAATATGCACAAAAGATTGGTTTGTTTTGGTTTTTTGAGAGTGTCTCTTTACATAGCCCTGACTGTCCTGGAACTCATTATGTGGACCAGGCTTGACTCCTGAACTCATAGAGATCTGTCTGCTTCTGCCTTCTGAGTGCTAGGATTGAAGACATGTGCCACCATGTCCGGCAAAAGTTATTATCTGTAGCAAATTTTGGTTAGTTCTATTTTGGTTTTAATAATCAAATCTTGATTCCTTTTTTATTTACACATAATATAAAATAATGAGAGCTGTGAAATAGTTATATGCTACAAAGTCCACATGCTATTCAGCAACTAGCTAGGCTTGAATTTAAAGTACCAAGATGCTTTTGAGTGATAGGTGTTTTTGAAAAGTATAGTGATCTTTAAAAAGTTAGCTTATTAAACTCCTTCCATAGCAACAATTCTATAACTTATCTTGATAACTACGAGAAAAGATGGTTCTATTTTCATCTAGTGAAGGAAGATTATCTAGCACAATGATCCGCAGTTAGTCACTGAATAAGGTTTATTAAGAATATTTAAAAAGGCCTGTAGCTAGAGTTTTCCTGCCTTGCACACAGTCAGGACAAATCTTTGTCACCCGCCAATCCCACAGCCACTCAGACCCAACCAAGTAAACACAGAGACTTATATTGCATACAAACTGTATGGCCGTGGCAGGCTTTTTGCTAACTGTTCTTATAGCTTAAATTAATCCATTTCCATAAATCTATACCTTGCCACGTGGCTGGTGGCTTACTGGCGTCTTCACATGCTGCTGGTCATGGTGGTGGCTGGCAGTGTCTCTCTGCCTCAGCCTTCCGCTTCCCAGAATTCTCCTCTCTCCTTGTCCCACCTACTTCCTGCCTGGCCACTGGCCAATCAGTGTTTTATTTATTGACCAATCAAAGTAATTTGACATACAGACCATCCCACAGCAAAGGCCCTCTAATTTTAATTCCCCAGTCTTATGCCTGGCTTTTTAGCAAACCAACTGCTTTGTCCTTTCCTTTCTCTCTGTCCCCATTCTCAGGGGACAAAGCAGATCTTCTACAGCCTTCCTCCCTCCTCAATCCATCCCTTCCTCTCACAGCAGGTAACACAAAAATCTCTCTCCCTGGAAACCTGCTGACCACATCCAGCCTGAGAATCAGGAAGGCAACCTTCAGTCTCTTTTCTATCCTCTATTTCCAATTTCCCATTCTCATTCCTAGACCAGTAATAGAACACCTGCTGGGACCTGTTTTCCATCTCCTCCTCCATTCCTGGGGGGCACCACCAATCATCATGGTAGATCCAGATTCCCTCCTTCCCACTCTCTGCCACCACCACCACCACCACCACCACCACCACCACCACCACCACCACCACCACCACCACCACCCTTCTAGCCCATTCTCATTCTTCCATATCAGCTACCAATACCTAGAAACACTTTTTACTAGGACCCTTAGTGACCATACCTGGCAGGAACTCAGAAGCACTCCCTACCAGCCAAACCACAGCCATTACATTCTCTTATGATCCAAAGAGAGCATCAGAAAGCAAGGAATGAATAACCTACTTAACAAAGACAAGACCAGATATCAACACCAAGAATTAAAATCATCCCAAATGTCTAGACAATAGTTTAAAGACCCAGTAACAGCCAGGACAATATGTTCCTATTAGAGTTCAGCAATGCTACTATAGTAGGCCCCGGGAAATGTAATATAGCTGAAGCATATAACAAGGACTTCAAAACAGTTATAATGAGTATTTTTCAAGGCCACTAAAGAAGGTATGAATAAATCCATTAATGAAATCTATAAAAACACAAAAAAACAGTGAAATAAAATGAAGACAACAGTTCAAGACACAAAAGTATAACTGGAATCACTAAAGAAAACCTAACCTGAGATAAAACTTACAAAGTCAAGCAAAACCTCAGAGGTAAGCCTCACCAACAGAGTACAAGGCGTAGAAGAAATCATCTCAGGCATTGAAGATGGGATAGAAGAAATGGATACCCAAGTCAATGACAATGTTAACTCTAAAATAAATAAACGAATAAATCCAGGCACAAAAACCACCAGGAAATCTGGGACACTGAAAAACAACCAAAATCTTCTACTGCCTCTGGTGCCAAGCAATCATAGAGATGGCTGCATTCAACTTAGAACTCAACTATGGTAAGACAGCCCAGCTCTGACTCTTCCTAACCTCTAAGTCAGGGTTAGTCGGTTCTTGACTGGGCATTGTGCTTCTCTTTGGATATGGATATTCCATCTGTGAAGTCTTTCATTAGCAGTATGTGTTAAACTAGAATGGTTTTTAAAAAGAAAAAATATAACTGTTGGAAATTAAAAAGTGGCAGAATTTTAAATACTTTTTTAAAAAATTAAGTTGAAATCTACCAAGAGATAAAGCACAAAAGAAAAATCAGGAAATAACCAAGAAAATACAAGATATGGGATGATCAATCTGAGAAATTCAAACTTTCTGAGATTCAAATATAGAGAATAATAAAGGAAACACAGAGAGGAAAATTGCTATGTAGTTAGTTCAAGAAGACTCCCTGCAACTGAATATGGTGAATTTTCTGTCTTCCAAGTCTGGGGATGAAATGGGTCAAACTAGATGGAAACTAAGGAGCATTGTCAGAAAACTTCAATCAATTGGGAGAAGAGACCAGCGCCTACAAGACACTAAATGGAAAAGATGATTTCATTAAAAGCTGTCCAAAATTGCAACAGACTTAGAAAACAAAGCTGGTTTTCCCTCAGATTCTATCAGAGTGTGACTTGAAATTTTAAGAAAAATCCATTTGATAAAACGCAAAGGAGAGAAAGAATTCATACAATTTGAAGTTGTGAGATGTATTAGTTGGGGTTTTTATTGCAACCTGGAGAGGAAAAGCTTTCTTTGGCTTACAGATCACAGTCCATCGGGGAAAGCCAATGCAGCAGCTCAAACAGGACAGGAACCTGGAGGCAGGAGCTGACAGAGAGGCCATGGAGGAGTGCTACTTACTGGCTTGCTCACATGGTTTGCTTAGCCTGTGTTCTTATAGAATCCAAGACCACCAGCCCAGGGATGTCTATACCCATAATGGGCTGGACCATCGCCCAGGGATCACTGATTAAGAAAATGCCCTAAACCAGTGGTTCTCAACCTTCCTTAATACAGTTTCTCATGTTGTAGTGACCCCCAACCAAAAAATTATTTTCTGTGCTACTTCATAACTGTAATTTTGCTACTGTTATGAATCATAATGTAAGTATCTGATATGCAGGTAGTCTCAGGTAACCCCTTTGAAAGGGTAATTCTGCAGGCTTGCCCATGGCTCGATCTTCTGGGAGCATTTTCTTAATTTAGGCTCCCTTCTCTCCAATGACTCTAGCTTGCGTCAAGCTGACATAAAATTAGCCAGCACAGTAAATGATGTTCATAGTTTTACTCACCAGATTTATTTTTAAAATACTATGCGCCATGAAAAATATTAGCTGTGTATAGTCCAGGGAATGATAAAAGCTGGTGCCAGAGCCGGGCGGTGGTGGCGCACGCCTTTAATCCCAGCACTCGGGAGGCAGAGCCAGGCGGATCTCCGTGAGTTCGAGGCCAGCCTGGGCTACCAAGTGAGTCCCAGGAAAGGCGCAAAGCTACACAGAGAAACCCTGTCTCGAAAAATCAAAAAAAAAAAAAAAAAAAAAAAAAAAAAAAAAAAAAAAAAAAAAAAAAAAAAAAAAAAAGCTGGTGCCAGTTGGGTTGCAACCATAGCAAATGCTTTTTATTTGTGTGGGTTTGTAATTATGCAGATTACAAGTTAACTATAGTTCCTTTTCTTCAGCACTAAATAGGTTGCCAGCATAGCTCTTCTGGAAATGTGGTGTTGTCTGTCCTTTCACTGAGGCAGGTTGTACCTTGGATAACTTGAAGTGAAATGAAAATCAGCTCTGGTGACTTTGCTTTGCTGAATAGGTAGAATGGTTTTATGAAGAATGTGGTCCAGAAAAGAGGCCTCAGAATTTTATTTCCTAGCTTAAACATGTATCTATCTGATTACAAAATTAATATTCACACATGGAAGGAAATTGGGAAATTTCACATCAGTCACATGAGACACCTGTGATTTTTGCCATATAAAGACAGCCACCACAAACATGTAACATATAACGGCAGCGACCGACCACATACATGTAAGTTTCTTCTTCAAAGACCTTTTTATGGTCTGTGTGCGTATTCTCAACAGTTCAGAAGCCTTTCTAATAATGTCTGCAAGTGTGAACTTTGGAGCCAAAGTGGGTTTCATTCGGAGTTCCACAGCTCCTGTCTGCATCTCATCGAAAGACTCTTTTTATTCATTTGTAACAGATAATAATCTTTTAGCGTCTAGATTACTCTAGTTATTGTCAGGTCCCAAAGAAAACCCAGACAAGGCTCACTCAGTACCTTGTGATTCCTCCCAGGACTTCTCATCCTGCCCCTTATACTAAACTTCTCCAGCCCAGGGGATGGGCTTCCCTTTCTCCAGACTCTGAAATCTATATAACTCAGCCATTTTGGCTACTGCTCTCTTGGTTTCCGGGCTTGATCTCTGTTGGCCTCTTGGTCTCCTGGCTTGCTCTTGACCCGCTTCCCTCCCTCCTTCTCTCCCTCCCTCTCTCCCTCCCTCTCTCCCTCCCTCCCTCCTTTCCTCTTTCTCTCTCTCTCCTCTTCCCTTCCTCTGTAGCTCCACCCCTCCCATCCACCTCCTCTCATGGCCCAGTTCAGTCTGGACCCTTTCAAATGCCTCTGGCTGTTCTCTCCCTCATATCTTTGATAAACCCTTCTCCTCAACCATACCTTGGAGTGGTCATTTACTCATCTTCATCCAGTTATTAGGGCTCCTATGGGCATTAATGACATAATCTACCTTAAAGAGCCCAAGGATGAATTCCTTCCCCTCTTCTCATCTAAACCTCACCATTAACAAGGATCAGATGGAGCTCAATCAATGGAAGAGAATTTGCTCTAATGACATATTGGTGGAGTTTGCCAAGAATCTGTCCGATAGATGGTCAGGGCAAGCTTTCATGAATCATGGTGGTGTGGGTGTCATAGTCATAGGAGACTCTACTACCAAGCTGAGTGCAGCAGGAAGGGATGGGGCCAATGATTCTGGTTATGCCACTTTGCAAGATTTCTGTCTGGTGCCAGAAAAGCCACACAAACAGGAAGTAAAATCACCTGCAGCGTTGGTTCTCAACCCTCTAATGCTGTGACCCTTTAATCCAGTTCCTCATGTTGTAGTGACCCAAAACCGTAAAATTATTTCATTGCTATTTTATAACTACAATTTCACTATTGTCATAAATCGTGATGTAAATATCTGTTATGCAGAATGTCTGATATGCAGTTACTGTGAAAATGTCCTTTGACCCCCGCTGAAGGGGTTGCGACCCACAGGTTGAGGACTGCTGTATCTGCAGAGTCTCACTATCACCCTCTACTGACAAAGCTTGAAATTGCTCCATACAGCAAAGCACAGGAGGAAAAAAGGGTGAATTCGGACCTGAGAAAAGCAGATCTTGAAAAAAACAGTCATGCAGTAAGTGTTCAAGAACCATTATTATTGACTCGGTCACATGTGCACACAAATGTGCAGAAATGAGACCACTTCTTTCATACATACATTTTGTGCCCTGAAATTAACATTTTTGACTGTTTTTAATTAAACATTCTTGGCATTCTTGGTTTTATTTTTCCATCTATATAACTATCCAATATGTATAAACAGCATAATTCATTGAGTAGTTAAACTTTTAAGTATATTAGGAATTGATAACATCATTGATCATAGGGAAAATGCTAATTAATACCACAATGTTTTTGCCTCAAACATGTTTTCAATGGTTCTAATCAAAAAGAGGAAAAATAAATGTTGGCAAGGATGTGGGTGGTAACTGGAGAATCCTTGTACACTGTTGGTGAGAATATAGATTGGTGTCTCATAGTGGAACACAGTATGGCCATTGTCCTAAAGTTCAGGACAGAACTGTCACAGAATCTAGAAATCCACTACTAGATGTGAACCCACAAGAACAGACGCCTGAACTCTCATGTTCACTTCAGCATTGTTCACAATAGCCAAGCCTTGTGTGACCTCTTCCTGGAACAATAAATCTCTCTTCACCCTGGATAGTGCCAAGTTTAGCATGGCTCAGTGAAATGACCGTGCTCAACTCCAGTTTTGTGAAACAGTGAGTTTAAGTTAGGGTTATTTTCATGGGTGAAGGGTTGGATAAAAGAGCATGAGCAATTTTTGGGTGGCTACACCACTGAAGCAGGTATTTCTCCCCAACAACTGTTATAGTGTATAAATCCTTGCGAAGGGGCGTGGCCTTGTGAACTTTCCCCTAATAGCTATTAATTGCACAGAAATTCTTGGGGATGGACAGATTCCTAGGAATCCTTCTCTTTGCCATGACAGGAAGTTGATGGGCCCAATCATGAACAAATATCCTCTGGTTAATCACAACTTCTGGAAATTCAAAAGGGCGAAGGTCGTGTTGTGGATGAAGGAGATCATATTCTGAAACACCAAAATATAGAAGCAGCCTGTGTGCACAGAGAGACAGACTATAAAAAAATGATATATCTACACAATGGAAATTTTATCTTTTAAAAGACAGAAATCCTGTCATTTTTATCAGCATGGATGAACACACATGACATTATGTTAAGTGAAATAAGCTGGTCGTAGATAGATACTTCACATTCTCACCTACTTGTGGAATTGATCCAAATAGAAATCACAGAAGCAGAGAGTAGGATGTGGTTGCCAGTGGCTTAGGGGGCAAGAAAGGGGGATTGTAAAAATGCTGTTCAAGGTATACAACATTTCAGGGTACTGGGAGACAAGCTCAAGAGTTCTGTTACACAACACAGTGAGGATAGTGAGTAATAATGTTCCCATACTTAAAAAGTGGTAAGAGTAAGTTTTAAATGTTCATATAATGAGGAGATAAGCATGTGAAGAAATAGACGTTAATTAGTCAGTTTATCTACTTACAATGTGCTCACATTTCAACACATCATGCTATACACTATATATATATATATATATATTATTTTCTCAATTAAAAATAATTTCAAGTGTTGGGGAAAGTGTGTGAGAAAATAAGATGAACTTGGTGGAAATGTAAACAAATGAACTACTTTCTAAGGCTATTTGGAGATATTTGCTATAGTTTCACATGAGCATTTACTTGTATCCACTAACTTTATATCTTCAATTGCATTTCATATTAATATTCACATATAAAACTTAAATTTATTTATGGTTATATTCAGTTAAAGAAGTTTACAGCAAGAAAAGTCCAAAGTACAAATCCATCGACTATGCCAGTGGTCATTGAGAGGGAAGGAATGGGCAAACATGCAGGATGTATGTTGAAAACCATGCTATTAATAACGTAAATGTCCATATACTGACATAGAAATACTTCTAGGACATTTAGTTAGAGAATTAAAGCACATGATAACTTCTGGTTCAATTGCATGGAAAATGTTTTCATTGTGTGTTTTGTATGCATGGTTGCACGACATGTATACAGATACAGAGTTTATGGCATCTGTGAGGAGAGCACAAGCCAGCTTTTTGGAGTTGGTTGTCTCTACTCACCTTCCTGTATTTTCCAGGGATCTAATTTACTTCATTAGACTCACATAGGGAGTGCTTTTATCCACTGAGTTACCTCACTGACCAATATTTTCATTTAAAAAAATATGTTATGTACATAGATGTATATATGAATGTACTAAATGAATGGACTTCAATCTACTAAAACAATCTTTACCTCCAGGATTGGAAATAGAAACTGCATTGTAAGTAAAGAAAGACTTTTAAAATTCTTTCTCTACTTATTTTCTATTGTTTTATGTGAGCATGCGTCTTCCATTATAGTATCTGTGTAGTAATTGCACACAGAAAGTAAACACTGTGGATTGGAAGCTAGCTCAGTAAAGTGCTTGTCTTACATGCACAAAAATCCAAGTTTGTTGCCCAAAACCCCCATAAAAAAAACAAAGCAAGCATGGTGATGTGACTTGTAATTTCAGGCCTGGGGAGACAAAGGCAGATTGATTCCCTGGGCTCACTAGCTGGCTGGCCTAGACTCCTAGGTAAGTTCCAGACCAGTGATCTTAGAAGAAAGAAGGATGACACTTAAGTAATGTGAACACCAGGATTGTTCTCTTGCCTGCGTACACACACACAAACAAATGCACCTACACACTCACTCATATACACATGCACATACACAAAATAAACACTAGTAAAATGTAAGTAAATAATTAAAGATAGATTATTTATCCCTTATTATTTGTTTAATAATCTGTCATTTTCTGATTGGCTGTTCTTTCTCCCTTATACATACATAATTTGCTTCACTGTATTATCTGTTAATTTCTAGGTATCACCCACGTACATCAAGAGCATGCTTTAGGGAGATATGGTTTTATTACTTATTGCATTCCAAGGTTCTTCTTTCTATTTGTTTTTATATTTTGGCTTTCTAAGGTCAAGTACATTTTGTATGGCCAGAAGGAGATAAACATATATACTATTTAATATTTTTGTGTATGCAGGGTGCTATTTTACCTGCATGCATATCTGTATACCTCATGCATGCAGTTCCCTCAGAGGCTAGAAGTGGGCATCGGATCCCCTAGGACTGGAATTACAGTTTGTTGTGAGCTAGCATATACTTGAAATTAAATCCAAGTCCTCTAGAAGAGTGGACAGTGCTCTTTACCACTGAAGCATTGCTTTAGCTCCAGAAAATATTTTGTTTCTAAAATTTAAATGAAACTGTACTAAATGAAAATGTGTTAAAGCTAAAATCTAGTTGAATTATGTATTGATGGTGTCCAAGGAATACACACACAGTACTTGTGTGTATCTGTGTTCACATGTAAGTACACATGTCAAGTGTGTTGAATGTGGAGGCCAGCGGTTGGCTTCATATATCATCCTCAATCACCTGCTCTCCATCTTAGATATTGAGGCAGTTTTTCTCTATTGAACCTAGAGCTCACCAATTTTGCCAATCTAGCTAGCCATCTTGCTCTGGGGATCCCCTGTTCTGCCTCCTGAGTGCTAGGAATTCCAGAGAGTTGACACATCCACATGGCATGTATGTAGGTGCTGGAGATCCATGGCAAGTGTTTAATTTCTAACCCACCTCCCTAGACCCAAGGCATATTTATATTGGTGGAACTGTTTGGGGAGGATTAGGAGGTGCGGACTTGTTCAAGGAGGTGTGTCACTAGGGGTGGACTTTGAGGTTTCAAAAGACTTAGGTTATTCCCAGTGTGCACTCTTCTTGCTTACAGTTTGAGATGTGGGCTGAAGGAACACTAGCCCACTAGATCATGTGGATCTGGCAGACCTTGACCTTCTCCCCATTCCCCCTGCCTTGTTAGATTACATTTTTAAAGCTGGCCACCAAGGTCTATCCCCTTATTTGGCCCCTTCTTCCTCCTGAGGCTGACTACCAAAATCCAGCAATCAGAAACCCCCTTTGGCTCACCTAATTAACATGCCCAATTAAAATTAAGCACCTCATCCTAACACAGGGTTTCCCCCTTTGTAAACCTCCATTTGCCTATGTGCCAAGTCTGTCCCCTCTCTATGCAGGTGCAGTCCTTTGTCCCTCAGGGACAAATATCCCTGTCCCCTTGTATTTGTCTCCTTCCCCTTCTCCCTCATCCTCTGTCTCCTTTCTAGCATCCTAGCCCATTCTAACACAGACACACACACCCCTTTCTCTCTCTCTCTGGTTTTTCGAGACAGGGTTTCTCTGTGTAGCTTTGCGCCTTTCCTAGAACTCACTCTGTAGCCCAGGCTGGCCTCGAACTCACAAAGATCTGCCTGGCTCTGCCTCCCAAGTGCTGGGATTAAAGGTGTGCACCACCACTGCCGGACCCTTTTTCTCTTCTTAAGAATGACTTCTGCAAGGTCATTGGGTGATGCTTTTCTGCCTGAGTCCGAAAGCAGCCATTTTAACTTTTCCTCCCCTCTTAGTAAAGGATCTCTCTGTGAAAACAGGTGTTTGGGTGTGGCTTGTGCCTAACCGGGGGGTCTGGCCTGGAGCCCCCGCGGTGTGGGAGTCCCCTTCATGAGCTCCCAGTTGTCCCAGCTACCATGTCTTCACTCTGCTCTCACAGATTCTAACCTTCTGGAGCCATGAACCCAATTAAACACTTTCTTTTGTAAGTGGCCTTAGAGCCCAGCGGTGGTGGCGCACATCTTTAATCCCAGCACTTGGGAGGCAGAGGCAAGTGGATCTCTGTGAGTTTGAGGCCAGCCTGGGCTACAGAGTGAGTTCCAGGAAAGGCTCCAAAGCCACACAGAGAAACCCTGTCTCAAAAAAACCTAACAAACCAAAAAAAGATTTAATAAGTTGCCTTAGTCATGGTGTTTTATCACAGCTATAGAAAATTGACTAAGACACCATATGATCCAGCTACAGTACATTGCTCGAGGATAGGACTCGGAAGTCATAAAAGTCAGCTGACACTGGAGACATCTGTGTGCCCGTATTTATCACAACATAACGGACAACTTGTGTTATCAGCTATGATCCCTGTAAGAATGGATTTAAAGGTTGTGGCAAAAATGTACCAGTAAAGTACTAGTCAGCCACAAATAGAAATGAAATCGTGTCATTTATAAGAAACTGGATGGAACTAGAGACTCTCATCTTATATTAAGTGAGACGCTGAAAAACAAATATCACATGTAGAACCTACAGGGAAAAGATATGAAATGAAAAGGGAGCCAGCCAGAACAGGGATAATAGAGCGTCAATATGACCAGAGTACATTTTATGTACCTATGGAATAGTCATAATGAAGCCTATTATTTTGAACAGTTATTAAATACCAATAGAAAAGTTTAAAAACTACTCTTTACATCTGATTTTTAAGATAGTGTGTTTTATCATTGAATGTTTTTAGTTTAATTTCTCAATTTAATGGGCAAGTAGCCCCTTAATAAGTCTAGTAAAAGTAATCACAGATGTATCCTTTTCAAGTTATCTTTAAATCCAATCTTAAAATAAATTTCAATTAAAGATGCTATGAAGAGCTTAGGTTAGGTTAAGGTATAAAATTAATTTTGGAAGGAATATTATTTTATCTTTTCAACTAAGGAGCATATGATGTTGTTAACATCCTTGGTGAATGCTTTCTTGCTGTGGCCCTTACACACTTTTAACATTTACTCCTACATATTTTATGATTTAAGTATTGTTACATAGTGACACATTTTTTTCTGCCACTGGGATTAAAATCAATCTTCCCTTTAGAGCACCCACATAGTTACTTCATGGTTGGGGAGACGTGCAATGAAGCAGGAGTTATAAACCCAGTCTTATAGCCAGGTTGTCCCATCTGTATGGATTGCACATGTTGTACTAATTGATGGGTTCAACACCTGCCTTTTACCCCACCAGAGCTCCATTCCTGCACTGTAAGCCACCTGTGTCAGTCAGTGAGAGTCCTGACCAGAAATCAGAGAGGATGAAACCAAAGGGAGGGAGTTCTTTCCAGGCCTCCTTCTCTGCTTAGCTGGTCAGGCAACTGCATCTTTCCAGACTCTTGTGCCTTTTCAGAGCCTTTTGTATTCAGATGGTCTCCCATTATTGTATTTCTCTGCTCTCAGCGGTCTGCATACTGCAGGACCATTTGGGGTTTCTCTGGCTCACACCTGTGCCTGAATAATGTCCCCATTACACATCATACAGCTTGTCTCTTCCCTGTTTCCTACTAGGGTCTTGACCAAAGGCAAAGGGCACACACTGAGGTATCTTTGTTATTTTTATCATATTCTTGAGAGTGCCCCCTTGCTTCTAATATGATTTTGGCAATTGATGTTAAGATACACTGTGCATGGTGGTTCTTAATTCTCTTTGGGATATTCTGAGATTTATTCAAGTATTATTAGAATTTATCACCTTCATTTTAGCCATAAATATATATGTATGTATATAGCTTGATTTTAATTTTGAATTGCTAACCTGTTATTTTATCTTCATAATTTTTATGTCATTTTAAATAAACTGTCATTTTAAACGTGGAATAATCTAATAAATTTACTATTTCATGTTACAGTTTCAGAACTTGCTTTGAAGTGAATGATAGACATGTGACACCATTTGAAATAATAATTGTAGACAACAGAGTAATACACTTGAACTGACACTGTTTAATAATCCAAGGTTTATTAACTTAATTGTTTTTTTATGATACTTCCTACAGTTTTGATTTTAGTTTTTTAATTGGATGTAACTGGTAACCATCCTCTTAGGTTTTTTTTTTTATTCTGAAAAATAAATACTCTCTTCTTTTTATTGTGTTCCTTATTTTAGTTTAATCACTATGAAGTTAGAACCCAGCAATACCTTAGAAGTCTGCATAGTGTAGACTTTTCCTAGGAGATTAATTGGGTCCGTCTAGTAGTTCTAAAAATCTGGTACACCAATTTAAAGTAAACGGTAATTTCAGTAGTTCATCCTTATTGCACTATGCTGTATATGGTATCTAGCAGGGATTTTCTTTTGTTTCCCCTCAGTTAACTCCATCACAGAAAAGTCTGGAGTGGGTAAGAGTAATCCAACTGAAGAAGCGATTATGCATTCAGTGCCAAGAACTAGAATCTTCAGAGCGGTCACGTAATTGTCCAGCTATTGACATAAGAAAACAAATACTGACATTTAGGTCCATTACAGAAGAGGTAACAAGGCTCCAAGGGTTGCTCTCTTACTTTCAGAAGACAGTAAACTTGATTCGATGTGATTCAATTGGACAGAATCCAAAAATATGAAATTTAAGGTTTTCCATGGAAAAGTTGACAGGAAACAACTATCAATAATAAAATGCCACTTGTGATCAGAGAGTTAAAAACACCCAAGGAGATTTAGAGCTGGCTTGCAGTGAGGCAAGTCATTTAATTCCATGGTGCAGCATTTATGAGTAAAGTGTTTTCTTGTTGTCCTCCCCACTCCCTTCCTACCCCCCAGCCGGGGAAGCTCTCTCACTCTGAAGCCACTGGCATGTGAGAATTCCGTTCCCACACAGTACACTTGCTTTACGTGCTCTCCCTTTCAGTATTCCTGTGTGGTTTAGAGCTGAAGGAACAAGCGTGAGAACACACAGCCTCCACTAAATGCCAGAACTATTGGACAAGCTCATTAAAGTCAAGTGGGAATTGCAGACTCCAAAAATTAAAATATCAGAACATCTGTTAAAGCTCAATCTGTGTTTCTTTCTTCTTCTCTTCTTAAAAAAAAAATCTCTGATCAACTTTTGATACAGTATCTTAAAAGAATAAACCAAGAAGCTTGATAAGTAAAATTCATTTGGCTGGAAGTTCAATGAGTTAGAATCTGGAGTAGTTCTTGGAAAATGTTCTTAATGTCTTTTGAAAACCAAACCAAGAAAATTCCCAAGCAACGATGTAGGAAAACTGGGGAATTGCATTTACTAATCATGTAAGAACAGATAGGAAACAGCTAAAACAAATAACTTATTCATGAAGACAAGAAAGAGAACTCAACTGGCAGTTCTTTTGTCAACAACATTTTAAGTTAGCAGGAAGTTAAAACTCCTGCTTCTCCACTCCTTTGGAAGTTGTGTACGTGCTTTAGCTTTATGTCTTGTGAAATGCTTTCTCCTGTTCTAAAATCCATCCTCCTCAAGTTAGGTGTTATTTTCTTTTTCATTTCCTACCTAATTTGCAGTTGGCTTTTACTTATAAAAGCAAAGTGAAATGTTCACAGGGCTTGTTCAAACCTTAACTTTCTATGGCACATACATCACATGCGTGCAAAATCTTCCTGCATCCCAGAGTTGCTGTAAGCCGTGCAGTATAACACTTGCTGTCCAGGAACACTAAATCCCTAGCTCATCTGTTAAAATGATTCATCATTGTTCACTCTACAGTTGCCAAAGTGGGATTTCTTCATACTCATCCAAAAAATATTTTTAATTTTATGGCAACAAATTTTACAATAATAAGAAAATAACCCATCAACTTTATGTTAGGGAATATGATTTCATTATTGAAGCCATCGTTTCCATAGGGTGCACTGAGAGAATGTCAAACAATATTGAGTGCATCTGCATGGCTGGCTGCCACGTACTAGAATCCTGGAAGGGTATCTCAGCTGCACACCGCCACAGCTCAGTGGGTGTACTTTTATCTCCAGCAGAACACTCAAGGGAGGTGGATGTTCACAAGACCTTTCTTGACTCTCATTTTATTCTCTTTGATATAAAAGATTACAAATAAGGCTGTTTGGTTGTCCAGCTTTGAGGCATCTGGTTTTTTGAGCTTTCAAATATTGTTTTATCATGTGTGTCTCCAAATGTTGTGGAGGTGTCTGGAAGCTCAATAGGAAGACCTTCCAGCTATGAGCAGCAACTTTCTTCATGACAACTAGTACTTGTTCACTTTCATCCAAAGACTGTTTCCATACTCTGTAACTTTCCAGTTCCCAGTTCCAACACTGTCATCCACACTGGTGTGTTCTAGACACCTTGATTCTGAGTGAGGGTTGGGACTGAGACTATGGATGGCTTCACCGACCTCTTCATTCCTGTCTTCCATTCCCCAGGTCCCCATTCATATTTTGTCCTTCTTGCTCTTGCCCCATTGCTGACTCAGTTCCTGCTCCCTTAGCCCCTTTCCTGTAAGGATTTCCCAATCCTCTCTTCTTACAGTAAGACAGGAAATAATAAAGCAGACATGGGCATTGGATACATGTAATACTTTAATGGGTAATGTTTATGAATAATTATTGATTGATTTTTGTATAGTTTAATGTATTCACAGGGTAATACAGAAAGTGAAAATGGGGCACAAAATTAAGATTGTGTCTTCTGTTCATCCTTGATTCTTATTCAGGTGTTTGTCACCTTAGAAACTCTACCTGGGGTATCCTATGAATCATTCCAGAGGCATAAAATGTGCATACCCAGGCAGACATACTTATAACTATTTTTCACAGTCTGGTGTGCTATAGACACTCATTTACATCTTATCAAGTGGTTTGAATAAGAATGGCTTCCATAACCTCATATATTTGAATATTTGGTTTCCAGTTGGTGGACTGTTTAGGAAGGATTAGGAGGTGTGGTCTTGTTGGAGGGAGTGTGTCACTGGGGGTGGGCTTTGAGCTTTCAAAAGCCCACAGCAAACCCAGATTTAACCTGTCTCCACCTCCTGCTTGTGGATAAAATGTAAGCTCTCAGCTGCTGCTCCAGAAATCCTCTAGAAAAGCAGCCCTATTATATGGATGTTAATGAAAAATTTTCATCTTAGGTAATCCAATAGATGAAAGGTGGCATTTCATTGTTATGCTCCAAGAGGATGGACAAACCAACTTTCCAAACAATATTTAAGCTCTGAGTGCTTCAAGTTACCTGACTCTTGATTTTCACCAGCTCTGGGATTCAGATAATAATTTTATTCCCTGAGACTTGGTATCCTTGATTTCAAACCAGTGAAACTAATTTGCTGTGTATAAATTTTCTTACATATAATAACTTAGTCTCTAGAACTCACACTATAAACTGACACTAATAACAGATGTAAAACCGAGTTCTCTCATCTTTTACATTGAGGCAAATACACCATTACATCACATGTTACAAGAACTGGATGACAAGGTATACACAAATGTGTGTGATCCCTGATCAGTGCCTATTATTGTTGCTATTTTATTAAGACATGAGAAATGCTGCAATAATATGGATTTAAAATAACAGATTTTTTTTTTTGAGACAGGATTTCTCTGTGAAGTTTTGGTGCCTGTCTTGGATCTCACTTGGTAGCCTGGGCTGGCCTTGAACTTACAGAAATCTGCCTGGCTCTGCCTCCCGAGTGCTGGGATTAAAGGTGTGCACCACCACCACCTGGCAAAAGAATAGATCTTAAGCATGTTAAGATACATTGGGGAGATTAGAGAGATGGTTCACAAGTTTAAAATGTTTTCTGATCTTTCAGAGGACTGGAGTTTTGTTCCCAGCACCCACACTGGGAAACTCAAAAGTGCCTGTAACTCCCTCTCCAGAGGATACAATGGTCTCTTCTGGCCTCTACAGACACCCACACACATGTGCATACACACAAGTACACAAATACACCTTTGAAAAATATATATTGTGAGATTTTTACCTTCTTGTACTGAGATTAACAAAAGATTAATGTAATATATTATAAGCTGATAAACTCTAGTCCTGGTTTCTATAGTTATTTCTAGGTTTAGTCACTGAATTCCACTGATTGTAAAACCAAAATTGTTTGTCAAGAGTATCAGTGAATACTGAAAAATAAAATTAAAAATGGTGAGAGACTCATGAAAATGTATTTTCCTTCTCTTTAGAGGATACAGTCTAGCTCTCCTTTAGTCACATGCAGAATTTGCAGATTTTTTTTTTGTCAGTTTTGCTTTAGCTGCTTCTGCATGTGAGTATGGTGTGCATGCACATGATGTTGCAGGTATGTTCACCTGTGTATGTGCCCGTGGACAGCAGCATCTCCCACTATTGCTCTCTCCACCTTATTTCTCGTCCCAGGGTCTCAGCGTGAGCCTATAGCTCACCGATTGGTTGGATCATCTGTCCAACAAACCCTCCTGGTTCTGCCCACCTCTGCTCTCCAGTGCTGGAATCACTGGTGTGCATATGGCCAGACCTAGCCTTTTATATGATTGCTGGCAATCAGGACTCAGGTCCTCATGCTTGCATGGCAAAAACTTCCTCTTCTGAATCATCTCCTTTTTGTTATTGTTTATGGAACATCACTAAGATGGGCTATTTTTTTTTATCCCATTTTTGGTGACTTTCCTCTCTCTCTATTAAAACAACTCCTGGGATCACTTCAGAGATAGCCATGCTTTATTTTCAAATATCCATGTGCATTTTATTCTGCAATTTGTTTTCTATTAAACAAAGGAATTTTGAGATCTCTGTAGACTTGTTTACTCCTTTGAAATGTAACTAAATTTGTACTACTAGAGATTCAAGGAATTCCAGATTTTACTGTTATACATGAAACAATGCTGCCTATAAACTTGGATAAGTCCTTTATGTTTAAGACTATTTACCTAGAACAAAATTCCTAGTCATGGTGAATTTGTTTATTGATGAGGCATCACTAGCTTAAAGTGGTAAGAACATTTATGTGTCTACACACACACACACACACACACACACACACACACACACACACACACCTTCCCATTCTTCCCACACTTTCTCCAATATTAAATATTGTAGTTTTAATATTAATTTTAGATAGTCTCAGTTCCCAACCAAGACTTGCCAATATAGGCAGAGCAAAGGCCCCTAGTATAGTTAATTATGTCCAGGTTTAGGTATGTGAGGATTACTTGAGAATTTAATGTGATGATTTGTACACAATAAATTTTAACCAAGGGGTAATGCATGCCTATTTGTATTCATTAAAAAAATAATCTATGTGTATCTGTGTTGTAAGGTGGCTGTGCATGACTTATGTGTGGGTACACACATAGGCCAGAAGTTGGCATTAGATTCCCTGAAGTTGGAGTATTAAGCAGTTATAAGTCACTCAATATTGGTGCTGGGAACCAAATTCAGTCTTTTGCAAGAATAGCAATTGCTGAGCCAAAACCCCAGTCCTATTTTGCTATTATTAATAAAAATTACCGATCTATAGTATATTTCATAGTGGGTCAGAATATTAATGTACTTAGAGATATTTAAGTAGAAACATATAATATTCACAAAATGAAATAAACACATATTTGTATTTTGAATTAGGTTTCTTTTTATTCATTATTTAAATTTGAAAAATAAAATATAATTACATCATTTCCTCCCTTCCAGTTCCCTGTTGAAATCACATTTTCTTTTCCTACAACTTATTTGTTACATATATGTAAATATATAAATGCAACCTCCTCAGTTTAGTGTTGGTTGTATGTATATGATTTCAGGGCTGACTGCTTGACATTAGATAACCAATTAAAGGGCTCTTCCCTGGGCGAAGACTACTTTTCCCACTCTTAGTATTTCTTAGATGCCTCTAGTTGTCTATTCCTGGATCCCTACCTTCCATGTCTGCAAATCTATGGTGGTGTCCTTCTTCAAGGGCTTGTCTAAGCAGCCATATTGTTAAGGGGATCATGGATGAAGCTCCTTATCATTTCTATAAGACACAGTCTCACACCAGCTTTCCAGGTCCTCTGGCTTTGGTAATCATTCCATCCACCTGTTCTTTGTTGTTCTCTTAACCATAGGTAAAGGGGTTGTGTTGTAAATGTATCAATGGAGGCTAGCAAGCTCATGATTATGTATTCTTTGTATTTTAACTGGTTGCAATTTTCTGTAATGGTCTCCATCTGTTTCAAAGAGAAATTTCTTTGGTAAGGACTGAGAACTACACTTGAGTTCTCAAAAGGAGAAATAAAAGTGGCTAAGAAATAGCTCACAAAATGTTCATCATCCCTAGCTTTGAAATTTCTTCCCACTCCTGTCTGAATGGCAAATATCAACAGTACAATTGACAACAAATGCTGGAGGGATGTGGGGAAGAGGAACCCTCATTCATTCTTGGTAGTACAGAGAACATTCCAAAGGCTAAAAGTAAATCTACTATAGGACCTACTAGCTCTACAACTCCTTGATACATGCCCAAAGGACTCAACAGCCTACTCCACAGATACTTGCTTAGCTTCTATCATGGAGATAGGAGCTGAACTTGACCTGCAAGCCTCCTCCCTGAGGACAAGGATTCATAGCACTGGAAGGTGCTAAATAAGCTTCCAAGGCAGGGAACAAACAATAGTCCTACTCAGGCATGAAGTCTATGAACTGTGACGACTACCACAGTGTGCAATAGTGGCATGCATACCATTACAGCTGTGTAATTAGACATTAGGCTTGTTTAACAGGAGGGAAGTCATGCCTGGTACTGGAAATGTAGCCAGCCACCCAGGACTAATAATTATGTATCTTAGAATGAAATTAGATTTCTTTATTATGACTGTCTTTACAAAATATTTATTATATGTTTATTTATTTAATGCGTATGTTGGAGGGAGCACATATGTAGTAGCATACCTGTAGAAGTCAGAGAACAACCTGAGAGAGTTAGGTCTCTCCTTCCACAATGTGGGTCTTGAGGAATTGAACTTGGATCACTCATTAGACTTGGTGCTAGTTGCCTTTATCCTCTAAGCCACCTCACCATAAATTTCTAATTGTATGATCATTTTATAAGTCATTTTAGACAAGTCATTTTATAAGACACTCCCCTCATCTCCGCCCCGCCCCACGTGTACATTTCTGCCACAGTGCACACGTAGAGGTCAGAGGACAACTTTGGATGTTGATCTTCACCTTCCACCTAGTTTGAGACAGGGACACACACTGTTTGCTGCTGTGTATTATAGGTCAGCTGACCCCACAGCTTGGGGAGACTTTCCTTTCTCCACCTCTCACCTCACAGTAGGATTCCTGCTGGGATTTCAGACCTCCTAACTGTGTCCAGCGTCACATGGATTCCAGTGATCCTAACTCAGGTTGTGAGACTTGTGTGACAAACTTTGACCTTGGTGCCATCTCCCCAGTCCCATTTTAGCTTTTTGAATTTATGGATTTGCCATCTGTGACATAAACAACTTACTATTTCCTGTTACAACTTGACAACTAAGTGAAGTTGTGGCTGCTCACAAGTGTGTTCACCTGACTCTTGGATTTGCCTGAAGGATACAATTTCAGTATGTCTTATGGTCATTATCCTGGTAGGAGTAAGTAATAATAATTAAAACCATGGTATTTACTTAGGAACTAGTTATCAATCAATTTGAACTCCAAAGATAGGCTGATTACAGATGAGAAATGTTGATGTGATATGGCTCTATCAGCCTTAGGCCAGAATCATATTGAATTAGTCTTTGGGGTGCTATTAAAAGTTAAAATTTAAAACATAAGAGTGAAATATATTTGTGCCCACTGTCTAGAAAAATGAAAATAGAGCTATGTAAATGATAGACTGTTGTCTGTGAATACTTAAATCTCCTCAGAAAACAAGGGAATCACAGCCATGTTACCATGCCCAGCTTTACCAAACTTTCTGTTTCTCCTCAAATACCCACTCAAGACAGAGTTGTGAGTTCTGTCTGCAGTGGGTGGGAGAGCACAGGAGTAGGTGGGGAAGACTGATCTGGGTAGGAGGTAGGCTGATTGCCAGATTCCCCAGGGTGATAGAGAAAGCTTTTTATTATAATTTAGTAGAAAGTCTTTTGCCAAAAATGTTTCCATAAATACATATGAATGTTGGTTCTTGTTGAAAAATGCAAATCAGATGGTTGTAATGTTTTAAGCCTTACTTGGAATACCTTAAATAACGAGCACAAACATTTATGTGTGTACATGTACACACTTAAATGTATACCAAATTAGACACACAGAAAACGTATTTTAAATAGCATTAATAGGCCCCCACCAGCGTCCTGACATCAGGCTGAAATGCAAACCTACTGCTGTGGCAACCCTGGAGGCATTGTGGGAACTTTCACCACCACAGCAAGTACTCATTAGGCCTTCCTTTAGGTTGTATTTAAACAATCACAGCCCAAACACACTGAGCCAAACATCTGGCCTGTCTAGCTCTAGCATTCCTATCCCAAAATATTAATCTTCTACTTAGAGGCCATCAAAACAATATCAGACAATTGAATATCCTGGTGTTTGACCAGCAGCCTGGCTGTGCTATATATCACGTGGCGCTGACCGTAGAGCTCTCTACTGCTCAGGTGAGTTATAGAAAAGTCTCATGGATCTGGAGTGTTCCTGCAAATTCCTGAGACCAGGGACATTTGGGTACAACTCAATTAATGTAGGCAATAAATAAATACAAGTTGCTTTAGTAACATTTTCCTGACATAACCAAGTTTCTAAGCTATGGCGGCCAGTTCAGTTCTAAATAATGTATTCTTGGGAGAGCAAGGCTAGATCCCAAGACTATTGGCTGATCTAGCTGATTGCAAAACTGTCTAATACAGTGTAGATTGATGAAAAGTTTCATATTTGAATTGTAAAGTAAATCCTCATTTCTTTATGGAAAAGTAAAGAAAATATCTATAGTAATGATGATGATGATTATCATCATTATGTTCTCTGTGCTTGTCACAATATTCTTACTTTAATAAATACTTAATAATAAAGTTCACAGGATGTAGCTCAGACATTGTGTTACAGCAGAGGCTTTGTAGCAAAATCTGAGTTTTTTTTCCTTAAGAAAAGAAGTTCTTCCTATTGGGAGGCAACTTATCATTGTCCACAAATGGAATATCTAATAAGATGAAATCTCATAGCTCTTCGGTGAACCTTGTGGTTACTTAGAATGAGGAGCAGATGCCCCCTCCCAAAAGATGGTGCTTTACTTCACTGTCTCACAGTTTAAACTTTGATCAAGAGTCTCACAGTGAAGTACTCAAATAAATGAGCAAAATCTCTTTTTGTCACTAATGTGAAAAATATACCAGGTACATATTTTAATATGAGCATTAAATAGCATTAAAGCTCGAGACACACTTCAGGACCTCAGGAAGGTAGATGGGTGAGGTGGTATTTTATTTGTGCTTTAATAAATAAAGGTTGCCTGGAGATCAGAGGAAAAAGGCTAGCCATTATAAGAAAACAAAGAAGTCAGGCAGTGGTAGCACATGCTCTTAATCCTATCACTTAGCAGGCAGGATCGCTGAGTGTTCAAGGCCAGACTGGAAACAGAGCCAGGTGTGGTGGCACATGCCTTAATTTCAACACTAGTTAACCATGGAGGTCTGGAGGTCTGTACAGATAGACAGAAAGTGACAGAGCCGTGTTGGAGGAGGAAGTGATGTAGATGGACAGAGAGCAAATCAGGTGGCAGAACAGCAAGGCAATCAAGGCATGAGTAGACAGGAAGTAACTCTCATTTGGAAGCTACAGAGTGGGTGAGGTAAGGTTGGCTGGTCGCTTTCCCTATTTCGCTGTTCTCTCTAAGACTTTCACCCCTATATTTAGCTCCGTGTTTTTTATTTAATAAGACCATTTAGAAATTCATCTACAGGTGGGGGTTACATTTTCCACTTACAGTATTATCTACTGAGGCTTGTCAAGCACTATCTAGGTGGCAGAGATGAATAAGGCATAACTCCTGCCCTCTAAGAGTTTGCCATCTGATGTCAACTGTGATGCACATGCTCATGCACTCCAGGGAATTGTCTGTTAAGGTATAGCGATGAGTTTAGAGATCCCATGATGCCTTGGATAGAAGAAACCTGCAACATTTTCATGAATGGGTGTAACATGAGTCAGACTGACAGTGGAAGAAGTAGCAGGTCAATGCTGTCCATGGCAAGGGGACTAATCCTGGGTTATTTCAAGACTTCAGCAAACATGGTAGAGACTTCTTGATGAAGAAGACAAAAAGACATGAGCTCTAGGATGTGAGGGCCAAATCAAGACCACATTGGAGCTGTTAGCAATTCTAGTCTCCTAGCAGATACAGAACTAAAGTCAGACGTCGGGGGCTCTGGGACAAAGACTCAGGAATGAGGTTGGTAGTGGTTTCCTGTGTTAGATACATATGTGGTCTCTGTAAGATATGAATGTATTATATTGTCATGTATAATATAACAATTACCATTGTAACGAGGAAGGCTGAAGCTGAGGAGTAACAATAGAGATGACCCCAGGATGCTTGCAGTAACAATAGAGATGCCCCCAGGATGCTTGCAGTAACAATAGAGATGCCCCCAGGATGCTTGCAGTAACAATAGAGATGCCCCCAGGATGCTTGCACAAAGAGCAAAGCCTGAAGTGGCCCTTTCTAGCTGTGCATCCTGAGGACCAGAGCACCGCAGGTCCGTAGGAGATATCAGCACAGCAGTTTTGAACCCGGGCTGCACATGAGAATCACCTGGGAAAAGAAACACCTGCAAGTCCCAATGCCTGACCCCAGAGATTCTAAAATAGTGGACCTGCCATCCGTTATTTAATAAAGTGTAAAAATTAATATACTTTATTTTTAGAGCAGCTTTAGATTCGTGGCATTTTAATTTGTGCAGGAATTGCAGGGTTCTCATGCGCCATGGGTTCCACACATGTACAACTTCCCTTACCATCAACATCCAGAAGAAGAATGGTGCACTTGTTACATCTGAAGAATGTCCCCCTACACAGCAGTCTTTCCTCGTCTGGGACTGTGCACTAAATCAGGGTTTCTTAACCTCTTTCCATTCCAGACCCCCTTTTGCCTAAGACTTTTAAAATTGATATATACAAGTTAAACATTTGCTGATAGTAAGTATATCATAAGGAAATTTGGTTCCTTCTTTGTTTGGTTTGGTTTTTATAGGGTTTCTCTGTGTAGTCCCAGCTGTTCTGGAACTCACTCTGTAAACCAGGTTGGCCTGGAACTCAGAGATCTGCCTGCCTCTGCCTCCCAAGTTCTGGGATTAAAGGTATGCACTGGCAAGCCCCAGATAAGAAATTTCTTTTTAAAACAATTCTTTGTTATATATACAATTCTTTCATCTATTAAAGATGAAAGAAAATATGAATACTAGTGAAGTAGATATGCTTGGTTGTTTTTATGTATAGAATTAAATCTTGTTTGGATATGTGATGGAACAGGACATAGAGCACCTTCTATAATCTTCTTTGGGTTTTTTTTTGGGGGGGGGTTATTTGTTTGTTTCAAGAAGGGGTTTCTCTGTGTAGTTCTGGCTGTCCTGGAACTCTATAAATTGGGCCAGCCCTAAACTCAGAGATCTCTGCTACTGCCTCCTGAGTACTGGCATTAAAGGTGTGTGCCACCACCACCAGGCGATTTTCAGAGTTTTGAGTTTATCATTATCAAGCTGAGAACACTACTTCCCGTGTAGAAGAAATTGGTTTAAGTCTGTTTGGGGTCGTTTCACAAATCACAGATTATGTCAATCTCATCAAAATTCTTGAATAATCTTTTTTAAAAGATTTGTTTATTTTCTTTTACTAGTTTTATATATTAGATTTTTATGACACTTTAGACTTCAAACAATTTTGAAATTTCAATAATACCTTTTTAATCTATTTTAATTTTTTGATAATTTCATTTTTTTCTTCCCTCCAACTTCTTTTATGTCTATCCTCACTCACTCCTCAAATCATGGCCTCTTATTCTTTAATTATTGTTTTACACACACACACACACACACACACACACACACACACACACACACACTGCTGAGTTCATTTAGTGTTGTTTATGTGATGTATTTAGGGTTCACTTCTTGGGACTTAATAACTTATCAGAGCTCTTGTTTCTAGAGAAAACTGATTCTCCCTTTCTCAGCAACTGCCACTGTCTGAATTTCTTCATTCTAGCGGTAAAGCCTTGTGAGAATTTAATCCATCCACACTGGCATGCCAACTGGTGGTGTCATTTTGTAGGTCTTGCTTAGGCAATCATATTGCTTCGATTTCCTGGTTGAAGGTTCCCGGCTGTATACAGAAGAGACTATGTCACAGCAGATGCGCTATTCTGGTCTTCTTGTTTGCCCAGTCTGTGTACTCCATCTTTCTATTCCCAGAGGACTGCGTTCAGGGGTTGTTTTGCAGATGTATCAGACGAGGATAAGAACCTCACAGACAGTTATTATCTGCATTTTAACCAGATGTGGCTTTCTTTAGTGGCTTCTGTCTGCTCAAAAAAGAAGCTTCTTTGATGAGGAGTGAGTGTTACACTTATCCCTGGGTATAAGGATATAGGATATGCATCTAGAATACAGTTGTAAACTATACTGCTTTAGGAAAATGGCAATAATAAATTCTCCATTAAGGTCCATGACATCACTAACCAGAGATAGTTGTCTATGTTTAAAATACCCAGTATGAATTCTCTTCTATTGAAAGGTCCTCAAGTCCAATTAGACAGCTGTTGGTTACATCCAGATATAAGTGCCACTATTGTACCTTTCAGAATATCTTGCCATTAATGTCATTGTTTTTCATAGACTTCACAGCTATTGACTGTTTTTCTCCCTTGGCAGCTTGCATGGCTTGTTCTGGTACTATGACAGTGAATCATCTAGAAGGATATTACCAGATCAATTTCCAGTTCAATTTCTCCAAGTCCTGTGTCCAACATTTATTTTCAGCATATACAGTATTAACAAGTTCTTGAAAGCAAGCAAAAGCAACATCAATAGCTTATATTGTTTTGAGTCTTTTGGCTGTCCCTGATCAATAACTTGAAAGGACATTTCTCATACCTAGTACTGGGGCTTTTTGCTAAATAGTCAATGACTCTTGGGGGAACATTGTCACCCCAAGTGATACAACTATACATGCATAGATATACATTCATGTATATTTAATTAAACATAAAAAATATGTGGCTTATATGGTGCAAAGTATTCATGTTATATATTCAAAACAAGGTTGCAGTGATGTCCTGAGCTGCAACACAGGTTAGTGCTTCCAGAAACAACTTGGATTCACTCTGGGCCTGACTTTGAACTAACTTTTGGTTGTTTTTTGTTCAGAAATCCTCTACTATTGTCCTTTTTATTGCAACCCTCACATTAATTTATGGGGATGTGGGGCACAGTTTAAAAGCCATAGCTTAATGAACAGCTCCCTTTTAGTATTATATATTTTTGCAGATTTGGGCAGTTTGCTATACGATACACTAGTATTGGAGGTCCACAGAGACATACACGGTATAGAGAAATGGCCACAACATATATGGTATCCAGAAATGCTCATGTGATAATTTCTGCAAAATTACCTTAGGTCCCTTGTCTGACAGAAACCTTAATTTTTAGGCAAAAGAATACATTCCATCTCCTGTCTTGGACAGAAAGCACCAGTCTTCCAGGAAGATGACATTATTAGAGAAGAGGAGTGGCTTGTGGGGGGTGGAAGTTGGGTGGGAAGAATTTGGAGATAATAGTAATACATCAGATAGAAACAAGATGTTTGAAAGTAAGTACAAAAGTAAGATTTAGAATCTTTGTTAAGTGTATTTACTTTGTTAAGTTACTGCTTTGAACAGGGATTCTGGCTTCTCTGAATGCCCCCTTCTCTTGAGAAGTAGAGGTGACAGCACATATCTTGAGGGGGCATTATGAGAAATCAAGCCATTGCATTGCACTTAGCATGTTTTCAGCCTTTACTGGATGACACCTAAGTATTAGAGAGAGAGTCAGAGAAGGGGGAGGACATGAACAGTTTTCACTGGAGTAATATACGCCAATGCACAATGAGAATTCAAAAGCAGGAAATGTACGGCAACAGGAAGGTAGGGAAGGTATCTTAGGATTCTGCTCCATGTGGTGTTTGGTGAGGGGTGCACACGCATCCATGTGGAGGCCAAAGGGAAACTGGGTGTATTTATCAGGAACATCATCTATCTTACTTTGTTGTGACATAGTCTCTCACTGAAGCCTGAACTGGCTGGCCAGCAAGCTCTGCTGTCTGCCCCAGCAGCAGTGGTTATAGATAAAGGCCCTGACTGCCAACTTTAGATTTTGGGGATCGGAACTCAGGTCCTCATGCTTTTTCTGTAAGCACTTTACCAAGTGAATTATCTCTCCAGTTCCCTTCTCAAGAACTTATTTTTATTTATTTAGTATTTCTTTCTTATTTAGTGTGTGTGTGTGTGTGTGTGTGTGTGTGTGTGTGTGTGTGTGTGTGTGTGTAGAGCCATAAGCTTACATACCATAGCGCTCACATGGAGGACAAAGGACAGCCTACAGGAGTCAATCTTCTCCTTCCATCAAGTGGGTTCCAGGAATTAATCTCAGGTCATCAGTCCTGGTGGCAATCATCCATACCTGATGAACCATCATATTAGCCCGTCAGGAATTTTTGTTGTTGTTTCTTCAAGACAAAGTTTCTCTGTATAGCCCTGACCGTTTTGGAACTTGGGACCAGTCTGCCCATGAACTCAAGAGATCTGCTTGCCTCTGCCTCCTAAGTTCTAGGAGTAAAGACAAGCACCATCATGCTCAGCTTCCTCAGAATTTTTAATAACTTGATTTTTATATAGAAGAGTGAGGGAGAGGAGTGCATGATTAGTGTAAGAGAGAGAGACACATGTAATAGGAACACAATTTAGCATGCTGCCTTTAAATATGGTCAGACAGAAGACACAGTCTAAGGATAAATCAACAACGTTTGCATCAAGAACCCTGCAGAAAGTCTGCACAGTTGAAGTGAAATGTGTCAAAGGCCCTCAGAGATGATGGAAGCAGTGACCACCCTACACCTCTGCATTTGTCTGCAAAAACAATTCTTTTCCTTTCATTTTCTTCTCAACTTGTCAGAACCACCATCTCTCGAAGGCATCTTGCCTAGGAGAAAGGCTTCAGCTTTTGAATGGGCATAAATAAGATGATTTGTGGCAACCTGTTACCAGCCAGGAAGGCATTTCTTTATCATGCTCTCCCAAGATAAGACAAAAGACTGCATGGAGAATCCTTGTCCTCCCAAATGAAATGTCATTTCCATGCAAATTATCATGAAAAAAGCTGCTAAAAACCAATCACCTGAGAAGAAGAATTATGGTTAGTGGTGAATTCATGTCTGGAGAATGAAAACATGAACCTGGGTGTATACTGTTTTGAAGAACTAGGTGTGTTTCTTTACCAGTAGATGTCACTGCAGGCATTACACACAGCCTATTTCTAAGAAACTTTTCTCCTATGAATGTTGCTATAATTTAATTGGTAGAACACAGTTATGATAGGCATAAAGGGTATTTATTCTGAAAAGCAATATATTTTATCATGGTCATGAACTTGTAAAAACATTGGCTTAAGGAAGCCAGCGTGTATGCTTTAAATGGGCTTAATACAATATACAGCATAAGTAATAGAAACTTAAGAGGTTTTAAATATATACAGTGGGTTTTCCTGGATGCGATAAGGTTTGCTTTTCAGCATTATTCTATAGAATCAAATTCATAGGAAGAATTTAATGAGAATTCACAGACCTGACTTCTACTCTTTGTACAATTGGCATTTTTATTCCTTCAAACATCCTTGAAAGTTTTCTTAGAGAAAGAAAGCTCTTTAGCTGACATGTTATCCACTATCCTATTTTGGCTTTCTCTGGCCTCTTAAGCATATACTGTCCTATATCAGGAAGTGAAATCACTAAGTCTTTTAGAAAAGTACACTTTAATAGTGTCTGGGGGAATTTATGCAGAGAAGCTCTGGCCACACTCAAACAGATCTCAGCTCCCTTTCTCTTGCGGTCTCAGAGCTGACTCCTTAGTGCAGTTGAGTTGGCAAGGTTGAGTTAAAACTGTTGTGGGAAGTGTTTTTTTCTAGAAATCCCTGCACTTTTAAATCCATGTGCTCTTTGGAGGTGGTTCTTACTCATGCATACTTCAAGGGCAAGGTGTGTGAATGTGCAGCCAGTCACTCTGAGACTGGGCCCTACTCGAGAAGTCCAAGTTTAATGTGGTTAGAGGGAAGTCTAATTACCTAAGATGTTCAATGATGAACTCAATATTTTTTAATAATAAACTAAAAGTTGATTTCAGTTTTCAAACCAGAAACTGCACGTATTATACACCCGACCCCATGCAGGTTGTTCTGGTCAGGCCTACCTCCACTGAGTTCACCAAGAAAGAGGAGAAAACACAAAACACTTGAGTTTATCATCTCCCTGACACTGAATTAGTTTGGAAATATGTTACTTTCTTTTCTACTTCGTATCAGTAAGCTCAGAGCTTTGTGAGTTCCTTCTCTTGCCTTTGCCTGCAAATCCTGAGGGTCTTTTTTATGATCAATTTTTTCATATATTTTGATCGTGTTTTTCCTCCTCTCATGACTCAGATGATCCCACATCCCTACTCACTCACCTTTATGTTCTGTCTCTCAACAAGAACATAAAAACAAAAAAAACGAAACCCACAAAAAACACAAAAGTAAAAATACAAACAAGCAAAAGTCAGTAAGAAAAAAAATGCCAAAACAAAACAAAATAAAGTGAAAAGCCACACACAACAACACACACAAACAACAGCAACAACAAATCCACAGAGAGTTTGTTTTATGTTGCCTGTTACTCTTGGGCATAGGGCCTGTACTGGAGGGTGACCCATATACCCAGTGACACTCCATTGGAGAAAACTGATTTCCCCCTTTTTCAGTGAATATCAGTTGCAAGTAGCTTTTTGGTTAGGGGTGAGACCTTGTGCCCATTTCCCCTACTCAGTGCTAGGACCCTGTCTGGTTTGAATTGGAGCAGGTCTTGTACATACTGCTACTGTTTCTGTGAGTTGTGAGGGTCTTTTTGAAGTTTGCATCACTGAGCCATCATGACATGGCCAAGAACAGAGTTTCTCCCAAGAAATCATATTATTGACAAAAACATCAATGTCTTGAGAAATACTTACCAAGCACCTTCTTATAAGCACAAGGCAATAGCTCTTCACTGACCGTACAATGTAGATGCTCTTCTTCACAAAGCCCCCAGTGTAGATCCCACAGTGGGGACACAACAATGACAAAGACTTGCATCTGTCAACTGCATGGCATGACTTGTTTTTTTGAGCAACATTTATACATGAAGTCCAGGGCATACTAGTTGATGAAGGTTGGTTTAGCAGACATTTCAAACCCTAGACTTGTGTTAAAATAGACCATCAACTGTTATACTTCAATCACAGTGGCTAGAACCATTCCTTTGTGTTAACTCATTTTTGTTAGAATGCCTTTGGCTTTTGTTAGAGACCAGTATCTGAAAGGGGTTGTTAGACATTTACTGTTTGGAGAGTGAGGCTATTACTGAGCATGGTAGCTAGGCTTCACAGTACTCCAAATTTCAGTCATTGAAATGATTATGGCCTACTTTTTTTCTTCTCCTTTTGAGGTCTTTAGAGTTCTTTATTTTTGGGATAGGGAATCATTTCATAATCATATTTCCTTTTCCTTCTACAGCCCTCCAACTTTGGCTCCATGAAGGCACAGAGCCAAAGTGATGGTCTGAGAGTAATGGTTTTCATTTTTTTAACAGCTTCTCTATTAAACTTTGTTGGCTTGCTTTTTCTCGTATACTTCTGCTCTAATATTCTACATGTTTTATATGGGACTTGTGGGGCAAGGTAAAGAGGCATTTAAATAAACCAAAATGTGTAAAAATAAATAATGTATTTCTAGAATAGCATCATACTCTGCCTAAAACCTACATAGCTAACTATATTCTATACCTCCAGTTTACAATAAGATGTGAGATAGAAATACTACCCTGCTCACTTAAGGGGAGAGTAAGCAACATTAATATCCTACCACCACACCATTTTTTTTACACTCTGTAGCAGTACAATGCTTAAAATTTGAGTTGTAGGTGTACTGGGGTGGTGAAACTCACCGAGTTATGTACTTTATTTTCAGTTAGTCTGAAACTCACAATTCATCTCCTAATTCACTGCAAGAGCACGGGTTAAACTAGTAAGGAAGCTGGATGGGAAACGGTAATCACTTGTCAGCATGCAGGAAGTAGACACAAATATTTTCTATTAAGTCTCAAGTCAAGGAAATAATGATTGATTGGAACTGGAACTCAAGGCATCTTTGAGTTATAAAAGCAAAGACTATTGTTTTACCAGAAAGGATTCTCTTTCCCGTGGATGGAACAGGACTTGTTTGTAGACTGAGAGAGCCATTTAAATAGGGGAGATGAAGGAAGGCCAGAGGAGAGAAGAAGAAACAGACCTTGACTTAGGTTAGGGGAAAATGAATCACTGAACTCCATTTCAGAATCATGGTTTTGCTATTTGATTTTGGACTCAGGATATTTTGGCAAAATACAGTAAAGCTGAGACAGGAAATTAGTCCCCATTTATAAAATATTTGGATGAGTTTGTAAATGGGAAAGATACCATTAAAATAGAGGGAAAATTCCTTTCATTTTTAATAAGAAAATGAGTAGAAAGAATGATGGCTAAGTAATGTCTTAAAATTCAATCTTCCTTCCATATTTATGGCTCCATTGACACACTGTATAATTGATTGATAGGAATTTTCATTCCAAAGTAGGATTTATATGTTGCCTCTAATCCCAATACCATTATGCAATCAGTTTCCACTTTTTGCCTTTATTTTACAAATTCCCTGAAAAAAAATTTAACCAAGTCTATAAATATTCTTCAGAGAAGATAAAACTTAGGCAAAAAAGCCACAAACATTCAAAATAATATTTGTAATGAAGAGAAAAAGAATATCATTTGTGAAGACTTAAGAATTTCTCCTCCACATGTCCTAACTCCTTCCCTAGACGAAGTGCTTTCAAATGCAGACAAAAGCCCATATTTGCTACTTAGAATTAGTTATCAAATGGATCCTAGAGAAGCACATTGTTTTAAATATGAGTTTGCCTTAAAATATGCTTACCCCTTTGATATCCGGATGGGTTTAGTCATTACAATTTGTCATCTCGGAGACACAAACACTCATTTGGTTTGGAAGCTGTGCTGTTCCTAAATGACCAAGAGAAACTTTATGCTTTGTAAATGAAAAAGTGGAATTTGCTCTAATGAAGTGACTGAAATACAGTCACTCACCGAGTCCCTGACAGAGTTAAGTTAGAGTCCATCTGTCTCTCTCAGTCTCACATTCTCATCTCAACTCTGGGGTAATTACATTTTTAAATGCTCGTGTGTCCACAACATGAGAATTAACCATCAGGTGGTTGTAATAAGATACTGGATCTGGAATTTGACTTTTCTCTTCCCAGTTATGCAACCTGGGGAAGAATCACTTGAATTTTCTCTGTTTCGTCTCTTCATTAAGTTCTTATGAGAGCCACACAAGAAAACGTACAGAAGATGACAGCAAACTTTCAATTTCAAGCAAGCGTTAGTTTTCCTGTTAGTCCCAACTGTCATTGCCACAAATGAATGTTAGGTCTTCATTTCAGAGTCACCATTTTTGTGGCATTTTATTAACAGAAGTGAGGTGTCAGAAGTCAATCCCTACAATATATACATTTGGAATTGTGTGTTGCTAATTATGTGTAGGCTTACCAGAAATACATTTGTTCAAACTATTTTGCTTTGCTTTCAATCCTAAAGTTTTTTGGAGTTTGAAACTTAGCACTTATGAAGTAATTGTAAGGCTTTTACTGTTATCTAATTTTATCTGGATTTTATTTCACGATCTGGACTGAAAAGTCAGAGAAGTGGGAAAATTGAATAATTACCTCACATCCTTCAAAGAGTATTTAAGATGTAAAGTTACATTTAATATCAAAAAATACCTCATGATTGATTATATAAAATATAATTTAAGCTGTTAATATTGAAATAATACTATTTAAGGTGATCATAGTTTAACTTGTTTTCTAGATTGTTTAATTTCATTGGATAATCTCATAGAAATCACTGCAACCTCCAGACACGTGGGCGCAGAACACCAAACTCATGCCTGGATTTTTTTGTTCCATGATCTGAGGAATTCACAAAATCATCTGAAGGGATGAAATAGTAGATTCATAGCCGAATGTTGCATTTTTTAAGAATCTGAAGACATTGTGAAGGCCATGCCAAGGGAAAATGATGATATTCCTAGACCCATTAATCTTAAACCTCCCCTGTTAACTTCAAGTCCAAGGACTTTAGCTAATACATTTTGTATTGATAGGCACACCAAATTGTTTTCATATGCACACTATGGCCAGTGTCTGTCCTTGGACAATGGAATTTTAGCAGTAAATGAAAAGAAGTTTCTATTTTTTCCTGTTTTGGGGCTAACTCATCACTCTGAGAATTAAAATTCTCTTTAGATTTCTAGGTAATTTTTGATGGTAGTTGTTTCTTTGTACCACACCTCTAAGACTCAGCTGGTCAAGTATTGAAAATCAAGACTATTACCAGCCTGACAGCAAACAGGATGAAAATGAACAGAACCTCAGCAAAGATCAGTTCTTAGGGTGATCATCATCTCCACCACACGAAACACTATAGCCTTTTCCAGCACTTGACCCTGCTCTCTTCACTCCACCATCGCCTCTAGAATGGAGAAACTAGATGACCTTTGGCCCCTTCCAGGCCTGATGTTCTTTGAGCTGGTTTACCTTCACGTGATTGCTTGAAAATTTCAATGAGAGCAGTTTGAATTGATATAAAGTGCACATGCAGGTGTTTGGCACCATATGGCCAAACATCTGGATAGGTGCACTAAAAGTTTTCAGTTTCTGAAGACATTTAATTTGTTAAAGATACTGAGTCTGAACTTTTGATACTACACTAGAAAGGTAGAATGTTAATGTTAACTATTATCTAAGCATTGGCTTTTACTTCAGCCACATGGAATTAACAAATCAGAAAACATGTCAGCTACCTTTCCATCTCTTTTAATAGCAAGCATCTAACACTGGGAAAGAAGGATAAGTTTCATTACTTGTTGAACTTCTTAACATCTGCTCTTTCTCCTCTTCTTACCCATCATTGCCATAAGGTAACCATGGAAATAACAATCTGGCTTTTATTAACAGGACCAGGGAAACCTGTGCAGTAATAAGGAGGTAGCCCATCTCTCACTTAGCAGTAGTTGTAAGGCTGAAATACCTTAAAGGCTTTTTCCTTTACACTGAAGTTCTTTTTCTGGTACACATAAACAGGCCTGCATACCAAAAACATGCAGTCACTGCCTACATTCACTAGATGAGAATTGGGCCTCCAGCCATACCACCAACAGACTAAGAATTTGCCAACGCTCACAAAGACGAGGCAGTCCAGGTTTTCTCTGGAAAAATTAACTCTGAAATAGCAAGTTGGGAGACTAACAGGATGTCAGAACATATTCCAGAGAACTCAGAGATATAATCAGATCTGAGGGGTTCAGTCTGCAGCAAGGCACTGTGGCCTTAGTCCTCGCTAAACTAATATTTGGCGGATAGTGAAATTCCTGTAACTTCAGCAGGGTGCATTCTTTTCTCCTAGGTTTTCATTACTCAGCTTGCAGGTTTTTTGTTTTTTGTTTTTCCTCTATTTTCCCAAGACACTGTTTTAAAACTAAAACACACACACACACACACACACACACACACACACACACACACACACACACACACCAAACCAAAGACAAACAAAAAACCCAGCTTGTTTTAACCAGTCTATTGATGCTTCTCTCTCCATTCTGTGATTTTCATGGTGTTTCTTACCCTAAATCAAGCTCCTGAAGCCCTTCCCCCCACTCCTCCACTCATCTCTTTCCTGATGCTTCCTGTTGGATTCACCTTCCAGCTCTGAAGCTTTTCTTATGGTTCCTCACCTGGATGGAGTCAGTGTGTTTCACTTTTCCAAGCACTGGCTCAGGATCTCAAATCCGAATTATCTTAGAGCTATTAACATTATAGAAAAATTCTAGAGAACTTTCCCCCAAATACTCCAGACAAAAATTATATGCAGACATGAGCTGTCAGTATGAATGCTGAGTTTTCATACAAGTAAGTGTTTTAAACCTGAGGCCCATTATCTGTAAGACTCCATCACCTGTTCCGTTCCTTCCCCGTCCATTACCATCACCCTATGTCTGACTCTCCTTTCCAGGAAGCAATAGTCTTTAGATTGGTTTCACTCTAAAATCTCCTTCCTGGTACACTTCAGCAGCGAACTGTGGTTCTGCATGAACAGTTCATGCACATATATTAGTTAATATATGGCTAGAACTCTCCCTATGGTATAATAGTGCCCGCCCAGTGATATGCACATCCTAATTTCCAGAATATGTGAATTAACTGGATTGACCCAATCTAATTTATATAGATTCTTAGAAGAGACTTTCCAGCCATAGATAGAAAGAGGTACAGCAGCAGATGGATGGTCAGGGAGATGTGAGTGTGCAGGCTTTACGGAGAGAAGAAGGCAGCCACGAGGAATGTGATCTCCCACAGGTGATAAATTAATGTTGTTTAAGCTACTGACCTTCTGATAAATCACTAACAGCAGCAACAAAAACAAATGTACTTGGGTTCAAATTTTAGCATTTACTAAAACGATTATAAACAGAGAACATCAGAACATGGGGTTTTCAAGCTACAGTCCAATGGCAAGATTGCTCTCCCAGGCCAAGCTAGCTTCCTTCAGAGGCCAAGATACTGCCTAATTACTGTAACAAATGAATATAAACTAACGTGCTAATCAGTTTTATCCCACAAGCTTAGAACATTTCAAGTATGACAAAAAATAAAACCCTTAAGGATATGATATTTTAGCTCACCACTGAAGTGAAATAATTGAATTGATATGGAGAAACATAAAATCATTGATTAGGTGCCTTGTACATATGAGCTGTTAAATGAAGATTTTTGGTCAAATCTCCATTTAACATATTTAAAAAATAAGGCTCAAAGATACTATCCACTTAGCACCAGTGCACAGTTCATTAATTCACTCATATATTTATTTATTCATTATCTCTTAAGTACATATTACCAGCCATAAATGATTAAAAACATGTGTAGAATTGTACACTATATCTGGCTCAAAAGACTTACACGAGGGAACAGAATTAATCCCCTGGACTCAGTAGTTCCGAGGAAGTAAAGTTAAGCCTGCAGCGAAGGAAGCACAGGATTTTTATAAAGGGAAGAAGGGAAAGAAATACAGAAGCCACTGAAGACACCTTCACATAATTAATGCTGAAGCTTAAGGTTGGCCTTCAGAGAATTAGAAATATTAATTCAATATAAACTGTATATATATAAATTTATATATATATGTATATATATACATATATATATAATTTTTGACAGTTCTTTGCTGTGGAGCTGTGATTCTTGCTTGATAATTGTTTTGTTGTATGTAATTTTACTATGTGAAAATTAAAAACCTTCCTTTTTGAAAAAAAAAAAGAGAAGGGGAAGTGCTGTGGATAGTGCTCTGTATAAATAAATTGCTGATTGGCCAGTAGCCAGGCAGGAAGTACAGGCAGGACAAGCAGAGAAGAGAATTCTGGGAACAGGAAGGCTGAGTCAGGAGACACTGCCAGCCACCACCATGAGTACCAACACGTAAGATACTGGTAAGCCACAAGCCATGTGGCAAGGTATAGATTTATAGAAATGGGTTAATTTAAGATGTAAGAACTAGATAGCTAGAAGCCTGAGCCATTAGGCCAAACAGTTTAAATACTATAAGCCTCTGTGTGTTTATTTTGTAAGTGGGCTGTGGGGCTGCCGGGGCTTGACGGAACCCAGTGAGAAAACTACAGCTACAGTTCTTGCTCTTGCTTCTGGAGCTTGCTAGTGCTCTTCTTCTCAAGGACCACAGACACTGAACAAATAATTAAGTAATAAATGAGGGCTAACAGGATGGATGTGCAAATAGGGCCTCGATTAAGAATCAGAGATTGGAGGGATCAGTGAGAAAGTTCCAGGGCTAAAAGTTTTGCTGCCAAGTCTGACAACTTGAGTACTATCTTCTACTTGATGAAAGAAGAGAATTGAGTCCTACAAATTGTCCCTGGATTTTCACACTCTGACTCATGCACAATAAAGATGTTGTTACAAAGAAAGAATAAAAGTATCAGAAATGGTTGGAAGAAGGACTATCCACGAGGACCAAAGCAAGGCAAATAGGGAGCTTTTGTTTCAGAGACTGTTTGCTCGACAGCCTCCTTTCTTGCCCAAGGGCTGCTGCTTTTTATGATTAGTGAGCTAGTTGCAATACAAATTTCATAATAAACTCCACCAAATGCAGCTTTCACTGTTTTCTGAAATTGAGATAGAAGAGTCCAGGGCTGATGCTTTTAGCAATTTTATAATTTTTCAGAAATCCAGGGTTATTTTTAACCTTTCTCAGCCTGCCTCTGAGGTTGGCCTTTCTCTGCTGGTCAGAACAGCCATGATACTTCTGTTTGAACTTGGGACACATGATCCTCTTCAAAAGCAGGGAGGGAAAGGGAGGCACAGTCACTCCAAATGTACCTTTCTTTCCATTTGGAAAAAAAATCTCTAGGAGCATCTCATTCTCTGTCCTCCCCTAAGAATTTTCTCCCTACTGTGGATGGCCACAGATGAAGCTCGTCTAGGCCACATGATATAAAGTAAAACCTGAAGGCACAGAATGATATTACAGCAGGGAATTGCTTTGTGAGACAGTAGACATTTTTGGGCCAATGTGGTTTCTCTCCCAGTGTAGCATACAACAGGATGAGATCTGCCATTCCTTGGCTCTGGAGAAAAGATGGGCTTCTCACTCTGTAAGTTGTAGTCCTGAGCACTGACACTCAGACAGAGTTCAGGAAGCTGCACACTTACTCTCTGGCATGTTTATCTGGACCTATCACACACACCATTTGTTTTGTAACTCAGTAGTAAATCAAAGTGAAAATCAACACGAGCAGAGTCTGCTGCAGACTTGAGTGTTTCCCATGGCCCATATGTGCAAGGCTTTCCCTTGAAGCCAGAACACAAAGGGCAGTGCTGAAAACTTGAGAAGGCGAGTACTACTAGAAGGAAGGTAGGTCGTTAGAGTGTGTCCTTGAAAGGGATATTGAGTCCCTGCTCCTCTTCTTATTTTCTCTTTTGCTTCTCAGCTGCTGTGGGGTGAGCAGACCCTCTCCTGTGTACTGGCACTGTGACATGCTGTGCTATCACAGATCTGAAGGTCATGGGGCCAAGCAACACTGGATTGAAAAACTGTGTAATTGCAAGCCAACACAAACCTTCCCTGCCTGAAGGTAGACTTTGTCAGGTAATTTGTCACATTGGTAGAAGGCTAACATAATCCAAATATAATTTACCATTCTTATAATCTGGGTTAGTCTTTTTTCATCTGGCCTAATCTTGATTACTCAAAAATTATAGGCTCCTTGAGAGGCAAAGAGATCAGGAAAACGAAGTCCTTTACAATAAAAATAAATATATAAAAAATAAAAACCTGTTCTTATTTATTGGAGGGGAATGGAGCACATGTGTCATGACATTAGTGTGGAGGTCAGAGGGCAAGGTAAGGTTTTCTCTTTCTGCCAAGTGGGTATTGAGCATCAAACTCATGTCATTCGGCTTGATGTCAGGCCGGCTGAGCTATCTCACTACCTGGTATCTCTATATTAGTCTCTACTGTATCTCTTTTTTTCTATTGATAGTCAACCACAAGTATCTGGGAATAAATATAAATTTTAGAATTAAGAAATGTCTTTCATTTAAGAAGTAGGACCACCATAATGATATAATGAGTCTGTGTTATGAAAGACAGCCCCTCCTCTTAGTTCTATGTATTATAGTGTCTATTAAGTGAATTCTATGTTATCTAAGTTTTTCCCAACTTCTTTCTCTTGCCCAGACTGCACTGGGAACACCTAGGCTTAGTGAGTTTTTTATTGGTCTTTTGCATCAAAGACAATGGATTTTCAGTTCAAAACAATTGACATTCAACCTCATTTCCAAATATCAGCTGAACAATCAGATGCTGCTAGAAACTAGAGAATGACAAGCTGCATTTGTGTGCTAAGTGTTTCAATTGGCTACAGTCATTGACACATGATATTTGAGATGATGGTATGTTCAATAATAATAAAAGTTAGGTATTGGCCGGGCGGTGGTAGCGCATGCCTTTAATCCCAGCACTCGGGAGGCAGAGCCAGGCGGATCTCTGTGAGTTCGAGGCCAGCCTGGGCTACCAAGTGAGCTCCAGGAAAGGCACAAAGCTACGCAGAGAAACCCTGTCTCGAAAAACCAAAAAAAAAAAAAAAAAAAAGTTAGGTATAGTTGTAGTGGAGATTAAGAGAGGCTACCCCAAATATTTTAAGCTAGAGGAATTTGCAGGTAAACAATCATAATTAGAATAGTCCCCCATCTCCCAATCTTGTACCCTGCAGCAGGTCCTAAAACCTTCCCCTGAAACAGATCATAAGATTTTCATTCAAGGGTTAGCTGTTCTCTACCCACGGAGAGAAATGACTCTTTTTTTTTTTTTTTTTGGTTTTCCGAGACAGGGTTTCTCTGTGTAGCTTTGGTGCCTTTCCTGGAACTCACTTGGTAGCCCAGGCTGGCCTCGAACTCACAGAGATCCGCCTGTCTCTGCCTCCTGAGTGCTGGGATTAAAGGTGTGCACCACCACTGCCCGGCGAGAAATGACTCTTAGAATACACGGAGAATGTGGACGAGCAGACCCTGCTGTGTTCCCGTTTCATATCATTTGGCCGCATTCCCTTCTGTTCAGTCTTACATATCCATGACTATCCACTTCCATCATCAGATTTAACATAAAAATGCATATCTTTAAGAGTTTCTTTGGGAATTCATTTCATTATGAAGACATGCCATATGAAACTTAAAATTGATTGTTTTTCTCTTGGTAATTTATCGTTTTCTGTATAGGACTCAACTATGAATCAAGAATAGGTGAGGGAAAACTACTTTTTCCTTCCCTATAAGTACATCCCCAAATTTGAGTCAATTCCAGTCCCAGAAAAAGCTACACAATAATCCTGTCAGATTTATGCTTGGATTATTAGCAATCATATCTTACGGTTTTGATTTCTTTTGTCTCTGGATAGTACTTTTAGGGTATGAATGCTATTGTGTAACTCTAGTATGGAGATGTGTGTAAAGAATTTTGTTTGTACTGTCACTCAAAGTGTCCAGTAAATATGTGCTATTACTAAGTATAATACTTAATTGAAAGCAAAGACCACTGTTTGCTTGCAATTCATCTCATGCCACTCATCTCTGGGCACATTGCAGTGGTTCGGAGGAAGAAGAAGAAGAAAATGGCCAGCATCCACCAAACAAGAAACTGAGAAGTCAATCAACGTGAAGACTTTTTCTAGTAGTTTTATGATTAGTGGTGTCTGTTGGTCATCTTCTAGCAAAGGGACAAAGACAAGGCATTGCTAGTAACTGGTTGAATGCCTGGTGAGTAGGATCTCTTGTAAGAAGAAAAACTTGTCCCTCGTGTCCTGTGGAGAAATGGACCCATCCAAGGTGTTTTGTTAATGAGCTCTTGGCCATTGCTGGGCTTTACGTTCCCATTTTAGCATTCCTGGGCTTTAGCATTTCTTGGCATCCAACAGTGAAGCAGAACATTTTATGTGGAAATATATTTGGAAAGGATTCCAGAGAGCTCAGGCAACATCAATTGTACTCTGGGAGATTTTCACCTTTTCTGCATGCTGTAACTAGCTGGCACTCCTCCAATTGTAATTTAAACTTACCATGAACTATAGGTTGTTGTTGTGTTTTTTTCCCCTTCTTTTCAATGCACAGTGTTTTTTTTTTCAAACCTAACTTCTTTTGCTGTTTTCTAAGTTTTAATTTTGCATATGCTCTTAATAGTCTCTGATTATATTTAAGCACACTCTAGCCCTAATATGCTAATAGTTAGAACAGAATACTTTTTATCAGTGGTGCTTAGTAATATATAAATACTTGGGATAGTTGGTAATGGGGGTTGACTCATGAAACCTTTACTAATCCCATTGCAGCATCATCAGGAATGTCAGACAACCCACTACTGATTTATTTAAGTTATAATGGGAACTGCCTTTGAGTATATGAGGACCCTGATTTATGTTCTTTTAATTAAACAATTGTAAAAGGAAGAAAGGAAGTGTCTTAGTTAGGGCTCTTATTGCTGTGAAGAGACACCATGACCATGGCAACTCTTATAAAGAAAAACATTTAATTGAGTTGGCTTGCTTACAATTTCAGAGGTTCTGTCCATTATCCTCCTTTGCAGGGAGCATGGTGGCATGCAGGTAGATGTGTGCTGGCTACATCTTGGTTAGCAGGCAACAGGAAGTCGACTGAGACACTGGGCAGTATCCTTAGCATAGCAAACCTTAAAGCCTGCCTTCACTGTGACACACTTCCTCTCTCAAGGGCATACCCACTCCAGCAAAGCCATACCTCCTAATAGTGCCATTCCCTATGACATTATGTGGGCCAATTATATTCAAACTACTACATTCCACTCCATGGCTCCCTATAAGCTTGTAACAATATCATAATACGAAATGCATTTAGTCCAACTTCAAGAGTCCCCATAGTCTATCACAGTCTCAACAGTATTTAAAAGTCCAAATTCCAAAGTCTCTTCTGAAGTTCATATAATCTCTTAACTGTAATCCCCTATAAAATCAAAATCAAAAAGCAGACCACATACTTCCAACTTATAATGGCACAAGATACACTTTATCATTCTGAAACATAGGAAATGGAGCATAGTGAGGAACTACTGGACCAAAGCAAGATCAAAAACCAGATGAGCAAACCCCAAACTCTGCAGCTCCATGTCTGATGTCCACGTGCTCTTCAGATCTCCAACTCTGTTCAGCTTTGTTGACTGCAACACACTTCTTTCTCTTGGGCCGTTCACACTTCCTGTTAGCAGCTCTCCTCAGCAGGTATCCCACAGCTCTAGCACCTTTAATATCTTTGGGTCTCCAAGGCAATCCTGGCTTCAACTTCACAGCTTCACTCAATGGTTTCTCTACTAGGCCTTCACTCAAGGACACCCTTGACACATGCCTGGCCTCAGAAGCTCTCTTTAGGCACAGAGGTAGATTCCATAACCCATTTCTTCTATCCTTAACTCTAAAGCCAGAACAATGTGGCTGAAGCTGCCAAGTTCTGCTGCTCACTGTGGCTGGAACATGGCCCCCTTGTGCAATTACATCTTTACCAGCTTTCTGTGTTTCACTGTCTAAGCTTGGCTGGCCTCATATTTCTCTCTAGACCAGGCTGGACTCAACTCAGAGATCTGCCAGCCTCTGCCTTCCCAGTGCTGGGATTAAAGGTATGCCCTACCACACCCAGTTTTAAGCTTTTTAAACAAAATTCCTTTTCACAAGTTGGAAACTTAGCTGGGTAGGATCTCACCATGAGATCACCACTCCCTTTATTTCATTTCTTAATCAGTTTATCTCCTTGAACACAGGATTTAGCTCCATTCTATTTCTGAGTGCTCTTTTTTTTCTCAAAATTTACATTTTTTAATTTACTCATTTTCATTATAAATCCTTACTAAAGATACTACTAATATCCACACAACAGAGTCTATACTAGACTGTTTTAGTAATTCTTCTACCAATAGAATTACTCCCAAACTCTTCACTTTAGCCTTAGGCAGACTCTTCAGACAAAGACAAATGGCAGGAAACTTCTTCACCAAAATATCACAAGAATGATCTCTAGGCAACATAAAATTTTTTCCTCTGAAAACTCTAGAGAGAGTCACTGACAGTTCAAATGACTCTTACCACCTCTGTCTTCCATGCTCCTACTAGTATGGCCCATTAAGCACTGCTGAATGCATTCCACTGCATTCCAAACCCCAAGTACCAAAGTCCAAATTCCTCCAAACAAACACATAATCAAGGCCTAGCACAGCAACACCCCAGTCCCTGGTATTAGCTTCTGTCTTAGTTTAGGTTTTTATTGCTATGAAGAGACAGCATGACCACAGCAACTCTTATAAAGGAAACATTTAATTAACATGGCTTGCTTACAGTTTCAGAGGTTCAGTCCATTATCATCATGATGGCACCATATAGGCAGATGTAATGATAGAGTAGCTGAGAGTTCTATATCATGCAGACAACAGGAAATTGACTGACTCACTGGGTGATATCTTGAGCATAGCAAACCTCAAAGCCCACCTACACAGTGACACACTTCCTCTAACAAGGCTGTACTCTCTCCAACAAAGCTACACCTCCTAATAGTGCCACCCCCTATGAGATTATGGGGACCAGTTATATTCAAATCACTATAGGAATAGTTCTATCTTCTATATCTTTGGTCTGTGCTTTAGGACAAAATACTCCTTGTAAGCAACTCAGTGTGTGTACAAGCACAGTTTTCAGGAGCAAGTGGACAGCAGATAGACTCTGTACTCTCCTTACTTAGTTAATTAAGGTAGACAGTATTCGATTGTTAAGAGAAGGTCATTCTTCTCTGGGAACAAAAGCAAGTAAGATGGATATTGACCTCAAAAACCAGATTAAGTATTGAAATTCTTATTCTCTTTATATCTGCCATTGACAGTGTTGATAATTATTTGGTTTCTTTTGTTAATCTAAGAAAGAATGAGAAAATAAATATAAAAGGCTATCAAACAGCAAAATTAAAAGAAAGGCTCTATGTTGGAGGGCATGGAAGAAAGGCAATCAGTGATCAGCTCAAACAGCCAGTTAAAGTGGAAGGCTGAGTGAAAGTCGAGGGCTCGAAATATATCCTGTGCTTAAGTCAAGACTGGTATAAGAGCAGATAAGAAGGGGCTTCAAAACCAGCAATATCTGCTACTCAAGTCCTCTAGCCCACTGGTCCAGTGGAGGCTGGAGCAAGGGTTGTAAGGCTGTGTGTAGAAAGTTGTTATCTCCTTTCTTTTATATCTTCAGAGCCTGTTCTCATTCATTTCCATGTTTTGCTATTACATTTATCTATCTATCTATCTATCTATCTATCTATCTATCTATCTATCTATCTATCTATCTATCTATCGTGTGTGTGTGTGTGTGTGTGTGTGTGTGTGTGTGTGTGTGTGTGTGTGTGTAGGTGTGCATGCCCATGCTTGTGTGTGGAAGTCAAAGGACAACCTACACATATTCTCCTTCCACCCTGTGGATCCTAGGAATGGAACTCAAGTCACCCATTTTGGAAGGTGCCCTTTCCTAACCTTTACCAGCCCACAGTTAATCTCATTTTTTTGATAGGGTCTACATTTTGTTATTGAACAAACCAATTATCTTATGTGGAATGGATACTAGCAAGTAAGACCCCCATTGAAATATGACCAAGTTTAATTTTAAACATTTAAACAGCTCCAGAGCTTAAAGACATTCAGCTCCATCTGGTAGGATAGATGACCATGATTCAGCATAAACCCTCAGTCACAGATTGTGTGTGAATCCTTACAGGCCCAGCTTGGTTCGCCTCCAGTGTCTTCTCATTGAGTTGTACTTGATTTTGTTACCAGTTTTCATCTGTACCCACTGGGTGAACAGGACCATTTTGCTTTTGTTTCTTGGCCAGGAATTATCTGATTCATAAAGTCTTGTGAGAAGATATGGTGAGAAGTGGAGTGGTAGAGTAGTGTACGGTACACAATGGTACATAAAAGGAGAAGACACCTGATTCATTTAAGAAATATTTAGTTTAAATTCTCTCTCTGTCTCTCTCTCTGTCTCTCTCTCTGTCTCTCTCTCTCTCTCTCTCTCTCTCTCTCTCTCTCTCTCTCTCTCTCTCTCTCTCTGTGTACATTTCTATGTGTGCTCTAGTGTAGGTACCCACAGAGACCAGGAGAGGATATTAGAACCCCTAAAGCTGGTGTTATGAGTGAGCTGCCACATATGGGTCTTGAAAAGAGAATTTGGTTCCTCTGCAAGAGCTGAAAGTGCTTTTAACTGTTGAGCTACCTCTCCCCTACCCCATCATGATTTTGTCTTATATCAAAATTACTGATTAATTCTCTGTTGCTTTCTCTTTAAGTCTATGCATTTTTTTTTCAGACATCTAAACCTTTGGCCTATTAGAAATTTACATTTGCTATAAGGTGTTCTCTTTTGAACCAATCGTTTATTTAATTATGTGCATTTTCTTCTTGTTTGGATTAGATGCCTCTTTTATATTCCAAATTCCTTCATTCATTTAAATTTATTTCTAAATTATTTGTATTATGCCACTGCCCTGTCATTCAGGCATATCTTAGCAGCACACAGCTTGAGTGACTCAGAATTTGAAACACACTTTCCACCAGGTTTTGCTAACTCCCGGCCCATCATAAACTGTCTTGACTCATCTGAACAGACATTAGGGTAGGCTCATTCCTCTGGCTCCTTCTCCTCCACATGCCACACTTACCTAGAGCACACTTACTACAAAAGGAATCTTCCAGCATGCTTAGCACCTGACAGGTCTAAGAGAAGGTGGATCTCTAGGGGCAAACCAAGGGTGTAGCACATTTCCAGAAACATGGGCTCTGGACTTCATAAAGACTCCAATGAGAAATGTAGCTCCAACCATCAGCACAGACAGACAGCAGGACAAAAATCACAGCCGGCAGCAGTCAAGGCAGACACAATATTCATTCTGTTAAGTATGCCAGCAACTGCGCATTAAATATTTCAAACTATGTTTATTTTTCAGGCCAGTGGAATGGCTCAGAGAGTATAGGCACCAGCTGCCAAGACTGACAACCTGAGTTGGATCCCTGGAACCTACTTAGTGGAAGGAGAGAACTGACTCCTACTAGCTGGTCTCTAGTCTGCACATGTGCATCATGGCATGTGAGTATACGTGTGTGTGTGTGTGTGTGTGTGTGTGTGTGTGTGTGTGTGTGTGCATACAAATCACACAGACACACATGCATATATACCACACACATATCATACACACACACACACACACACACACACACACACACACACACACACGAACACATGCTGACATATAAAAGTGCTATTTGAAGCCAACTCTCATGCCACTACGGATAAGTAATTTTTTGCTCAACTTTCTTTCCTGTATGTTGGCTATGATGGTAAAACTTCATATGCGAAACTTTAACACCAAAGATATATTTAAAAACATACACACACACACACACACACACACACACACACACACACAAATGGGTTCCTAATAAACATTTAGTCAAAAAGTTTTCAGTAAGACTGTTAAGAATGAGCTATAATCACACATGCCTAATAAGTCGGTGTTTGGTTCATGTTTTGCTAAAGGCAGGGTACAGTTATCAGAGCATAGATGTAGAAAATATCCCTTTCTACCTATTGCTGGCAGTTTTTGGCACCTCTAGAAAGAAAAGAAACAAATGGATCACAGGATCATGCAAGAGTGATCAAAGCAAGTCCTTCTGTCAACAGGGCGAGTCATGCAAATCTCTGAACACCAAAGGCTTCCTCCAGTTAAGAACGTCTGCAAGAGGATTCTTTTGATAACAAAAAACAAAAAACCCTGTCCTAGAAAGTGGAATCAGCCTCCCATTGTCATATGTATAGCCTCTACACCTTTGCTATTCAAAGAATGGTCAGTGAACCACCAGCCACAGTGGCACCCAGAGACTTACCTGAAAGGCTGAAATCTCCAGCCCAGATCCAGAAAAACCAGGCTCAACATTTGACCAAGACACCCAGGGGTTTTGAGAGAGCTGCAGAACTAACCAGTGTCTAATCAAACTGCTAAGGGGAAGCATAACTGAGACCCTTGCATTAGAGACTTTTGTACCCTAGAGTGGGACTGGTCTCTCTTACTGGGCAAGTGAACACGCCTCCCCACAGACCTTCCTTCCCTCTCCCTCCATTTCCCTTCCTCTCTCTGTCTCCCTCCTTCTCTCCTTCTCCCAGCTCTGTTTCTCTCCCTCCTGCCCACACGAAATTTTGTTGTGGCCGCCCAAATGCAGTTATGCCTTACAGCTCTGAGCAAAACTCCGCTGAAGCACGCCTTGGTAAAAGGAAAGAAAATGCTAACTGACGGTGCCAGGACCAGCATGCTCCTTTAGAAATAGGATGAAAATATCCTAAACTGTCGGCGAAACTCAGTCCCAAATCTAATTCTGTCACTTGAAATTTTTCTGTGAACAATTTCTTGAACATCCCTGGACCTTTGTTCTTTAAAAATTGTGGTATTAAATAGGTACATTTCAATGCCGGGCGGTGGTGGCGCACACCTTTAATCCCAGCACTGGGAGGCAGAGCCAGGAGGATCTCTGTGAGTTCGAGGCCAGCCTGGGCTACAGAGTGAGTTCCAGGAAAGACACAAAACTACACAGAGAAACCCTGTCTCGAAAAACAAAAACAAACAAACAAACAAACAAACAAAAAGGCACATTTTAGGCTTGAGAAGACTAGAGAAACTAAAGCTATGAGGAAGCACTCAACACAGGATAAATGTGTGACAAGATATAAAAGAAACTAACGTGTTTCCTGTCATTTTAAGGACCTTTGACAGCAGAACCTGTATGGTTAAAGGGAAGACAATATCTGCATGCATAGTCAGCATTTGGGTGAACAGAGTATTTAGAGGAGGGTCTTTGGCATTTAAAGAAGAAAGGTATGGCTTTTTTTGTGTGGAACAAGCCCCAGGAGGGCTCTGTTTCATAGCGCCAGACCAGTCTCAGTTCAACCTGCAAAAATATTTCTTAGGAGGCTTACCATGAAGAAATTGCAAGGAATGTTGTCCTTTTCATCACGTGACTCAGTAAAACAGTCACTTCAAACTGAGGAGGAAATTGTATTTTATAGCTAAATTCTTTATGTGGGAACGTAGTAGACTAACTTGATTATTACAAAGTGGAAGGCAATGGGGAGAAACTCATTTTCGGCATCGAGAGTGTCTGCCTCTGGTAAAGGAAGGTACACTGAGCAGCAATAAAGGCAGAGCAGGGTGGATAGACCTCCCTCAGCTCCAGTTCTCAGGGCCACAGTGAGAAAGACACAATGGAAGGGCCTTTCAAGTGCTGCAGCTGTTCGGCCCCCGTGGAGCACCCACTGAGCTAAGGGCAGCATTCCAATGCGCTGGCAAGCCTTGAGGTCCAGAGCCGAATCGATTTCCTGAAATCTATCAAAAATTGTGGAGTCATGCATATACAAGCCACACGTATTTAAAATGACAGTAGCTGAAAAATTATTTGAACGAGGAAGTACACACAGCTTACTTTGTCCTTTTTGTAGATTCCTATGCTCCCTTGGGATTAAATTTAAATACAGCCCACCCTGCCCACCCTCTACCCCGCCCTCCCTCCACCCCAGTTTGGCTTCAATGACTTCTGCTTCCTGAAGTTTGGCACACTTGAATCTGACTCTCATTGTGATGAGTTGCTTATGTAGGTTGCCAAGTAGACATTAGTCCTACACATCTTTTCTTTATTCCATCCTCCTTTTAAAGAAGGAACAATATTTAGTGAGACTAAAAGGTAAATCAAAAATCTCAAATTTAGGGGCAACTTTTTAAGTTTCTTATTAAGAAAGGTTTATAGAGAGTTAGTACACTGTATGAGAGCAGATTTCACTTTTAGGTGTTTGTTTTTTGTTTTGTTTTGTTTTTTCTCTCTCTGTAACTGAGGCATACAGATATGAGAATGTTGTGGCATTGATAGCATCCCTATGCTCTCCTTAAAATTTGGATTTTTTTTTCCTGAGGCATTGTGGTGAGATAGTTTTGAAAGTCCTGGTGGGTGGCCTCATTCATCACTGGGAATTAAAGAAACTAGTAAAAGACTCTCTGGCTGATTGCTTCTGGTTTCATCCTGTAGGATATTGTGGCTAATCGACCAGAATAGAAGTGTGTGAACCCTTCTATTTATCTCTGAAGTTAACATGGATAAACTGAACTCCATCACTTGGTCACTGTCAGTTTCCTTTCCTGTTTTTGTGACCCAGGTTTTTTTTTTCTTTTTTCTTTTGTCGGTTTGCTTTCCTCAGCCTTCTCCATTAGTATCGAGACTTCCTGTCCTAGTTTAGCCCCAGCAACCCTTTTGGAACACAGCTTCCGCTCTTGTCCTTCATACCTTCCAGCGTGATGAAATGCCTCATGCTGTGGTTCCGTGAATTAAAATGGGGCTACTGAGGAGAAGGGAACCCTGAACACTCTCAGAGGATTTCACCATCATCTTGAGACTCCAACTATTTATTTCTTGATCCCCAGATTTCCCACTCCAGTACCTTTTATTCTGGATGAGAATTGGGATTCTTCCTGGAATCATTTGTTCTATACAATACCATTGAGGAACACCTCAATTACCACTTACAAGCAGCGAACATTTTCTTTACTTTGGCATTTGCAGTAGCTGATGGGAAGAAGGCCGGTTTAAAGATCCCTTGGGTTTCTAGATTACAGAATCAATGACCAATGACCTATCCCATTAGGCAGTTACAAAGTAAATTCACCCCCAACATCCAAGATGAGCAGATTTCCTGACTTTCTCTGTTACGTAGTATGTATGTAGTTTCCTTTGAAAGATGTCAATATGATGATGATTAGGAAGGAAACTCTCATCTTTTACCAGTTTCTAGTCATGGTGTTGCCATCTCCTACCTTCTCTGAAATAGAAATATTTCTCAGATGGAAGGGGTATGTGTTTGACTGCCAATAGTTTTTCTTCTTAGTGACAACATCAAACCAGTGTTCCATTTCATAAGCAAAGTTATCTTAGATTTGAAGAACTATAACACAGCCTTGACAGTTTACCTTCAAAGAATTTCCTTTTCAAATCTATAATTCAGTGGAAATCACAGTCCTGGCTATTCTCGTGTTCTGTGCTCTAAGACAAAAACAATTGAAAATAAAATCACTTAAAATAATACAAGTTAAGGAAAAGCAAAAATATTTTGACAATATAGCATTTCCATTTATTGTCATTGACTGTGAGCTCTTGCACTGAGCTTTCTTCTCTGTTTATGCCTCCTTGAAGTGTCCATAATACATGTTTCTTTTTGCAGATGATGAAAATCATAGTTGTCAAATAGCCACCAGTGACCACACAAGAAACACAACTTTTGTAGGATTGATGCATTTGGACAGATCAGTGACTGCAGTGTCCAAAGTTGTAAATCAGCTGTGCCAGGGTTTATTTCTGCCAGACTCAGAACAATAAAATAGAGTCAGTGCTCCTAACATAGCATGTACAGCAGACTTCTTCAAGTATGTGTACAAAGGTCTTACCACAGTGCTCAGCTCCCTCTTCATGTTTAATCTTTGTCAATATTTGTTCTAGGTTTTGAACAAAGTTGGGGAAAAGGCACTTAATGAATATCAATCAACCAAAAGATTTCATGACTATTGACCAGGCAGGAATGAAAGATGAAGCCAATAATCCAAACTCCCACCCACATAGTGACATCTGTCTGTTTTCCTGTCTGTACAGAAACCTCATGTATTGACTTTTGTGTTGATTTGAATTTTATTGTTTCAATAAAGTTTGAAATTCAGTGGATATCACCTCTTTTACAGAAAAATTTCTACAAATATATTTATCTGGCTACAAACAAAAATATATGTATTTCCAAATGGTCTATCAGAAGTATTTATTCATATTGATGTTGTTTGTTATTAGCCCATTACAAAAGTTGTGAACCACGCATGTAGTTAAAACATCATTCCTAAGTTTAAAAATATACTCACTGGAGAATAATGACTAAATATTGGAGGTGTGTCATGAGAGAAGGGGTATCAGCTGAATAAAACTAAGCAGAAAGCCTAAAGTCAAGAGTGAAAAGCAATAGATTAAGGTGCTAGCATGAGGGTAGACCTGAAGTTACTGCCTTGCTATAGAATGCAAACAGGTCTTTTCTGTACCAGTGAACAAGTTTCTGTGCAATAACTTTTAGCATAATTTCATAATAAAATAAGATTAGATAAGCTAGAACAATATTCAAAGCATAGAAAACAGAAGTATTCAGCATTATTCACTTCTAGTGAGTTTGTGGGCAGTGTAATCACCAACCAATGACCTTTTCATGCAGAACTCAGGCCTTACCACAAAAGGTATGTGGAAGAAAAGGCAGAATTATATCATGGGAACCTTAGATGAAACATCTCACAGCTCTGTGATGTCTTTTAATTAACAATTACATAATAACTGCTTCATATGGATATAACCTAAAAACATCGTATGTGTGTGTATGTGTATGTATGCGTATATTGAATGTGTTTGTGTGTGTATGTGAGGGGGCAGTGCAAAGGATAACCCTGGCTGTTAGCCTCAAAAACACTGCCTACCTCTTTTGAGACAGGGTCTTTCACTGGCCTAGAATGTACCAGTAGGGCCAAACTGACTGGTCCTGGGTCTCAGGCATCCTCCTGTCTCTACCTCAGCAGCACTGGGATTGTAAATATGCCTCACTACACCCAGCATTTTCATGAAGGTTCTTGGGATTGAACTCAGGTCATCAGGTTTGTGGGGCAAACACTTTACTAACAGTGGTATCTGGACAGCCTGTAGGCACCATTCCGGCTCTGACTTTGCCTCTGGCTCCCGCTGTAGTAATCAGCCTTGTTCTCTCCGTCTGCCTGTAATTCTGTAATTCATTACTGGAGTCCCCGTTACACCACTTCTCTTTGCCTCAGCACGCTGTTACACCATCACTTTGGGTCTCAATGTTCTTGTTTGAAAATTGGAATGCCCCTTTGTATTCTTTTTTATTATTTATCTTTTTTTTTTATTGAATGGGGCTTTGCATAGTTAGTGGCACATGCCTTTAACTCCAGCCTTCCAGCACTCTGGAAGCAGCAAGTGACTCTCTATGAGTCTATAGACCAACCAGAGCTACAGGGAGATGCTATCTCAACAAAACAAAACAAAAAAACTTGAAAGGCATAAAATACCTGTACCAGTAGTGATTTAACAATCCCTGACTATTTGTGGTTTCCCAACCAGCTGCAAACATCCATCACCTTTACTCCCACCACACATCCCAACAAGTGTAGCGGCTCTTGTATTGAAATGTGAATATGATACGGAAAATAATTAACTGCTATCTATGTTCTTGAAGAAATTACATGTGGTTTAATTTCTGCCAAATCAATTACTTTACCCATTTAGCTCACCTCATTTGATGCATGATAGAGAGCAATGAACTTGCACTTTCAATTTTTGTAATGTATGGGCTGTCATTATACTTTAATCTATAAAGATCAACTTAGTCTAAGTAATTGTTCTGGAGTACCCCCAAATATCCCTCTCTGTAGATGAGTCAGCGAATTTCCATCAGGAATTCCTCCTTGTAACGTTGGCTGGATGACTAGTTCTGTTCCTTCTGGTATTTACAGGGAAGTAGATACTTTAAAGCCTTTTGGAATTTTTTCTATCTTCCATTTCCTTCCAGGGATCTTTGCCAGATAAATTCCTCATGCCTGTTATATCCCCCACTTTTTTTTTCTAAAAATTTATCACAAGCATGTTCAGTTGGCTTTCCTTACTGTATCCTGTACCCATGAACCATTTTTATTGTCGGAAGCAAGGAGTTTGTAACAAAAATTCTGCAGCCAGACTCACTGAGTCTTATGACTAAGGGGCCATATGACCTTAGACAATTTGCTTATTGCTTTAGGTTCCTCATCTATGAAACAGGTTCTTAAGACAATTGAGTGCGCTAATTTGTATAAAATGCTTAACGTAGTGCATGACCCACAGCACATGTTACATAAATGTTTGCCATTATGACTATTGTGACACTGTCAGATGTACTTACAGTTTTTCCATTCCAATATGCTAGTCATTGGGAAGTAAAGCCACATAGCAAAAAGAATGACTATAGACACGGGGCTGGGCTGGTGATGATGGTGAACATAGCAAAACAGATCACTACAGACACAGGGCCGGGCTGGTGATGATGGTGAACATAGCAAAACAGATCACTATAGACACGGGGCCGGGCTGGTGCTGCTGGTGAAAGGGCAGTGGTAAGAGCAGGAAAGCTACAGAAGGATGGAAACCAGAAGGCTGAGAACTGCTGGTTCTTCGCCCACCAGAGGCTTCCTTCATACCTTCTGTTCCATAAACACTTGTCCTCAGGGAAGAAGTGTCCAGGTGAGTTCCAACTCAGGGCCTCTGGGCCCTGTGTCCAAAGTGCATGGTGTCTTCAGCAGTAGGGACTTACCTTCACCTCATGGGGACAGCAAATTGTAGTAGAAATAGGCTGTAATATTTTGGGAGCCTCATGGACAACGTTGACCAACAACTTAAAAGAGGGCTTCTCTCACTAGGTGATGGAGTTTTGTTAGGTTGTCTATGGCTCTTTGAGGTGTCATTGTCAGCCCAGATAGAAAAACTGCATTTAAACTATATGTATATTTATATACCAATTTATATGTATTATAGATATTGTTTGGTAGATAGTTAATAGCATGATTCCTTACGATTTTTTCAGGCATTACTGTTACCTTACCAGTTCCCCTTCCTCTTCTACATTTATCTCCATCCTCTTTCCTAATTAGAGAACCCCCATTTTCCCCTTCAGATCATGTGTACCTGTAGTGGGTAGCCATTCCAGCTTTGATCTGGAAGTTCCAACCCCAATTGAGGCTTCAGCAACTGTCACGCCTACAAGGCAGGGGCCAAGGGAGGTGCCAAGAGACCCAAGATCTGGATGGGCCAGCATGTGCTCTGTTCCTGGACCCTAGAAGGTGGAGGTTGACCGAGCAGAGCTCCAGAGAACATCGCTGGATTGCAATACACCTTCCCCAGACCCTGCGACCTATCTATCCCTTCATTTGTAAGTTACCCACTAAATAAATCTTCCTTTTAACTACATGGAGTGGCCTTAATAATTTCACCAATATGTCTGTCCCCTGCCATTCTACGGCTCCTCCACTCTGCCTGCAATGATCCCTTTTTACTTTCCTGATTTCTGGACCGACATGGCTGCCTAAACATGAGCTGAGCAAGGATGACATCAATAGACATACTAATGTGAAGAGGTACTCCATGCTGAGAGCAGCAAAAATAGTAGTCTTCCTCAGGAAAAAGCATACCAATTGGTTATTCCAAACCAAATGGGATAACCCTCAAAACACACATACAAGTAACAGCATATGGACTGAGTATTTTGTATTTACGTATTTAGGAACACACACACATACAACAACAACAACAAAAACAACATTAATTTTTTTTAAGTGGCCAGGAATTTGAAAGGGTCAGGTATACATGGGAAGCTTTGGATGGAGGAAAAGGAAGAGGAAATGATGTAATTATATTGTAATCTCAAAAATATTAAAAATAAATGACAAAGAAATCTGAGAAGACTTGTGAAAGAAATACTGGGCAAGGTTACCTAAAAAGTATCATTAAACAGTATGCTTCATTAAAGTGCGATTTATTTTTATTAAAAAATCATTTATTTATTTATTTTACATCCTGTCCACAATTTCCTCTCCCTCCTTCTCCTCCCAGTCCCCACCTCTGTTACCTTCCCTCTGCCCCCCACCATCCTCTCCTCCTCCATTTCTATTCAGAAAAGGACAGATCTCTCACGGATATCAACAAAACACAGCATATCTGCTGTGGGATGTCTTTCTGTATGCTGTGAATATGTGTGGCTCTCATTGGATAATAAATAAAGCTGTTTTGGCCTATGGCAAGAAAGCTTACAGCCAGGCAGGAAATCCAAGCAGAGATACAGAAAGAAGAAGGCAGAGTTGGGGAAGATGTGAGCCCACCACTGCCCAAGGAGCGACAAGATGTCAACAGACTGGTAATGCCATGGCCACATGGCAACATATAGATTTATAGAAATGAGTTAGTTTAAGATGAAAGAGCTAGCTAGCAGGAAGCTGAAGCCATTGGCCACACATTTTGTAATTAATATAAGCCTCTGAATAATTATTTTATAAGCAGCTGTGAGACTGCAGGTAGGAGAGATTCATCTGGACTGCTGGGCATGGCAGGATCAGAGAAATTTCTATCTATACATATCAAGTTGCAGTAAGACTAAACACAGCCCCCCATATACACACATTTTGTATTAAGGCTGAGTAAGACAATCCAATTTGAGGAATAGGGTCCCAAAAGCCAACAAACACATCAAAGACAGCTCATGCTCCCACTATTAGGAGTCCCACAAGAGGACCAAGCTACACAGCTGTCACATATGCAGAGGGCCTAGGTCAGTCCCACGTAGGCTCCCTGGTTGTCAGTTCAGGCTCTGTGAGCTCCTATGAGCCAAGGTTAGTTGAATCTGTGGGGTTTTTTTTGTGATTTCCTTGACAAAAGAGGTATTTCAAAGTACCAAGAAGTAGATAGATGAAGGAGAAGAAGCAGTAGGCATACTTAACAAGTAAGGACAAAAGGCATCTAGTTTGTGAGTAGACTGAAGATGAGTATGGATCTGAAAGAGGACAAACAGGGTCATATCTACCCTGGAGACTTCATCACTGTATTATCAACAGGCAAGAATAGTACCTGTGTGATTTTCTAAGGAAGTAGGGGTGATATGAGGTACCACGAAGGACATAATGAGTATGTACCTCTAATAGTGATGGGTAATTGATGAGCAATTAGGCAGGAGGTCAGGACAGCAAGAGTTTCTGCCTTCAAGGCTCTCCCAACAATCAAAAGTGTGACCTTAGGCCAGCCCCTAATATTATGAACAATGTTCTCTGTAATGTTTAAGGCTCTGTCCATTATTAAATCCCAATTATGATTTATGCCAAAATGAAGAGTGAGTAGGTAAGAGGTATAGCTGCCAGATGACTTTTGAAGTAAGGAAAATAAAAGCAAAAATCATCTCTAGTCAGTAATAAAAAATAAGCTGGCAATACACAAACACATGGGAAAATCACTCACATTGTTTGCATCCAGACACAAAAGTAGAAACAGTACATTCTGTGTTTAGATGAGCTTCACAAATGGAAAACCTGAGTGTTAAAGGTCAGAAGGGACATTATAATGATTGGGATGAAGTTATACAACTGTGTGCACAGGTCAGAATGATGATGCTGCAGATAAGACTTGTCTTTTATGTTTTAAGTCAGATCTCACTCACTATATCCGTCTCCCCACCCTCTCTGTATTGTGTGTGTGTGTGTGTGTGTGTGTGTGTGTGTGTGTGTGTGTGTGCATGTGTGTGTGTCTGTAACATTGGGAACTAGCCCCAGAGTTTTGCTGTATGGTAGATAAGCACCCTGCCACCAAGCTATCCCCTTAACCCCTCCTTATTTTTAAACTCTGAAGCAAATCCTTTAGCAAATCTTTAACAAAGTTTTGCTAAAACTGCCAATCCACTAAATCTGTGTGTCTTGAGCTTGTTATATGGTTCAGACTAGCTTCAGTCTGTAATCCTCCTGCCTAAACTTCCAGAGTAGCTGGGATTACAGGCTTGGTCATTACACTTTGCTGCTTTCAATATTATCTTTTCTTTTAAGGGGAAAATCTTTCCTCCCCCAAAAAAACTTGAATCGAGGAGTCAATAACTTTGGAACAAGCAAGTCTACGCAGATATTACCCAGAAAATGGACAGAGGAATCAATGGATATGTTAATGACTTTAAGTAGTGAATGGTTGCTATAGTTGAACATCACTTTATTTGTATTAGCTTGTTCCATATGCTTCATATGCTATATAACATTATAAACAATAGATGTGGTTTTCAGTGGGTCACGGAAGACTTTCCAGGTCAATCTAGATGAAGAGAAGGTGACCCAGCAGCATCTAGGCTGCCTGCCTTCCTGCCCTTGTGGCACCTAGGGAAGCTCTAGTTTAATTAGTTTTGTGTAGTTGAAGTTTTCTCCAGTCCCGCTGGGGCCCACAGCCACTCAGACCCAAGTAAATACACAGAGACTTATATCACTTATAAACTGTATGGCCATGGCAGGCTTCTTGCTATCTAGTTCTTATATCTTAAATTAATCTATTTCTATTTATCTATAAGTTACAGCATGGCTTGTGGCTTATGGGTGCTTTACATCTTGCTTCTCATGGCAGCAGCGGCTAGGAGCATCTCCTGACTCAACCTTCCACTTCCCAGCATTCTACTCTCTGCTTATCCCGCCTATACTATACTTTCTACCTAGCTACTGGCCAACCAGCATTTTATTTATCAATCAAATAGAGCAACACATTCACAACATTTCCCCTTTTTCTCTTTAATTAAAAAGGAAGGTTTTAACTTTAACATAGTAAAATTGCATATAACAAACAGTTATCAAGCAAGAATTACAATTATAATATCTGACTGGTTTAATTCTGTAATTTTTTCTATTATTCCGTGTCTCTCTGCAGCTGTTGTTCCTTTCTCATTAGCGTTGAGAAGATTCAAAGTTAATAGAGCATTATGCAATCTATTTCTGGGAGATTTTGTTACCCTTCTGTTTATTTAGCATATCCTTTAGAGTTCTGTTTGATCTTTCTGTAACTGCTTGGCCTGTAAGATTATGTGGTATACCTGTAATATGCTTTATATTGTAATAAGCAAAAAATCTGTTTCATTTTATCAGAGACTTATGCTGGAGCATTGTCAGTTTTAATTTGTGTAGGTATACCCATGATGGCCATAACTTCTAGCAAGTGCATAAATACAGAATCAACTTTTTCAGAACTCAAAGCAGTTGCTCATCGAAATCCTGAAGAAGTATCGATGGTATGGTGTACATATTTCAATTTTCCAAATTCTGCATAGTGAAACACATCTATCTGCCAGATTTCATTCCACTGAGTATCCTTTGGGTTATTGTTTATGGATGTTATTTTTATTTAAAGCAGGTTGATTATAAATGCAATCTCTTTCTAAAAAAGAAAAGGGGAAATGTTGTGAATGTGTTGCTCTGATTGATTAATAAATAAAATGCTGTTTGGCCAGTAGCCAGGCAGGAAGTATAGTATAGGTGGGAGAAGCAGAGAGGAGAATGCTGGGAAGAGGAAGGCTGAGTCAGGAGTTGCCAGCCAGACACAGAGGAAGCAAGATGTGAAGGCAGAACTGAGAAAATGTACCAAGCCATGTGGCTAAACATAGATAAAAATTATGGGTTAATTTAAATGTAAGAGCTAGTCAGTGGTAGGCCTGAGCTAATAGCTGAACAGTTTTAATTAATATAAGCCTCTGTGTGTTTATTTGAGTCTGAGCAGCTGTGGGCCTCAATGGGACTGGAGAAAACTCCAGCTACAATTTTGCAAACTGGTTGTAAGAGTTAGTGGATAAACAGGATTCTGCTGTTTGAAAATACTATAGGATAGGATAGATAGATGCATAGGATAGATGGAGACTACATGTCATCTCCATGGATCATTTTAAAATTTTATACAAATAGGACTAGAGGACTTTTAATTCTAGTTTTCATTTATTTTTGAAATATAATTTGTGTTTATTAGATAAAGTATAGGAACTTTTACAAAAAACCCTGGGAAGCAATGCAAACATTCTGTTCATGTTTATGTTTCTCTTCATAGTTTTTTTCAAATTAAAGGTCCCGTGCTTGCTGTTGAGTGTCATAAACCACAAGTTATATAGGTCCTGTCCTTCAGGAATTTCAAAGTCATCACAGAATGCCCTTGAAGTCAAGCCACAGGGCTGTGTATTTTCATTTGTGTGGTTTTTTGTTCACTATTTCTTGGTTCTTGTTTCCCCCAAATGGAAAAGCTTCATTTCAGCTCTTCCCTGACAGGATACTTTTGGTCCTTTGTTAGGAATTCCAGAGCAAGGTGCACATGCATGACAGTTGAAATCACAACATAATTTTGTGAGTGTTTTATGGAGGGTTCATCCTACTCTGATTTCTTATTTATTCAGTTGGAGTGAGGAATGGAAGGAAGAGCCTGCAGTGATCACTTAGTGCTATAATTCTAGGCATGCATCACCTCCACTGGAGCTTCCTGTTTTCAAAACCTTTAACAGCCACCTCTGTCTTCCCAACTGCCAGGCTCATTCACCTCTCCATCTGTTTGGTTGACACTGATGACACGCGTAGCCTTTTGCTTTCATACCTCTTCAAATCTAACTATTGTTCTCTTTTTGTGCTTACTCCGAGCTCACACCTGTCATCAGCCTGGCCACTGCTAGTACGGTCCATTTTTCCGAGGACCTAGTGGCTATTTGGTAGCTCCTAATCAAATAACTGGGAAAGCCTTATTGAGTGTGTGTATATGTGTGCATGGGACAGGAAAGAGGGAGTATTGACTTTCAAACTGCAACTTACCTTGATTAATAAAACTATCCAACTTTTTTTTTATTTCTTCTTCCTTATACACCTTCACTGAGGTACTTAAATGACTCCAGTTAAAACAATATATTTAAAATAGATATTCTAAAATTCTACTTCTAATTCCTTTTATAAATTTTTCCATGAAAAATTCCAGCGTGGGCTGTCTTTGCGGCTGCCTCCCCTCTCTGATGATTTCATTATTTTAAACCACTGTGCTTCATGTAGACCGACTTCTACTTACTGACTTAATAATGGATATTGAGAGCCAGGAAAAAGCCTCTAATTTGTGCCTGTCTGCCATAAATTTTATCAAAAGTTGAATGTTTTTGTCATTTGTGGTAGGGTAACTCCTACTCTGATGGGCAAGGGGTCTCAGAGGGTACGGTCAGCTAAGCGGCTTCTGGAATTGCAGCCTCCGGAACTTCCCTACAGGTTTGCCTGCCCATGAGTTCATTTTCGGCCTTCCATTTCGTCTCACCTCAGGAGGAGTCTCCTGTCACCCTTCTTTCCTTATAGTCTCTGATTATAATTTATTTTATTGTCACGCTTTCCCCATGACAGGGAAGCAGAAGGAAATCGGGGCTCTGGACTTTTACAATTTATTATCCTTTAGAGAATTAATGTTTGTACTTTTTAGCCACAGAAACCGTTGTTCAAACAAAATATCGTGCTGCAGTCAAATGTGGGAAAGAGATAAGTTTCCAGCTGCTCTTGGGGGGGGGGGGGGTTGGGAGGGGGCCGAGGTGGGGGCTGGACCCATGCCTTTGACAGCAACCCATAGGGGTTTCCTCCTCCTTGGAGCAGGGCCTGAAGTGGCTGATTCATAGGTGGATTCTGGCTGCCCTTTTGGACCATCTGAGGAGCTTCCTCAAAATTCCCATCCCCAGCCTCACCAAAGAGTTTATGATCTAACCATGGGTTTAGGACTCTGACAACAGTTTGTTTTCTTTATGGCTTCGAAAATGCTTTTTTTTTTTTTTTTTTTTTTGTTTTTTCGAGACAGGGTTTCTCTGTGTAGCTTTGTTACCTTTCCGAAAATGCTAATGTGAAGTCACAGATAAGAACCAGTTCTGTAAAGAGAGCCTCTCCCCCAGGAACTCGTTAAAATCCTCCATGTTCTGACTTTGCTTGGAGAACTGGTACCGGCACAGGGGCAGAGATCACAGTGCCTGTGAGTTCCAGCTGGGTGTGGACAGGGCATCTCCTTAAACTGAGATGCCCTGGGTGTGGACAGGGTGAGCTACAGGATAGAGGTGCCAGTTTTCTCTGATAAACATTAATGTGAGTAGACAGTGGTCAGACAGAGGCTTATACCCAGTGCTTCATATTACCTTCAGTGGGAACTCATTGACAGGAATGAGCTTGGGGAAGGGCTATTTGGCCTTGGAGTGGTTGTTGTTGACTAGTAAGAGTTGAATTGTGTCCCTCAAAATTCAAGTTCTATCTTTGAAATAAGGTCTTATTTGGAACAAACTTGTAGATAATTCATTACACTGAGGTCATGAGAATGCACACTAATCTAATGTGACCATTGTTCTTACTAAAAATAAAAACTTTGAACACTGAACACACACACACACACACACACACACACACACACACACACAAGGTGAGAAATGTGAAGATAATAAAGGCAGAGGTAGTGCTTCCACAGTCAGGAACCAACACCCCTGGCCCTAGTATTCTGTCTTCCAGAAATGTGAGGCAATAACTTTCTGTTGTTTAAACTAACTAGTTTGTGACAGTTTGTTACTGCAGCCCTAGCAAGCCAATACCCTGACCTGGTTTTTAGCAGAAATAATAAATGTAAATGTCATGGCGCTATGACTATCACCAATGAAAATGACCTTTGGTCTCCTCTCTCAGATATTTAGGGAATCAAAGGGCAAAATTCCATGTTTCATCTGAAAATGAAGTCATAATTTTGACTGTGAGGGCTATCAACCATCTCATCTGTCTTAGCTGGGATTACTATTGCTGTGATGAAACATCATGACCAACGATGTTTGTTTTTGCTATTTTTGGGGGCCTGCCACCCAGCTTCCAAATAAAGCACACATGGAGGCTTATTCTTAATTATAAATGCTTGGCCTCAGTTTGGCTTGTTTCTTGTCAGCTTTTTTTTAAACTTAAAATTATTCCATCTATCTATTGCCTCTGGGCTTTTACTTTTCTATTCCTGAATAACTTTCTTTGTTTCTTACTCTGTGGCTTGCTGTGTAGCTGGGTGGCTGGCCCTTGGGTCCTCCTCCTTCTGTGGCTACTTCTTCCTCTCTTCCCAGATTTCTCCTTCTATATAGCCTCTCTACCTGGCAGCCCCACCTATCCTTTCTCCTGCCTTGCTATTGGCAGTACAGTTCTCTATTAGACCATCAGTTATTTTAGACAGGCAAAGTATCACAGCTTTACAGAGTTAATCAAATGAAACATAAACAAAAGTAACACACCTTAAAATAATATTCCCCAACAGACCAAGGCAATTTATGGAAGGAAATGTATAATTATGGGTTTGTTTACAGTTTCATAGAGTTAGTCCATGACCATCATGGTGGGAACATGGTGGCAGGCAGGCAGGCATGGTGCTGGAGAAGTAGCTGAGAGTTTGCAGTGGAACAGCAAGTGCAGGCAGAGAGAAACTGGACCTGGTGTGGGCTTTTGAAAGCTCAAAGTCCACCCCTAGTGACAAACCTTCCCCAAGGCCACACATACCCCAACAAAGCTACACCTACTAATCTTTTCTAAATAATTTCATTAAGTAGGGACCAAATATTCAAACATATGAACCTATGGGTCCATTATCATTAAAACCAACACACCACCCTGATTCTTATTAGTATGTTAATAGTCATGACTCAACATTTTATAAAACAGAATGAATGAAAAATATACTCATTTCAAATGTTAAAAATAAGGTAGGCATTGTATTCCTCTTGTTGAGAAAGTCTTAAGTCCAATTAGAGAGATATTGGCTATCACCAAGGTATGTGTGCCAGTACCGTACCATTAAGGACATTGTGCTGTTCTGGCCATTGATACAGTTCCCACAGGCATCATAGCAGGGTAGGACTGTTGGTTACCTCCCTCCTTTGGAAACTTGCATGTTACCTTCTGGTATGAGAAACCTAGCTAAGTACTCACTGCTAATGAAGCCATGGTTATGGGAGGAGAATCTACAACCACTAATTTACTAAACCAGTATAAAACCTAATAACAATATGTGAACATTTGTCCTTTTATCCCCAGATAAAAATAAATAAAAATTCCTCATCAAGAAACTTCTCTCTGCAATATATGAGACCACTACAGAAAACCACAACCAACCAAAATGCAGATTTGAGGAGCTCCATCCAAATGGACCCATCTACCACACACTCCCATACCTAAGGCCCAGAGAACATTGTGGAAAAGGGGGTGGAAAGATTTTAAGGGCTTGAGGATCTGGAAGCTGTGAAGTTGTGTCTCCTAGAAATAGCAGAAGGTGCCCCCATAAAGTCTCACCAACATGACTGATCAAACATGAGCTAAAAAGGATGACACTAATGTGCATGCCAAACTGGATGGAGAAAAGCCCATGAAGCCTTAATCCTACACAAAGAAATATAGGCAACTGAGGAAAGCTGGAAGCTGGGGAGTGGTCTTCCCCAGTGAAGGGCATACCAATTAGCTGTCCAGTGCCAAATAATCAGCCATGAAATATACATACAAGAAACATCATACAAACTAAATAGGCTATACTTAGGAAAGAAACAACAGAAACTACAGATCAATATCATTTATTAACATAAACTTCTCAGTAAAATACAAACCCAATTCAAGGATACATCAAAAAGATTAATCACCATATATATTGCAAAAAAGAGATCATGAATTTGAAGGAGATTGGGGAGGGGTATAAGGGAAGCTTTGGAGGGAAAAATGGAAGGGAAAATGTTGTAATTAAAGTCTAATATCAAAAAGTAAAAAGAAAGAAAGAAAGAAATCAGAGAAGTAAAGAGGAGGAGAAGAAAAAGAGGAAGCACATAGAATCCAAGCTATCCCTCTAGTAGATAGGAATTGAATCTCTGAGCCCTTGGGACTAGCCCAGTTGGTAGTCACATTTGTATGCTTTTGCAGAAGGTCTGTCTGGTCCCTTGCCCTGTGCTACCTTTCTGGTCTAGATCAAGCTAGGACTTGCACAAGAATGCTTTTTTGGATCTCACTCTAACAATTTCACACTATCCTTAAGACCAACTCTCACCCTGTCACACTAGCTGTTAGTGAATTGGAGTTACTATAGTCTCTATAATCAATAATCAACACTAACATGCTCACTCCTTCCTGACCTGAAATTAACAGAGTTTAGGGAATATCAAAAACAGAACCAAACTTCCACAAAATTCAGGCATGCTAAAAATCACATATCAGGCATACAACCAACAAGCAAAATCCACACACCCAGGTCCTGTCACAAACCACAAACAATATTGTAGACCAAGACAGCACATTCCCTCGAAAGATCACCAGTTCTATATAAATGTTCTCCAATGAGAGTTACTTGAATGAAATGGAGGTCACAGAATTTAAAAGAACAAATATAACATGATTAAATAACTTATGGAATTTCATGATGATATAAGAAAAAAACTTGGATGAACTTGAAGAGGACAGAAAAAAATGATTTAAGTACAAGAAAACCAACAAAAGCTAATGAAATTACAAAGAAATTATTTAATTTATGGATGTATATGATATATATGAACTACCATAGTCAAATCAAGATGAAACATATTAAATAGACCCATAAATCTTCATGAAATAGAATCAGGAATGAAAAGAATCTCTGAACTGAAAAAGCCCAGGACCAGATAGATTGAGTGCATAACTCTACCAGACTTTCAAAGAACTGACACCAACATCTCTGAATTTATTCATCAAAACAGAATCTTAGGGAAAATTTCCAATTCTCTTTACAAATCCACTACTACCACTATTTCCATGATACCTAAACAATATAAAAAGCCATCAAACAATGAAAATTACAGACTAATATAATTTATGAATAAAGAAGCAAAAATTCTCAATAAAATAATTACAAACTGGCCGGGCGTTGGTGGCGCACGCCTTTAATCCCAGCACTCGGGAGGCAGAGCCAGGCGGATCTCTGTGAGTTTGAGGCCAGCCTGGGCTACCAAGTGAGCTCCAGGAAAGGCGCAAAGCTACACAGAGAAACCCTGTCTCGAAAAAACCAAAAAAAAAAAAAAAAAAATCACAAACTGACTTCAGGAGTATAAAAAAAAAAGATTAATTTCAATGATCAAGTGTAGTTGGAAGTTTTCCAGTTTCCCACCTGCAGCTGCTCAGACCCAAGTAAACACACAGAGGATTATATTATTTTCAAACTATGGCCATGGCAGGCTTCTTGTTAGCTAGCACTTATATCCTAAATTAACCCATTTCTATAAATCTATACCTTGCCACATGACTTGTGGCTTACCAATACTTTACACCTTGCTTCTCCTGGTGGTGGCTAGCAATGTTTGTTCCACCTCTTTTCTTGTCTCCTGTCTCTCTGCCTAGATTTCCCACCTGGATCTAAGCTGCCTTGACATAGGCCCACGGCTTTATTTATCAACCAATCAGAGCAACACATATTTACAGCATACAGAAAGATATTCCACAGCACTTCCCCTTTTCTATCAAATAAAAAAGGAAGGCTTTAACTTCAACATAGTAAAATTACATACAACAAAACAGTTATCAAGCAAGAATCACAGTTACAATATCTAGTCTATCTGTAGTTGGCAAAATTAAAGAAAATATTCTCTCCTATATTTGTGAATCTAAAGTTTCATATCTAATTTATCTTTTATCATAACCAAGGAAAACATTATAACTAGTTTTCAACTACATCAAAGACCCCAGAAGGATATAATATTACCTAGATAAATAAGAAATGCATTTTAAGCAACTTCCAAAAATCTAGAATGACAGAGACAGCTGTCTACCTGGACAGTTACCCTAAGTTGTTCTGCTATGTTGGGGCATCCTTCTTCAGCTTATAGGCCTAGAGACTCCCAGTCACTTCTCTCTGTTTCCTGTAGAATATCTGGAAGTTTCTTCTGTGAATCAGGAACCTGAAGGACCATTTCACCTTGTAAAGTTCAGTGGTCACCTTCCTCTGGGTCCTGCATGTCCAGTTTATACAACATACTGTCTATCAGTCAGCACAAGGGAACTTTTTTGCCCAGTGGCTAACTTTTGCCACAAAGAAAGCAAACTCCATAATGAGTATATTCAATACCCACCATTCTCCTCGAAGTAATTGGTACTTTCAGGAGCAGACATGTCTCATTGTCCAGAAAAGTCTAAGTTTTTGAAACATTTTAAATGCCATATTCTGTAGGTCTTTGAAGTGTTTGAAGATTACTTACCTAATTGAATTATATCTGTGTATACCTAGAAAACTTAACATGACTATAAATTGGGCTATCATGGAAGACTAATTATTAATATGTATTTCTCAACTCTACACTACAATTTCAAATGAATTGTACAAACAAAACACTTTAAATAAGAATAGAAATATACATACAGTATAACAAAATTAACTTTAAATTTGTATCAATAAACCAAAATCCATAACAATGTAAAACATTTTAAACAAGTTGTTGCTCTTTAAAGTGGGTTCAATAATCTAACTTTTCATCCTCTCATATCTATTTTATACTACCCCCATTTCTTCTTTAGAAAGAGATTGCATTTATAATCAACCCTATTTAAATAAATATAAACATTTATAAACAATACTTTGTGAATTTAGGCATAGGTTCTCATACTACTTCCTTCTGGTTGAGGGCACTGGCAATCTAATGGTGATCCTGAAAAAATTAAGAATTATGGTCAAGTCCTGACTAGAATAGTCTGTGAGGCTGAATTATCTGAGCCAGTTGCCTTGAAGCCATTCTGGATTTGGATTACCTGGGCCATGGTGTCATCAGAGACCTTTTTGGGGGTCTTGGGTGATCTTATCTGATGTATCTTAACCTGGAACAAATCCACAGCCTTTTGCTTCCTGTGGAAACAAAAGCAGAGCCTCCTTTTCAAAGCAACATATCCTTAGATCCAAATTTTGAAGTCACAATACCTTTAAATATATACATATAGGTTTAACTCAGCAGACTTTACAATTAAATGTCTTTCTGCAGTTAAAAATCCCAAAGACAATATAATCCAGACTCTGTGTGTGATTTCCATCTTAGCATGGCTTAACTTTTATATTACTTTTACTGTCTCTTTAAAAGGCTTTATTTTTTAAAACTATCTATTTCTTTATATAACTGCATATATTCTGTTTTCTCTCTCTCCCAAGCCTATATACATCTTTGCATATAATGTAAACCATTTAGAGCTTTATTTCATCTGAATCTGTCTTTTTGTGAATCTATTGCTTTAAACTACAGTGTGACTAGGACTTAAATGGCAGCTTTGGCTGCTGGCTTTGCCCACCTCAGCCTCCCAACATTGTGGAACTATGTTTACTACCAGCTCTGGGGTAACCATACTCACCACTGACTCTGGGAAGCAGTGCGTCTGTACGTCTATCCTGTAGCATGTAGCTCAAAAAGTTTTTTTTTTGCACTAGCAAAAGCTAAATCTACCACCCAGTGTGCTGCCTGGCTCGTAGATGCCACTGTGTACAGTGACAGGAATCTGCCATGCTGCACTCAAGCCCATATGCTGTGAACCTGCACACTGTAGTTCAAGTCTGCCCGCCACAGCATCTCTGTACCTTGGGGTCTCTATATCTTGACACGCATGAGACATGAAGTAGAAAGCTGGTTTGGGCTTTGTTATTGTGTGTCTAGAAGCCCTTTTTAAAACTCTTTTAGGCCTTATAGAAGTTTGAGAGCCCCACATTGGTACACCAAATGTAGTTGCATGTTTTCTCTGGTCCTACCAAGCCCCCAGCAATCTTGCAACCTGCTTATAAAATGATCACTCAGAAGCTTATATTAATTATAACTGCTCAGCCATTAGCTCAGGCTTATTACTGACTAGCTCTTACACTGAAACTCAGCCCATTTCTGCTAATCTATATGTCACCACGTGTTCCATGGCTTTACCTGTGTGCCATTACATTCTGCTCCCTGGATGGCAGGCTGGCATCTCCTGACACAGCCTTTCTCTTCCCAGAATTCTCCTTGTCTTCTTATCCTACCTATACTTTCTGTCTGGCTACTGGCCAATCAGCATTTTATTTATCAACCAATTAGAGCAACAAACATTCATAGCATACAGAACAACATTCCACAGCAATTTCCCTTTTCTGTCTAATCAAAAAAGAAGGTTTTAAGTTAACATAGTGAAATTACATCCAATAGAACAGGTATCAGAAATTCATCTACAATCAAATAGGCTCATTCCATAGATGTAGGGATGGTGCAATATATGTAAATGGATAAATGTCATCCACCACATAAACAGTCCAAAAGACAAAAACCACATGATCATCTCATCAGATACAGAAAAGGCCTTTGAACAAAATCCAACATGCCCTTATGATAAAAGTTCTGGAAATATTAGGGTTACAAGGGGCATACCTAAATAATTTACAGCAAGCACACAGCCAACATCAACCTAAGTGGAGAGAAACTCAAAGCATTTCCACTAAAGTCAGGAACAAGACAAGGATGTATACTCTCTCCACATCTATTCAGTATTAAATAGGGAGGGGATGGAAGAGAAGGGTAAAGGAAGGACTATGGAGAAGCACAACAAACACTAAGGGCCATTTGAAAAAAATATATGGAATTCTACTACTGTAGAAGCTCCCTACAATATATAAATATTAAACTGAGTCTCTGAATTATAGGGGTAAGTATGATCCAATTAGACATCTTATGAAATGAAGTAAAACCTCCAGTTCTAGGGATGGGTGTCATCTTGTTGAGACATTGGCCGAAGTGGCTCCATAGAAATACCCCAACTTCACAGGCTGTTGCTAAGGCTTAGGGGAATACCCAATACTATTACTCTACTAAAGGAACATAGCAATAAAATAACTCCTAATGACATACTGCTATCCCATAGATCAGTGTCTCACTCAGGCCTCATCAGAGAAGCTACAGAGACCCACAACTAGACAAGTTGAAGAGATTGAGAGATTTTGGAACACTTAGTCCTAAATGGGATGCTTTCATTAAAACCTTTCCCTCTAGGTTCAGGGTTTAATTATGAAGAGGAAGTGGAAAGATTTTAAGGGCCATAGAGGATGCATGTTTTCAAGGAAATAGTATCATCCAGACACAAGACTGATGCACATATGCATTCACAAAGACCTTGTACAAGTTCAAGCCAAAAGGGGTCCCAGCACTGAGAAGGGGAGTAGACACAGATTACTATGCCTTATGAAGAAGCTATCTATAATCAATACCTACTGGAAAAGGAAAAATAAACCAGTTTCTCCAATGGACTCTTAATGGGTATATTACTCGTACTTCAGGTCAGGCTTCATGCTGTGAGTAATTGTCCAATACAAAATGAACTCAATAGTGTTTTGTAGACTTTATGTTTCATTTTTCTGTTTTGTTTTGTTTTTTTGTAGTCTCTTGCTTGTTTGCTTTGATTTCTGTTTTTGTGGGTTTTGATTTTGTGTATGTATTTTCTTTTTTTTAAACAGAGAGAAAAAAGAACATAAAATTTGGTGGGGATGGAAGTGAGAGGGATCTGGGAGGAATTATGGCAGGGGAAAACATGATTAAAACATTGTATAAAATTATTATTTTTTAAATTTGTTGGCTAAGAGCTTGCTTGCTTGCACTTAAGAGTCATATTAGTATAGCTTATTTTAGTAATTCAACCTCTTATTTATTAGGGGCCATAGACAATCTGTTTATTGTTAAAGATTCATATGTATTCCATAAAAGAAGAAAATAGGTATTTTCTATGTTGGTTATTAGAGATAGACAAGGCATGTTAAATGCTTAGCCCAGTTCCCAAGCTAAGAGGCATGCTGCTTAACAGCATGATGTTTTGGGCCTGTGCTTGGTTTAGTTATAGGCCAGAAGACAAGTATCCAATGATGCTGAGGAGATCACAGGAACATCTGAAGTCTCCTGCAAGAAGGGAAAGAAGGGATAGAGTTTCCCAAGGAACTGCCCATACTTAAATAGAAGGTGACTTTGAAGAAAATACGAGAGGGGAATAACTGAATCCTAAAAATAAAATAAAGCCCTGTGTATAATTGCCCATGAAATTAGATACATCTACTCACAGAATATGCTACTCAGGAGGAAGGGGGCCCTTCTCCAGTTTTATTTATGTTTTTGTGGGTTCTATGGAGATAATACAAGAGAGTTAAGACAATTTTAAGTCACTAATAGGATCAATAAAAAAATGTGATGTATCACCCGACTCACAGGTTATTTTCTTACTTCATGGATGATCTACAAGCTTTGTTCAGTAATTCCCAACTTTCTTGTCTTTATTGTATTCCTAAGGATATATACATATTCCAAGTTGTACTTTTCACCATGAACTGTCAATTCCCCAGTTACACAGTGAACTTCTTAGGTACTCTTTATATAGTGTGATTATTGCATAATAAGAGTTACATTCTTATTTTACCATTGAAGAAGCAATTCTCACCATTTGATTTGCAAACCACTAACCCCTGGAGAAAATGCTTGGGTTAGGCTGACAGAGAAATAAGCCAAGCCAAGAACTGGTAGAGAAAGGAAAGCAAGCCAGTTTATTACAAAGCATATTTCACACTGCTGGTGCTATTCTATTGACTCTCATCCTAAGAATTATCTTACATTCAAGAAACTCTTCTTAGTTACTAGGCATATTTTGGGTTCTATGTTTTTAAAGTGGTGGTGACTATGTTGTATATACATATTTTAATGTATAGTACCTGTTTTCTATATAAAATTTGTGGTGGGCATGGTTTTATTCTATTTTCTTTTCTTATTAAAAAGGTTTCAATTTGGGACTGGAGAGATAGTTTATTGGTTAAGAGCACTGGATGCTCTTCCAGAGAACCCAGGTTGGATTCCGAGCTCCCATGCGGCAGCTTGCAACTGTCTGTAACTCCAATTCCAGAGGATCTGATGCCTTCCTTTGGCTTCCATGGGCACCCAGCACACACATGATCTACAAATATATATATATAACACCCCACACATAAAAATAAATTAATTAAAAACTTTAAAAAATTAATCATAAAATAAGAAATTCCTCTTATTACCAAAGGAAGACTTCTCCAAATGCTGGCATTAAAGGGATTAAAGGGACGTTCATAGATATTACCTCATGCAGAGTTCTTGGATTTTTAGGCACATGTGGGAGAAGACTGCTCTTGGCTATATTGATTGTATTTATTCAGTCATTCAGTTATGAATAAGCAGACTGGGACACTGCACAGTGTGTGCTACCAGGAATGTGCCTGGGAATTGGGGACGGTGTCAGCAGGCTGGTTCCTGGAACTTACCCGACTGGACCGAGGCATAGGATGAGCACCTCACTTAAGATCTGGAGGTTAAATTACTATAATTTAACTTTGGAGCAAATATTTGAAAACATCTGGTGAAATGGAACTGATTTGTCAAATAACAAAGTAATGTTCTCTTTCTGAATTGTCATACTATTTTAAAGCCCTATTGACAAACTAAATACTCTGTAATGGCTCTGTCCCCTAAGTATGGGACAAAGGTAATTATTCTCCATAACTGCTCTGTTCTGTAAGTATGGGAACATAACACCTGCAAAGGTGGGTGCTGTTATTTTAAAGTTTTATTCACAGTCATCTATTAGCTTCTACAGTTACCTTACAGAGAATGTGAAGTTAAATTAATTTTATGAATAATTCACACATTCTTAAATGTCTAACAGTGAGATAAAGTGAAAAATGAAAACTTTTAAGAATCAAGTATCACCAGGTGGTAGTGGCATATGCCTTTGATCCCAGCACCCAGGAGGTAGAGCCAGATAGATCTCTGTGAGTTCAAGGCCAGCCTGGTCTACAGAGCAAGATCTAGGACAGGCACCAAAACTACACAGAGAAACCCTGTCTCGAAAAACTTAAAAAAAAAAAAAAAGAATCAAGTGTCAAGATGGAAACTGAGTATGTGTAAAAGCAAGTTGAGACTCCTGGTTTGCAAAGCTCACTTGGAAAGAATTTTCTATGCCCTTGGAACTCTACTACCCGATGCTATCCTTGGAATTGAGTGTGAAAAGGAAACTTGATCTTAGCTTCTGAATGTACGTTTTACTGTACTGACAACAACTATCCAGTGTATACATCCAAAAGATACATGTAACAAGGATCACATTCTGCATAGATTATCCCCTCATTGTAGCCCAAAGAGGCAGATAGAGTGATCCTCCCCATGCTAGTAAGCTGAAGTCAAATATGGAATGTTCTTCAAAACTGTACTTCAGAAATACTGGAAGCAGGGATACCTGCTTAACTTTTTATTGGCCTCTGGTCCTGTCATGTTAATTTCTGGGACTATGATAGAAATATGATAGCTACTAACCACGTGGGATATTTCGTTATAACTTTATGGTGATATTTTTATTTGTACTGAAATGTGATTTTATTTGTATGTTAATAAATAAAGTTGCTTGGGGGTCAGAGCAAGCCATAGCAGAGCTGGGCGTTCATGGTGCACGCCTTAATCCCAGCACTTGGCAGGCAGAGCTAGGTAGATCTCTGTGTGGTCAAGGATACAGCCAGCATTGGAGACACACGCCTTTAATCTCAATACCAACCATAGAAGATCTGAAGGTCTGTACAAACAGGCAGTGATGAGATGGTCATGTGGTTGGGTTTACAACCAATGAGAAGGCAGAACAGAAAGTCTATATAAGGACAAACACTCAGGAAGTAGGTCTCTCTTGGCTGAAAAGGCTAGCTGCAGCAGATGGGTAAGGCTCTTAGCTCTGATCTCTTGGCTTTCTTCTTTGCATTGGTTCTGTGTTTCTTATTTAATAAGATGGTTGGTTACATCTACATTTGGTACCCAATGTGGGGCACGAACCGACGACCCTGGGATTAAGAGTCCCATGCTCTACCAACTGAGCTAGCCAGGCTTACATAACTTAGTCAAAACAGAGTAAATTAAAAGCTTATTTTCCCCAGCACAATAGCCACATTTTAAGGGCTTGATAATTATTGTATAATGTGGATAAAATGTTAATGAAGGAAATTTCTTTTGGAGCCTCTAACTTTGTCTGGAGCATCCTGTCAACCTTCTCTTCTCTCCTCTCCAGTATTTTAAACCACAGTCAAGACTACAGTGAAGACATGGTTTGTGGTGAATCATTCACTCTCCAGGAATGGGCTTCCATTCTCTCATCTGGAGATAGCTGTTGCTACACCACATCTCAAAACAAAGCTGTTTTAATAATAAAAATGATTAGAAATGAAAAGTAAGAGGTTATTATCAAGTTAAAATGTGGAGCACACTGTGGGAGTAAATGTGGACTTTTCAGCAACCTGTCCTCATGATCTTGGACAAGTGAGGAAGGGAAGCCAGTCAGATTATTACAAAGCATCCTTCCTGGTGCTGATGGTGTCCTGGCACCACATAAAGTGCCGATGAAGTGTCACTGGGGAATGCTGCTATGCACTGTTCTGCACATAGCACTGTCAAAGGACATTCAGTGAACACACATCAGAGAACAATCAAAATGACTCAAGTGCTAAGTCATGACAAAGGATTAGCCAGGCTTGGCCTGCGTCCTACAGACGGAAGATGTTACAGAATACCGCAGAGGAAATGGGATCCAGAAGGGAGCAGGATAGGCTATTGCCAGTAATGTCCTCATCATGGAAGTACAGGGTTATGTTGGTTAAGGTGCAAACTTCTGGTCATTAGAGTAAGCATTAAAAGGTTAGGCAGCATATCCAATCAAATGTCAAATGTGTAAAGATATCATTATCATTATTAAATGATCTTAACAATATGAATATAATAATATTAAAAATAAATCCAGGGCTAGGAGATAGCACACTCAATAAGGTACTTTCTGTATAAGCAGGAGGAGCTGAGTTCAATTTCCAGAACCCACATAACAAGTTAAGGATGGTGGTATGCACTTAAAATCTCAGTACAAGGGGAAGTAGAGATACTTTCTTGGCTATGTTCATTTTTGCTGTGTTCACAATAGCAGGAACTGAAAACAGCCTAATGCCTTCAACTGATGAATAGACAATAGAAATATAGCACATATACACAATAGAATACTATTCAGATGTTAAGAAAAAGAAACCATGATATTTTCAAGTAAATGGATAACACTAGGAATACACTGAGAGAGATAACCTAGAACCCAAAAGGCAAAAGCTGCTCTCTCTTACTTATGGTTCCCAGATCTAAATCTTCAGATGTTTATACATAACTTGGAGTGACTACAGAAACTAGAAAAGTGAAAAGAGACCATGGTGGTGGTGGTAAGAAATGTAGAGATGGGAATAAACAGCAGGATACAGGTGCTATGAAGGGGGAAATGAGAAATGTCGGGTGCAGAGCTTCAACTGGGGAGGGAGGAGGGCAATATGGAAGAAGAGTTATAGAAGAGGGATAAATAACAGCATGTTTGAGAAACCCATAAGGAATAATATTATTTTATGTTTGGCAAAATTACAAAGATTATTTTAAATCTTCCGAAGAATATTCCATTTCTGGCTATCTATATGTTAAATCTAAACTCTTAAAGCCAAAGGTAACTAACTAGACATGCCAAATTTGGGTTAACTCTTCTGTCCAAATTATACCAAAAGACATCAGCTTCTAATAACAACATCATTCATAATGATTTATCCCTTATGTAGCAACAATTCTTGATCAATTTGAAATCTAAGATGTTAAAAATTAAGTAAGCAGTATTTGTAATCTAATAAAAAGGAAATGGAAAATACTACAGTGAACCTTCTAGGGCCCCATGTTAATTTCTAACCATTAAAATAAAAGCAAGGTTTTGTTATGACTAAATAAAAAGCTAAGTGTAGATGTAACCACCTTTTTAAATAAGAAACACAGAGCCGATTCAGAGATGGAAGCCAAGAGGTCAGAGCAATTGCTAAGAGCTAAAAACCTTACCCTTCACTGCTGCGCTATCTTCCTCAGCAAGAGACCTACTTCCTGTCTGTTTGTCTTTTTTTATAGACTTTCTATTCTGCTTTCTCATTGGTTATAAACCCAACCACATGATCTCCTTGTCACTGCCTGTCTGTACAGACCTCCAGGTCTTCTACGGTTGGTATTGAGATTAAAGGCATGTATCTCCATGCTCCATGCTGGCTGTATCCTTGAACACACAGAGATCTGCCTAGCTCTGCCTCCCAAGAGCTTGGATTAAAGGTGTGCACCACCACTGCCCAGCTCAGCTATGGCTTACTATTAGCTCTGACCCCCAGGCAACTTTACTTATTAACATACAAATAAAATCACATTTCAGTACAATTAAAATAGCACCATAGCTAAGAATATATTATGACTCTAAAATCTGGATCTCTAATAGGTCTGGTTCCTTGTTTCTATCAATGTTATTAATATTTGGTCCATAAACAGATAATCTTGGTAAAAGAAAGTTTCAAAATACTATATTGCTATTTAATTTCTTCTATAATGTGACTTTCTTTTTTTTTAAATAAATCTGCTATAATACCAATATAATGACATAGACCAACTCAGAACCCATAGAAAGAGCTGTGATAATTTGGATATAAAAGATCGGTTTTCCTTGGAGTTATAGGTGGCCACTCCATCAAATCAGACAAAAAGGTAGATAAGAATTTGTTTAAACTCTCCACATATAAACAAGATTTTTCATAAGAACTAATAACTGAAATAGCAGGGGAAAGATATAGTTAATCTATACGTTTAAAATTATGTACATTGTGGTTAAAATGGGTGTTTCCTTCATCTTTCACCTTTACACCTTTAAGTCAAATAGTGCTCTTTGTTATTTTAATTTTAAGCATAATAATTCTATTATACACCATATGCAAAAGTTATGTCACATACGGAGCACAATATTTTTAAAAATTTCAGATCTGGATCATGATGGCTAATAGTTTTGATATGGTCCAGGAATTTCTTTCTTAGTGGCTTTACCAGCAATTCTTCTCTCCTGAAGACTGCTGTCCTGCCTACTACTCAGTCTCATCTGCATCCAGATCCTAAAGTACGCTTTCTTGGCTCTGTGGGACATTATATTGCAATATTTAGTAAGAATATGTGGCTTCTGCGTGCACAAGTATGAGGTTTGGTCAACCCGGGGAACTGCAAGATGAAAACTAGAATTCCTTAAAAGAGATCATGTCTGTAATGTCTAATTGATTAGAAATCCAGCAATGTGGAGAGGTTGGAATGTTTGCAGGGTCAGAGCCTAATTACAATTTATTATTCTTACAATTACAATCACACTTTTTGGGCTATATTTAGCTCCCTAAATAGCTATTCCTTGCTCATTTGTATTGGACCCAAACTCAGATCCTGTGACTAACAGATAAAAAAATCTCTTGATATGTATTAATGTAACAAAACCTTAGCTTTCCACCAATCAAACGGCTAAGAATGCTGTCAGATAATATCTAAGATCTGTAATAGACTCTCCCCATCTTACTATAACTTACCTCCCTGATGTAGCCACCATGCATTTAAAAGGTGCTTTGATTTATGACCTTACTTTTCTGTTACCACACAGAATTCATAAAACTATTATGTAATAGGAACATGTGATTTAAATTGCCATATATTTATGTTCCCCTGATCATTGTGATATTCATTTGTTCCAGGCAATATGGTTACTCATATTTAGCTCCATAATAAACTACTTCTTACTCTTTTTTTCTAATTGAACTTTTTATTGATTCTTTGTGGATTTCATATCATGTGTCTGGATCTCATTCATCTCCCTGTCACTTTGCATCTACCCTCTGCCCTTGGAACCTCCCCTGCAAGATAAAATAAAATAACATTTAAAAGAAAAGAAAAATTTCATCATGGAAGTTGTACCTCAGTGAGTCACACAGTATATCCTTTAGTCCATACATCTTTACTTGTTCATTGCAATGAGTCATTGGTTTGGTTTGAGGCCATTGGTTTCTGCTGCACTATCGATACTAGACCATCACCTGGACTCATCTTAGATATCCTGTTGATGTCTTGTGTCATGGAAATCCTGCAGCTTTGGGTCTGCAGGACTAGCTTCCTCACATGCTCCAGCAGATCATAGATGGGGTAGACATTGGCATGGGCCAGCTCATAGCCCTGGTTCTGGGTCAGCACGCTTCATCCTCACTACCAGGGTAAGCTGTCCTGCATCGCCCAGGCTAGCTCACCCCATGAAGCAAGGGATGTAGTCAGTTTTCCTGTTCTCACACCCTTAGGGAGGCAGCTCATCCAAACCCACACCACCAAGGTCAGCTCTACTGTGTTACAGAGGAGAGATGCAAGGCCCATTTCCCCAAGTGCTGCAGCTGGTGAGAGGCAGAATCAGCTCTCTCACTCTGGTGACCTCAGAGCCAGCTCTCCCACCTGCCACGGGCAGTGGAGGGTGGGGGGGGCATCTTTCCCTCACTCACATCACCATATGGCAGACAGGGCTGGGGCAGGACCAATTCTCTCAGTTTCACAACCTCAAAGCCGGCTCACCCTCACTGTGTGGGTTAGTTCTGTTGTGCTGCCCGGGTATGGTGCAGGACCTGCTTTCTCAAGTGCTGCTGCCATTGGGGGCAGAGCTAACTCTGAACAGCCCTTATCCTCTTGGCCTTCAGTGGTAACAGGAGCCATGGACATCAGCACAGACCATGATTGTGGCAGGATCATGGGCCCAGACATGGCCCTTTGCAGCAGCCCAGGCCCTCATATCACTATAGCCCCAGGTGACAAGCAGGCCACCCACCTCAACCAACTGCTCACAGCCTTCACCTCTTTAGATCTGCCGCCCTCCACAGGACATGAACTATTCTGTCTCTCTATCTTCCATACCCCGTTGTATACTTGCTAACCACAATAGTGCCTGACAGTGCCTGTTGGGGCAGGCCCGTGTTTTCTCCCCACCCCCACCCCCAGCTCCCAAGGGCAGACAACTATGCTTCTACCACTCAGTCTTAATGGAGCTGGGCAGGTTCATATTTTCTCCTTCCTGCTCAGTCTTAATCTACCTCGTACTCCTTAAAAAAAAATTAAATTAAATTACAGGGGCTGAAGAGATGATACAGTAGTTAAGAGAACTTGCTACTCTTGAGGAGGACCTGGTTCAGTTCCCAGAACCCATGTTCAGTGGCCTACAGCCATCTATAATTCGAGCTCCAGGGGAGATAACACCACCTTCAGGCCTCTCTTGTCACTACAGCACATTGTGCACACACAGACAAGCAGGTACGCACACATACACATTAACAATAATAATAAAATAATAATGAAACAAAAAAGAATAAATTAAATCACATACATCTTGAGGCTGGAAGCAACACAGGAACTTAAGGTGCATGAAAGAAATCAAAGATTATTATTGGATGAGAGGTGTGCTTCTAGTATCCATGCTCAGGACATTCAGTTCCTGTTCAGTGATATGACGATCAGTAACTTATGTCAGACAAATATGCATTATGTTTTTCCTCCTACAGTCCAGATAATGAGAAACAGATCTCGTCTTTGATACTTCCCTTTTTCATTTCATTTCTATATGCTGTCAACATAAATGGAAAAGGATGCTGGGCCTTTTCTCCAACTTTCCCCCCAAATTAAGGCTGACTTCTTTATTCTTCATCTTGCTGCAGATTGCGCAGGTCTAAAGGTGGCTTATTTGTCCCCTTCCCTCAGTAACTGTGAATCTCTGGGTCCCATCCTCTTATTCGAAACAGAACACTCCCATAATCCAGGTTTGTGTTTCTTCAATCCAAGTTCCTAAGCAAGGGTGTCAAAGTATAACGAGCAATGAAAATGGAAACCACTGCAGTGTTGGGCTGCTATGCACATCCATCTGCAGAAGGTAATTTACAGTTTGTTTTCTTTCTCTTGCTCAGCTGCCATATTTTACCTTTTGACCTCACTTTAAAAAAAAAAACTGGGAATGTGGGCAGTTCATAGCAGTCTTAATTTTCCTAATGATTCCCTCTGATAATGATAAAGTATGATCCAATGTGTGTTAATTAAAGCTTTTCATTAAACTTCAGACCTGGGACACTTTAATAAACTGCCTCTGTTGCTTTTGTTTTCATTTGTGAGACCCAGGGCTTCTTGAATCACAATTCTTAATATTTTGATAATGATGGGACCACATTAAAATCTTAATTAGTCCCTGAAGCTTTGCAGACATTGTATTTTTATGTCTGATGCCAGTATATAACCAAGTGCTTTTGCGGTTATTTTCCTTTAGAATTCTGGTTATTATCTTTGAGGTTAGGCTTTGAGATTCATGGGGAACATGTACAGGGAGGGTGACTGTTATAGCCATCATATTTAATTAGTCTCTGTTTTCAGAGTAACTTGCATACTAGAACTGGAAAAAGATAAACTAAAATAACAATTATTGTCTTAAGATCACTTTAATCTGAATGAACGTTTGACTGCAGAATTACTTAGAAATGATAAATTGTTGTGGAATGCTATTCATTTTGCTATAATTAGGTATTTTATTTTCCAACAGAAAGTGACATTATCATTAAACAATACCTACAAATTATTTTATTTTAATTTAAAAGCCATTAACTAGGTGGGAAGGAGGCCTTCATGCTCTAGATAACATTATTATTATTGTTATTATTATTTTGTATTTCAAAATAATTGAGACTAGTTCTGTCTTCCTGAGGCAGTTGCAATGGGAAGCATATGTATATATTAACATATTTGTATGTTAGTTGACTCCATGAATACACCATATTGATCTACAATTCGTTTATCTGGCAAGATGATATTAATAGTTTCCATTAGTCTATTTTATAATTTCCACTTTTTAATAATCACAAATCCTGTCTACTTACATGGCAAAGCCAGTTCCAACAGATCTATCTGAAAACTTAGTAAAGGAAATTTCCAGTGAAAGTCGATAGTACCAATAGGACCCATTCAAACTTCCCTAATTCTCCCCTTTCCATTAAAAAAAAACCCTACTTGCAATAGTATATTATAAACTCAAACCACAAGTGCAAATTTGTACAAAAACTTTCCCCTAACAACAAAAGTTATGATCCAAGGAAGAAGTGGGCTTTTCTCCCAAATTCCCAGTCTCAACTTACCCTTTGACTGGTGATTACTAGAGTCATTCCAAGAAGTGTTGTCTACAAGAGTAGCTGTTAACGGGGTCACTGTGAACACAAGATAAATGTATGTTAAGTTACCTAGAACATATCATAAGAATGGGGCTACTACTATTGTGGGGGCCACTTCATCATCTCAAGCAATTTAAACAGCAGTGGCAGGTGCTGTAAACAAGAGCTTTCCATCACCCTTCTTTGAGAGTACTTTCTGAGATGTTTATCTTATAGCTGTAACAACAATATGAAACCAGACTGAATCTTAAAGAATCTCAGAGGAGAGTTGAACGGAATTCTTGGCTGAATGCTGCTTAATCTATCAATGCTAAATAAAATCACCTAGGAATGTGTGAGATGAAAGTAGTAGACTAAGAGCGGGGGCAGGAGAGAAGTCCCAGCCTCGCCAGGAATTACATCTGATGCCCAGGGTACTGTTTAACAAGCCCAGAATCTAACTGGCACTTTCTGCAGCACCCAGTCCCATGCGCTCACGAATATTTTACAATATGTACACCTTAATGAACACAAATGTGGAGCCATTCTTCTTTGGCTCCAGTGAGTATTGAATGCCTGCCATGTGCAGAGTCTTACATTATGCTTGGAGTTGTGCAAAGTGTGAAAATAAACAAGAGCTTGGCCTTCGGAGAAACCTATGTACATATATACACATACATGTATGCTTTGCTTATACATAAATTTATATCGCACATAACACCTGAGGCTCCATATGGTTCAATCTCTGTGGTGAAACACATAATGAAATGGCAGTATCTACTGCTTATAAAAAAAAGTCAGATCTATATGATTCCTTACCTCCTCCAACCCCTATTTTCAGATATGGTCTTGCTGTGTAGCCTTGGCTGGACTGGAGCTTGCTATATAGACTTGGCTGACCTTGAATTCATAGAAATTCACCTGCCTCTACCTCCTGAGTGTTAGTACTAGAGGCATGTTCCAAAGGCATGTCCCACCTCACCCCCCAACTTGATGATGCCTTACTGTGGAATATATACTTTTTTCTCCCTCTTAAAAATCCCATTTGGATCAGGCAAATTTCTTCATTTCTATCAGCCACACAGCTTCTTTTACTGTATTATCTCTCATTACCATCTTTCCTTCTAAATATATTTTTTGGCTAAAAATAATTATCAGTTGGGTATGGTGGCCTATGTGTGCCTCTTAAAATACTGATTTTAGATTTATTTGTTTGGTTTTTTTTTTTTTTTTTTTTTTAGTGTGTATGTGTGTATACCCAAGTGTATGTGTGTACTATATACTTGCAGCAACCTGAGAAGGTCAGGAGGGTGTTTCACCTGGATTTGGAATTATGGTATGCTGTGAGTTACTGTGTGGGTGCTGGGATTCAAAGCCAGGTCTTCTGCATAGGTAGTAATCACTTTAAATCACTGAGCCATTAGATGTGGCCCAAACTTCTAATCCTTACATTCAGGAGGCAGAGATGGACAGATTTCTGTGTTCAGGGCTAGTCTGATCTAATAAGTTCCAGGCTAGTTCCAGGATAGAGAATGAAACCCTGTCTCACAAAACAATGAAATCATCAAAGAAATTTTGCTACTAAGCAATTTTTAGGAGTGAGTAAAAATTTAGCATTTTTGTGTGCTTTGAATCCTGCCAATAATTTTATAAACTTTTTCTTTTTACTTGTAACAAGCAAGTAATATAGAGACAATAAAATTATTTGAGGAGTTTGCATAGTCAGTGAACTAATCTAATGCATCATTGTCAAGGACACCACGATTAGATACTAATTTTATTACTGGTTTCAATAACAAGGTGATTGTGCATGGTCATAGAATTAGGCAGTGCTTTTAAAACCCCTTCCCTAAAGCTTTCTGACTACTGGAGCAGAGCAAGGAAGACCTGAGAATTAGAGGTATTTCTGATAATCTGTGTGCTGAAATGCAGAACACAATATTCTCCTAACAGCTGTACAAAATTTCTTTTCACATGGGAGAAAATGCCTTTGGGGGAGGGTTGTCGATATGGCTGTTTGGATAGAGCTGTGATTCTAAATTCTAAATTGCCAAATGGGAAAGACCATCTGCTCTGCATGAGTCAGAGGAAGACTTGGTGATGCTGGAGGCAAATGTGAACAAATGATACAGGAGCTGCTGGGAGCTGTGATAAAGGCCCCTTTCACGATCCTCAAAGTCTTCGGTCATATTTTATCTCCCTTTATCCCTTCACACATTTCTTTATCAGGAGAATAAATCACCCATGCCTGTGGACCTTTGGCTTCAAACAAGAGACATTGGCTTTTCTTCAAAGACCCAGTGACCCTGATCCAAGAACTATGAAAAACTGGTCTCTGATAATTTCTCTTCCGTGATAAAGACAACATGGGTTTTACCTACCAAGTTACTCAGGTGGCCGAAATCTTCACTTGAAACTATTCATGCCTAACATATTAGCTGACTCTTCTTGTCTCCAAGATATCTTGAAAATTCTTTGAATGTCAGTTTGTCTTTGTATGGCTTTCCTCACCTTTAATTGTTTTATGGATGCTGTTTCTTTTTTCTTTCTTCTTTCCTTTTTTGTTTTCTGAGAATTTTCAAGTCAACTTCTAGATGTTTCTTGGTAGTTGTTTCATGACTCCTGTTGTAACTAATGCACCATACCATAGTTTCATCAAATGGAGTCCCATATTTCTTACTAAGACTTGCAAAGAGTCTGAGGGAACTTCTTCAAGTGTACCGATGCAGCTTCTTGCTCTGTCAACACACTAATGGGCGACCCTGCATACTTTCCCTCTCCTTTGGCTCTATCACAGTATTTAGCAAATATTTATTCAGTTGAACTACTGACTGCATTTGAAACTTATGCGTCTTAATCTGTTTTCTGTTGCTCATATCACAATACCACAGACTGGGTAAAGTATAAAGAAAATGGATTTCTTTTAGCTCATACTTCTGATTCAATGTTGGGAGTCCCCATCTGGTGACGATCTTCTTGCAGCTAGAGTTCCCAGCTGGCACAGGGCTCCACATGGAGCAGGAAGCATAAGAGAAACATAGCCAAACTGGAGTTGATAGCAGACCTACTCTTGAGATAATACGTTAATCCCTTGAATGATTAATTTATTCAGGAGGGCAAAGCTCTAAAAGCCTCACAAAGGTTCTACCTAGCCCCACATCTTAATATTTCATAAAAGGATTAAATTTCAGTGTGAATTTTAGAAGGGAAAACCATATTCAAACTGTAGCACCATTTATGAACCTCACTGAAAAATTAAAGCTGATCTGCCAGATACATTCTGGTTACACAGAACTAAACGGCTAAGCTAGTTTTCAATTGCTACGAACTCGTTTTAAGCAATCAGTGAAGGAGTGTATCTATGTAGCAAGTATCCTACACACAATAACTCACTTAATTTATAAATAACTGTAAAGATAACTATTACCATTATCTTATGGATGTGGAACCAGAGGCAAAAAAAGTAATGAATTGCTGGGTAATAGGGATGTAGTAAGTAGCAAAGAAGGTTCAAATTGTATTGTTCATGCTTAACCTCTGACTGTCCGACCCTGAATAGTCATGTGAGATACAAACAGATTTATCATTAAAAGCAAACCCTAAGGAAAAAAATAACAGCTCCATTCTCCTCTATTCCTAATAAAGCTAGAACTTTCTTGGTCATGTCAATCATCGTGACAGTGAGACATTGTCAAGTCTAACCATGGGCACATGTACAACTTGTGGGTAAGAAAATGATACTACTCAAATGCTCAGAGTTTGAATGAATGTTGAAGATTTAAATAAACTTCATTTCAGATGCGCAGAAACATCATAGAAAGCCTCAGAACTTTAACCTTTGTAGCTCCTCTATTCACAGACCTGGAAAATTCAGTTTATTCCTCAGCAGTTTATGAACATATAACAATTCTTATTCTTGGGTTGCTAGTGAATTGGTTGGACTTCATGGCTTGAATTCAAAATTTCTTGAATACAAGAAATTTTGTTTATAGTTTTTCTAACCACCCACCTTCTCTGTTAGAATTCAGATATGAACTTGGTGTTGCATGCAAAGGCAACAGCATCAATAGTAGATGCAACCAACTCAGGGTGTTTGTGTATAGAAGCTATTCCAAAAAAGGCATGCCAACGGGCAGTCTCTTAGAGTTACTTTCTGATGAAATGAAAATACGACAGTGATAAATATGAATTCTATTGGATCAATCCTACCAAAGGTGAACTTTGCTGTTGAGTACTAATTTCACCCTTTATTGCTTGGGGAGTGATCATGATAATCTTTAGTTATTTTTAAATAAATATTCTCCTGCTTTGTTATAGGATGTGTATTTTTTCCCTAAAATTTCTTATAGGTTTCATGTCTATAGAATTCTTAGTGTGTGTTCACTTTGAAACATTAAAAGGAAGCTGGTTGAAGGAAATTAACTCATCTTTAGAATGACAGGGGTGACAAATTGGATATAAAAATATGAGTTTCTGCCTCACAGATGACAGTCTGCTCAGACTACTAAAGTCATTCTCTATTCTTTTCAAATTTTTACTTTTAATATCTCAAAATAATATGCCTGCCATATTCCAAAATATGAAAGAGGCTACCAACTATGAAAATCATAGAGAAAAAAATGTTGCCTAAAGGTATAGCTATTAGTTACAAGCTATATCCTGATTTTAGAGATACTAAAATATGAAAAATCATTTCCTCTTAGAATTGTTAAGCACAGTTTCTCCAGATAAAAGCACAAGACAATGCATTCATTTAGTTGATACAGTTTAACTTGATTTGTTAAAATTATTTATTTGTGTGCGCACGTGTGTGTGTGTGTGTGTGTGTGTGTGTGTGTGTGTGTGTTTGTATTGTATTGTATTTGTGTCTCCATGAGTTTATGGGAAGGTGCACAAAGAGACCAGAAGAGAGTGTTAGATTCCCTGGAACTGAAGTTACAGGTGGCTGTGAGACCCTACTATGGGTGCTGGAAACTGAATCCAGGTCCTCTGTAAGAGCAGTCAAAACTCTTAACTGATGAGCTGTCTTTCAGGCACTTGATTAATTTTAGGCTGAAGTAGTAGACATAAAGTCTCAACAACCAATTTACTTAATGTAGTGTAAACTCTGACATGGATAGAATCATATAATTGGCACTTCATTTTAACATTGGATAACTGTGTTTTATAAACAAAAATCTTTTTATGTAGATCTAAAGATCTTTATCATTGTGGGGCATTAATATAATTTAACTTATATAGTAAAATATGAAACAAAGCAGAAACTGTTAAGTGATCTATGCATCTATCCCATGAATAGGCAAGACCACACATTTGTGAATACTTAATTTCTGTAGTGCCATGACAATTTAATCTTATTTATTCTATCAAATAGCTGTTGCCTTTCTAGAAACATATTTATAACTGCATCCAACCTCATAGTGTATAAATTACCTTTCAGAAGAAAATTAAAAACTTTCAAAACAACATAAACTTTTTGAGGTCACCAAGGTACTATTGAGTAAATTATGGTCTCTGAAGTCCTAAATGGTACCTAGTATCAGGAAGAGTTTAATGCACCTTTCAAAGTGCCTAATTTACTCCCAGGGAGTATCGGACTAGTGGACAGGCCCTGGATGATGAATTATACTTTGAGATGCATTTCCCAAAGTGAGTTGGGCTCAGTGTTGTCTGAATAAAATTAATGTCTTACATTATTTAAACATGTGAAGGCAAGGGTCTAAGTATTTTCAGAAGTCCACCTACCTAAATGCAACAAAGGGGAAGGCAAACTCAGTAACATAAAACAGGAGGTAAGACTGGCCAAGGCAACGGAATGAAAGCATCCCGTGTGCTATTATCGAGAAGGACAATTGGATGTGTGAACTCATTATTGTTCTGAAAGAAAGCCACACTCTCTGTAATGCCTGGGTGTTCTAGCAAGGTCTCTGTGAGAATCAAACCTGTCCCACCTTGTAGAGTCAATGGTCTTTGCCAGCATCACACTCGTGGTGGTATGTCTCCAGGCCATGCGTGCTCAGTGTGCATTCACTGATGATACAGTCTACTGTAGAAAAAAAAAAGCTAAGACATTTTTGCCCTTTGAAAGTTTCCTTTTGTTAGCCTTATCCTCTCAGAGGGTTATATAAATGTCTGGTATCTCAGTTGTTATTGCTTTCCCTGGGGTGTGACATAAGAATCTGGATTCATTCTGAATCGTTGGACCCAGAACTCACAGTCTTTGTTTCCAAATAGCCAGAAGCAACTGAAACTTAAAGTAAAATAACCTTATTATCATCTCCTTTTAACTTTCACTGATGCCCAACTTTCCAGTTTAATGTGAACTTAAAGGCTGAGGAGGACCAAGTAAAATGGTTTTACATTAGAAGGAGACTGAGGACCATTTCCATGACCAAAAGTATTCTGTTACTATTTGACAAATACTGGGAGTGTCCCACCATATGATAGGTTAGTCAACCCCTATTTTTCTTGTAAACAGTCATGTGGGGAGGACACATGCCAGTCCTTCAGTTCAGAATGATTAGATAGCTATTTTTCCTTTCTTCCCACTTGAAGACCATAAGAATGCCATGCTAAGGCTCCTCAATCCAGCTGGGTCTCCTAGTTGAAAATGATGGAGCACAGTCATGATTATAACATAAATGAGAAATAACTTCTGTTATCACAAATCAGAGAGATGCTGGGGTCCTTTGTTCTACAGAATAACTCACCAAATCATCAGACTCTTACTGATAAAACTGCCCAATGCTTGGCACATAGAAAACAAATCTAGCTCCAAGTCAAACATAGCCTTATTCCTGTCTATGTCTAGCTGGATCTTGAAGTTACATTTCAGTTTTAAAACTAAATAATAAAAACCTCTCTGACTATTAAATGGCCAATGAATTATTGCCCCCAGTGCAATGACATACTATAATAAAATTAAAGTGACCTCTTTTCTGTACTAAAGAAAGAAAGTATGGGAACATGTTTATAATTCTTTAAAAATGATTTGAATTTAAAATTATGCATATTTGAAATTTACAAACCACCGAGCACACACATGTATGTAGAGACAGGTGAAACTTGAAGTAGAATTGTAATAGCTTATTCAGGATTGCAACAGCAATGTTTAAGGGAAATTAAAAATATTTCCAAAAATATTTTGTTTCTGTAATAAAGGTGAAAAAATCATGGAACTAAAAGTGAATATTAAAATCTTGGTCTCAAACAAAATTAGTTATGCTCAGTACATTTAATTTCTGAAGCTGTTTTCTTAGCTATGTTTCTTAACAATTGAATTATTGACTACACTTCACTTCTAAGCATATTCTTGCTCGTTTCCCTTCTAGGAAATTGAGAGTGAAGTAAGAAGTGTGGAAAGGTTTAAAGAAACAAGATAAGCAGGGATCTTATCCTGAACCTTCAGGAAAAAGCAATGAAACTCCATAGAGGTATTTTTATTGGCAAAATCAAATACCAGCTTTTGACTTAAGAGTCCCGCTAGCCCTAGGTTGCCAGGTCAGGCTTCTGGGCAACATCCCTGTGTAAAGGTCCCTGAATGAGGAACTTGTCACACTGTGTCTGAAATTTATTAGAACTGCTTTAAAGTTCTGACAGCAAAGGTCCTAATTTAGGCTACCTTAATTATACTGAAGCTAGTTCATAAACATCGGCTGAGAGCATAGGCCGTATTCAAAACCAGAAACTTTTTTGGAGGTGGGGAGGGTGTCTAACAGATGAGCAGATCACACGTAACCACATTTCTTCCTTTAACCAAAGCAGAAATGGATAATCCATCCCATCTAGTATTTCATGACATTTTCACTAGGGTTTCAAATCAATTTCATGGTACACTCTAGACAACTCATACTAATTATAACAAATTAAGCCACTTTTTCTTTTCAGGTAAGGAAAGAGAACCATAGAAGGAGGCAAAAAAACTTATTGTAGGCATTTTTTTTTTGTAGTATTCTGATATGTGTATAGCGTGTGATACTTCAGGAAAAAAGTTATTGTTGCATTCCCATTTGACAGATTGCAAAAGTGAGTCTTAAATAAGCTAAGCAGTATGTGTAACCTTACAGTCATCACTAGCTAGTATAACCTTGACCCTTGTTTCAGTATATTTTGCAGTCTTACCAAGCTGAATACAATGCTATTCTTTCTCTGAAGAATTTACAGGATGTTGCTAAAATAGTTCTTCTGGGGTCAATGGCAGCTATGAATTAGAAGAAACAAACTCATAAATGATAACTATGCACAGCGGCCACCAGGCAACTAAAAATTCATACTGTATATGTGAAATAGTTTTATTTAGTTATATTAAAGGAATTAAAGGAATCACCAGATTTGAAAAAATACCACTTAGGGGGTGCTGATGGCTCCTAAATTATCCAGTTTAGCTAGTAGAACATTTGTTCTTTTGAAAGACATTCCATTGTTCCAGGGCTTTTCTTTCCAGGAAAAATAGTGTCTTTCTGAACAATGGAAAAAGAAGCGTGGAGCTTTGGATTTGCAAACTTCATTGCCATGTATGTGTGAGCCACATTTACTACTTCCAATCACTAACTTCCCTCAACTCAAAATTTGCAATTTCTTAGCAACCTGGGCAGCTTGGCCAGGGGATGCACTCCACACAACGGTGTGACCGAGCAGAGTTGGAGCCTCTGCTTGGATGCAGGACCAGGCTTTTACCATCAGTGACTCAAACATTTGTTCCCTTTTCCAACCCCTTCTGAGAAAACGCCTTCCCAAGAGGGAAGGTTTTTCCGAGTAGGAAAGTTTTTAGGCTTCTCCTCTCCCAGATAAATCATATTGTGAATTACTTTGTTGAACTGTTGAATTTCTTTCCATTTGTTTTCTATTTAGTTCTTGTTTCAGTCCTGCTAAGTCTTATACACCCTGCTGTCTAGCAAATGTGTGTCTGTTTTCAGAATAAATATACTACAGAAGAAAGAAGTATTAGGATGAAGGGCAGAGTGAAAACGAGTCCAGCTAAGCTTACAGTATATCCAAGGCTTATTGAGGGCTAAATCTTTCCTCACATCTCCACTCCCACACTGATATATTACTCAACTTTTGTAAAAAAAAAAAAAAAAAACAAAAAAACAAAAATAGAGGCAAATAGATATGCTCCCTCTGTCGATATGAAGCAAAATGTAGAAAACATTATCACTATTATACTCCTGGGTCTCAAGTGAATTGCGGGATTTTAGTTATGATTCTAGAAACTTCTGCTGCTTAGTCAGTACACTTCCTGCTCTTCTGTTTATTCAGCCTTCAGCATCAGTTTCTAGTTTCATATAAAGCTGGAAAACAGATTGTCTAGAATGTGATAGAAGTAACATCTTGGGAAGCAAGTCAGAGTGACTAGAAGGAGAAGCCACATTCCAAGTGGCCTTAGGGTATGGGCCTCTGGACTCTCAGAAACTGGTATCTGTTGTACAATTTTAAAAAGCTTGTCAATGGTACCAGAAGGCACTATGCAAGGTTCCAAAGGAGATGGGCAAAAAACAGTCCTACCTAGTTATGATGAGCCACATCAATGACCATCACAGCATGATAACCATAAGGGTGTAATAGTGAGTGGTATATACCTTGGGGGTAACCAACAGCTCGGTAATTGGATTTAAGACCTGCTCAACAAGAGGGAAACCATGCTTAGTTCTGGAAACCTAGCTACCTACTCAGTGCTAGTGAACTCATGGTTTTGGGGGGAAAATCTACAACCACTAATTTACTAAACTAGCATAATCTTCTCATCAAGGAAACTTCTCTTTGTAACAGATGTAGACCCATTACATAAAACCACAACCAATTAAAATGCAGAGTGGTAGAGCCCTGTCTCAATGGATACAGCTATTGAGCACTCCTGCACTCAAGGCTCAGGAAACATTTCAGAAGAGAGGCAGAGGATCAAGAAGTTTCCTGTAAGATTGTGTCTTCTAGTAACATCAGACGCTACAGCCACAAAGTCTCACCAGCATGATAGCCCAAACATGAGCTGAACTGTGATGACACCAATGGTCATGCCAAAGTGGATGGGGAAAAAACTTGAGACTTCAACCCACACAAAGAACTATTGGCAACTGAGGAAAGCTGGGAGTGGGAGAGGTGTCTTTCTCACATAAAGGTACACCAATCAGTTGTCCAGTGCCAAACAGTCAGCTCTGAAAATATACATACAAGTATGGACTCAACAGGTTATATTCAGGGATATAAATATTTATATATATATGAATATGTGTGCATATATGTATGCAACAATAATTAGTGAAAAATATGTCATGAGGGGAGATGTATATGGGAGTGTTTTGAGGGAGGAGAGGTAGGAAAGAAATGTAATTTTATTATAATCTCAAAAAATGAAATTAAATTTTCAAATGCATGTCATGATTTTCTATGTCCTAATAGGAATGTATTGTTTTAAACACTACCCTGTGTAACGGCCTAACTTTCTAGGCAACTTGCTCAGCTCTTCTCATAGACCAGAAAAACATTCTCAATGCTTAACAACTGGGGAAAATCATGTTTCAATTGGCATATTTTTCCTGATCATTATTTATTTGCGTGATATAGATTTCCATTCAAGAAGAAACTAATATTGTCCCCAATCTAATTACTGAACAAGCCACTGCTAACATTAATTTTTTTCCTTCTAGTATTTTTCTGCACACTTGGAGATGTACTGGGGTCACAAGAGGATGATGTATACATAATTTGTCTCAACTTTGTTCATTTATCTATCAAACAGTTTCTTCATATCTTAAAGTAAGATAATGCTTATGTATTTTAAAATTAATTGGTTGTGTGTATCTGTGTGTGTGTGTGTATGTGTGTGTGTGTGTGTGTGTGTGTGTGTGAGAGAGAGAGAGAGAGAGAGAGAGAGAGAGAGAGAGAGAGAAGACAGAGAACACAAATGTGGAAGTCAGGGGACAGACAACTTGTGGTGGTCAGTTCTCTCCTTCTGTCATGCATGTTCTGAGCACTGAACTAAGATCATCAGGATCCATGTTAAAGGCGTCTTTACCTGTTGAATCACTTGACTCAATATTCTCAAACAATGACTATTTCTCAGAATAAAGAAGTGAGCAAGTGAGAGCTGCCACGGCACATTCTCTAGGGTGATGGAGTATGATTATCTCACAATGCAGGGAGCTATTCCTTATAGTCTGTGCATTGTTTGGTTGTTATGTATGCTACGGCTTAGTTAAAAATGTTAATGTTATGACAAAATCACAGATTAATTGGAAAAAATTGTTCACAATGGCCAAATAGTATTCCATTAAACAGCTTCCCATGATTCATTAGGTCATTCCTCCATGATTGGATACTTAACTAATTTTCTAATATTGTAATTAATACTGCAGTAAGCTTATTTACATTTACATATCTTTGTCTCACATTTCCACAGTGCAGGGTTGTAGCAGTGCCACTGCTTTCCTGAGAGAAACACAGTCTAATGATGGAGAGGGGTTGATGTCTGCAACTGTGTTTATTGCTGTAGTAAGCTGGTGGGATTTCAGATCTTTGCAGCTGTAGCTGCAGCAAAATATGACTGAAATTCCAAGCAGAGCCTCACCTGGAACTTGAAGGCTGAGATGAGATATTCTTTATGCCTCCCCAAACTGAATAATCATCTTTTCAATTCAATTGTGTCCAACACTGTTGAACAGCAGGAACATGCAGAACAATCTTGGACTCTGGGGCACAGAGATGGATAATGGACAGTCTCATTCTTATTTGGAAAAAGGAGCTGATCCTAGAGATAGTGTCCCCATACCAGTATGGACCGGCATGCTCCTCTCCTCCTAGTCTCTTTTGTGTATTGGGATAGCAAAGATTAGTGGTCTGTGGTAAGGAGTAAATTATATCTATAGAATGCTATATAGGAATGTTATTTTAAAAGCATATGTCAATCAATCGATACCAGCATCAAAAAAAAAATCAGAATCTATGCTGGTTCAGAAACAAAATGAAGACCACAAGTAGAAAACAATAAAACAAAAACAAAACCAAAAACCAAAAACTAACCAACCAACCAACCAATCAACCAACCAACCAACCAACCAAAAAACCCAACAACAATAACAAGAAAACCCCAAAGACCTTTTTCTTGGGGAGCTGGACGGAACCATACAGTTTCTGCATAATAAAATTTCATCAAATGCATGTGGACTTTTTGAAGGAATTTATTTTGTGTCTTAAACATTTGGAGATAACAACTGAAGAGGTGCGATTTGTGCTTAAACCTACTTCATTCAAACCCGACTAAGTCCCAGGACCTCTTCAGCTTGTCTCACGATTATTTTCTTTGTGTTCAACTTTTATTTATTTCTAAGTAAGAAATTTAGACAGTCACAGCAGCTTGTTAGGAGAAAAATTACATCATGTATTTACTCCTAAAAATTGGCAGTGAACATAGGAACCATGTGGGAGGTGATGGGACATGGGCCTAGACATATAAATATAGTAAGTGAAAAATTAAAGGAAACCAGAGCATAGCTCTCTGGAAGAAATGTTTCAGACTTTTTTATGTCTTTAATTTTTTAGATTGTTCCCAATTTATCAAAGTCATATAACAGTAATAATAATGATGATGATGAACATGAACAATAACTAAAATCAAAAAGTTCATCAAATGTTACAGATTTAATTTTTTGGTGACAGTGGTTAAGTGACTATAGTTACTTGGTAATAAGTTAACAGTGTTCTTCAATTTGGAAAGTTAAATACTTTGTAGTATGTTAATGAACCACGTGAACTCTTCATCTCCTATTGCCTCTGAGTAAATGTGAACACCAGACGATGCTGTTACTACACTAGGAACAAGTGTTTTCTGTAAGTTACTGTCAAAGAGGAACATTTTCATGGCACTATATGGCTTCCATTGCACTGAGCATTTTGCCTTGCCCCTGGTAAGTTCTTAGTAGTCACTGTGGGTCCAGTTAGGGACAGACAGAGCAAGTACTTTTAGATACAGGAGGCAAAGCAACAGTTTGGGAAGGAATAGAACCCATTTAAAATCTGGGGAGCTGGAGCTGGAGATCTAGCCACTATTTACCAGTCAGTGGCCTTGGTCTTGTCATGAAACTCTGGTCCTCAGTTGGCTTTCTGTAGAGTGGAGGACATAACACAGGCACAGAATTGCTCTGAAGTTCAGAGGCAATGTGCAGAGTGACAGCCACACAGCTGAATCTCAAGTGTCAGTAACTGTATTTATTGTTCCTTATACATACTTGAAAGTCTAAGGACCAGGGAACTGTGGAAGCCACTGAAAAAACAAACCTACCCTTGTGTTGTCCCTAACGTAAGTGCTATTGATGAGCAAATCCCCTGATGTGACATTAGAGATATAATAGGAAAATACTCTCTTGATAAAGGTTCAATACATGTTCTTGCAACAAAATCATCACTTGTATTCTGTAGCATTCATGGACTAGAGTTGATTTCTGCAACAATTCAGTTTGGAAGTGGAAGTAGTGGTGTTGTTTTTCTTTGATCTTGGTAGGAGGTATCCACTATGAATTCTTGGACAATAGACGGGTAAATCCCAAAGCCATAGCTGCCCTTGGAATCTAAATATTTCACATTTCATCTGTCTTCTCACAAAGCTTCACTGGCTCAAACACAGGAGGCAAGGTCGTTTTAAGCCCTCTGATTTAGCCAAATTTTCTAGAGGCAAAAGAACACTTTAGTTTGTCAATATAGTCTATTGTGGAAGGCGATAGGGAGGAAAAAAAGTAATTACCTTCTCTTGGGGAGGACTTTAGTTTTATCTTCTACTCTTCACAAGTGGATAAACATTACTCAAGAATATCCTCTCAGCTTTCTCCAGGATCCTCCTTTCAGTTTCCTGGATCAGACCTTTCCGTGTGTTGGCTCTACTTTGCTCTCCCCCACCCTAGCCGTCCTTGCATCCAGAGCTTTGCAGGGCCTCTACATACCCACCCACTCCCACCAAACAGAGCTAAAATGGGGACTTCTATGAGGAGAAATAGAAGTGGTGCTGGCTGATGAAACCACAGCTTATCCCAGAAGCTGGGATCTTCAGAGAGGTAGGGGATGTACAAGATTAGGGCCATGGAACTTAAAAAGCAGTGTTTCATGACCATTGTAGAGTTACATGTAGGGGTAGTTACACATGGGAGAGCTCGAGTGCGCACACACACACACACACACACACACACACACACACACACACACAGAGCCCAACTTCATATGACTTTAACTTCTGTAATTACTTATATAATTGTTAATTGTCTGTAGAAATTAGCTTATCCTGTTCATTCCTTCCTCTCTTTGGCCACTAGTGTCAGTTAAATGGCACAACCAAGAGTCACCATATGTTTGGATATGGGCACAGCACTATGTGTTCATCATCAAGTCCCACACAGTTCTTGATCTCCCTTTAAGTGGGTCCTATGCCATTATCTTTCAGAACTGGGAAGCTTGCTGAGGCTCAGCATCTGTATTGATACACAGTGGAGGCCATATTTCAACCAGATTGTTCAGTCCTACAGTCTGGGTTCTATGGCATTCCCTGCATTCCTCTTGAGCTCTGGGCTGAGTCCTGACAGGACAGACTGAGGGATGGTGGCTGATGCCATGCTCAAATCCTACAGCACTTGAAATTTCCTTTGTATAAACATGGGGACACTGAAACATAGCCAGGCTTTCTGCATGATAATCCGGCTCGTGTTCTGTCCCCCTCCATCTAATTAACTCTGAGAATTAATATAACATGGCCTCTCACTGACCATGTTCCACCTTCTCTAAAAAGCTCTTTCAAGAACACTCTGACCAATTAAATTCTTCCCTCATTACTCTGTAAGCAATCTTGGTGTGTCACAGAGATCAGATGAGATTTTGTTTTTTCTTCCAGAAAACAAGGCCAAACCTAGGATTGTATATTAAGTTTTGTGTCCCAACACTAGGTAGGAGGCTTAGTCAAAGCCTAAATTAGTGAAAATGAAATCAGTGATAAGAATTTCTAGTCCCATTCAGTTTTTCCTTAGATGTTCCAGCTGTGATATTTGTCTAAAAATCAGTCTTGAATAATTCCTTTATTAGCTTTCCTTTCATTGAAAGAATAGAAACTAAAGATTTAATTATGGGAATAGAGTAAAAATGGGGCATGGTTCTTGAGAGTTTATGCTCATTTACTAGTGAAAACCCTTCAGTAAATTTTGTTTTTTGTTAGTCTTAGAAGTATATTTCTCTTTATTTGCTCTTTAGGTTTCTATCTTACTGTTTATCAATGTGCTTAACTTCTTCACCCTCTTTCATCAAAGCTGCCTTTTCTTCTGGGTGCAAGTTCTCATGGGTAGGGTTCTTCAAGCACATTTCAGCATTCTTGGTACATCCAAGAAATGCCATATTCTTTTAAAAAAGAAAAAAGAATCAATGGCTAGCGAGACAGCTCAGTGGTTAAGAGCATTTGCTTCTCCTGAAGAGGATCCAGGATCAGATCCCATCACCCAGGGAGCAGTTGACAACTCCCTACTGTAACTTCAGTTTCAGGAGGACCCTGATGCCCTCTTCTGGCCTCTGTGAACATGTGGTACACATAAGTGTGCGTCACACACACACACACACACACACACACACACACACACACACACACACAAATAAAACTTAAAAAATATTGTGGAAAGAACCTCAGGCAGTATCATAATTACCAACTCCAAGAAGCTGAAGACAATATCCCGAATCACCTTGCTTATGTCCTTTGCACATTTAAACTACTGGTATCACTCAGACTCTGTTTCTGGGGACTGATGTATGTACTTCCACTTTCTATGAGTAACACTAATGGAATCTGGAAAGCTTTCCAAATTGCTTCAAATGTGCACATGTGTTTTTCCCCCCAAGACAGTATTACAGATATTGAATTTTCGTAAACGGGCATGAAAATATGCATTTTTGGCATCATATCACATTTTAAGCTCTTATGCTACAATTTTTTTGTGCATTGTTAGCATTTTCTGAAATACACCATAGATACATTTCTCATGTTTTTGAGGCCTGATGTACCAGCATTTGGGAGAGGAGTTTCTATACATTTCTCATCAATTTGAAATAGCATATTTTTGGTCCAATTTGCACAAAGGAAAATAAGTTGTCAAATAATGCAAGTGCATTTATTAAAAATGAATGTGTGACACTAAAGAAACGAGCTAGCAAAGGAAAGTGCTTGCTGCTCTTTCAGGGAACTCAAATTTAGTTCCCAGCACCCTGAGTGGATTACAACTGCCTATAACTCTAGGATAAGGAGGGTTCATGCCTTTGGCCTCCAGGAGGACCTGCACTCATGTACATATATACCCATACAGACACACTTGTAATTAAAAACAGAGAATTGCTGTGGATATTACTCTATATAAATAAAACACTGATCCAGTGACCAGACAGGAAGTATAGGCGGGACAAAGAGAGAGGAGAATTGGGGAAACAGGAAGAAGGAGGGAGAGACACTGCAGCCACCGCCAGGACAAGCAGCATGTAAAGACGCCGGTAAGCCACCAGCCACGTGGCAAGGTATAGATTTATAAAAATGGGTTAATTTAAGGTATAAGAACAGTTAGCAAGAAGCCTGCCACGGCCATACAGTTTATAAGTATTATAAGCGTCTGAGTGATTATTTTATACATGGATTGTGGGACTGCGCAGGGTTTGGTGGAACCTGGAGAGAAGCCCTCCAGCAACAGAGAATTAATAAAATTAAAATAAATGTGTGTATGTGTGTGAGAGAGTGTATGTGTGGTACATGCATATGTGTGCATGTGTGTGTATACACAAGGAGACCAGAGCAGGGTGTCAGGTGTTCTCTGTTACTTTTTATCTTATAACCCTTGAGACAGGGTCTCTCACTTAACCTGGTGTTTGATGTTTTTGCTTAGGCTGGCTGTCCAAGTGGCTTTTATAGGGGCACTGGGGATCCAAACTGAGGCCCTCTTGTTTACACAACAGTCTTATCACTCACTGAATCATCTCCATAGCCCCTAAAATAAACTTTTAAAAACAGGAACTGAAAGTCTCTCTTCAGCTTCTTCTCTTCTACTGTACGTCTTTCCTAGTTTAGTGTGTAAGTTCAATACTGCCATTTCAGGTGATTGGTAGTCAGGCCTCCATCTCCCATGATAGTCCCTTTGCACACAACAACTGCCTTTAAATCCTGCTCTAAGGGTAAACTGGATGTTACTCTTTTCTCCAAGATGACCACTGCATTTTCTTCTCTGGATGCAACAATGGAGGCTTTGTGCTTCGTCCAGATGGAGCCTTATCATTCTTCAGCATTCTATTTGAATCCCATATTCTCTACTCAAATTATGACTTTTTCTTCTATGGAATACACACATGCATGTGCAACACACACACACACACACACACACACACACACACACACACACACACATACACGGTTAAATGTACTCACAGTCCAATGATTCTTACTGTTCATGTCACTTCACCAACAGATAAGTGAATATTCATTATTTCAAGGACAGTGAGGAATAAACTACAAATTCAAACAGCAGAAAGGAGGTCATTGTTATCTTCTCCACTTTTGAGGACATTGAATCCCAGTCTGTCTCATCCTCAGTGGGGAGCCAAGACACCATACAAGTTTCTTTTGAAGACCCAGGTCCTCAGCAAATCAGTGTGTGCAGGTAGTCAAAGGTTAAGGCCAGAAGGTAGGAAGTCAGCTCTGCTCTGGCAGATCCAGGAACCATGTGCAACCTGAAGTTTCTTCATTCAAGACAAGGATATGTATACGAAAGCATTTGAAGTCATCATTTGACCTTTAGTACATACAGCTAGTGGCTTTCAACATCCCCTGTGGGTGACAAATGCCGAGGACGAGTATACACTGGAATTCATCTCCAGATTCCTTATAATATCCAACACACTGTAAGCATTAGTTGTTGTACTATGCTGTTTAGCACAGGATGACAAATGAAAAAAAAAACTCCATAATACAGGAACTACACACACAGTACATGAACAAGACTTTAGGGAAGTGATGATGAGGCCAATAGTCTGTGAAATGTTGGGAGACTCAAGTATGTCATGCCTATACTACACTTATTAGCTAGATTTAGTTTACAGGACATACCTGTGCAGTGCACAGCAAACTCAAGATTCTTGAAAAATCTCTGGAAATGTAAAAAAAAAAAAACAAACAAACTTAGATCTATCATTGATTTAGCATTTCCACAAATTTGCCTGGATGCTACTCCTCAAACTATTATTTCAACCCAATGAGATGTAACTAGTTGTCTGTAGGTTTATTAACCAACTCTCTAAGAAAAATGAGCTCTGATTTTCTGATTTTGTTGGTGTAAGTATGCTTATATGATTGACTTTAAAGTATGAATGGGTATCACTTAATGCAGACTTGGGAATAGAGACATGGTATGTACTGCATTGCATGTTTACCATACAGATAAGTATGTGTCAGAAACCTAAAAGTTAGGGAAATGAGTCCAGATAGTTGCTATCTATTTTCAGTACAAATTAAACATGTTTTTTATTGTTGTTAAGTGGATGGTTTTTGTTTGTTTGTTTATTGACAGGGTTTGCTATACAGTACGGGCTGGCCTCCAGTTTCAAATCCTCCTGCTTCTGCCTCCCACATGCTGGAGTCTACAGGCCTCTGCTATGGATCCCTGGCTCTAAAATGGCTGTTTTTTAACAAATGGCTCATGAAGTTTCTGAGACCTTAAGAACTGGCTTCCATGAGCAAGTGTGTGTCAGCTTCGGAGTGCTACCGGTACTGTTCATACTTTCTTCCCCAAATGCTGGAGCACATGAGGACTGTGCAAGCAGTATACTCCAGGGTGTGCACATAAGGGAAAGTTTAATTACTCTTTTTAAGAGGAAGAGCAATTGCTTCTGATATTTGAAATTGATATTTATTTAGAAACTGTCTATTGAGTGAACACAGTATGGGTTAATATTGATCATCACCAAATCTAAAGCAACTGCCAAAATCAATCTGATTATTTCTTTCTGAGTGACTTTTAGGCTCCTCCTTATAGCTCATCAAGAGAATGGCCAGAAGCCCAAATGCACCCTCATTTATTATTTTGGTCCTTTCCCTCAAAAGTGAAGGCACAGCAAGGATGGAGCTACATGTCCCCTTGTCTTCTCTCTCGTCCTGATTCCCTGGCACTTTGATTCTGTCACTCACTCTAGTGCACACTACAGGATCCTAAACATCAGTCAGAGTGCACAAAACCACTGAACCTGACCCTGGCCAGGCTGTGCTCCCAGTGCCTGCAAACTCAATGAAAGGCAGGCCCTGTTATCAATCATCCCATGCTGTGGTGGAGGTAAGTGAGGCCCCCAGAGGTTAGTGGGATGCTGGTGTCATTTCATTGGAGCTAGCAAAGTCTTCCTTTTACTCTGTCCCAGCACTTTCTTTTTCATTCTTCATGCAGCACAAGAATGTCTTGTTGCTGAAGGGTGGCAGTTGTCTGGAACTTTTTTTATAAACCCCAGAGAGGGCTGGGATGCAGCCCAGTGCTTGCTTAGACACATGGGCTTGAGTTCAATCTCCCAGGGGGAAGACGTGGGTAGCATATTATATTTAAATCTTTCTATGAAATAAATTGCCTTTGCAGATTTTATTTGGCTGTTTCCTCATTTAAACACAATGGGAGACTGACTTTCGGTGTCTCTAAGCTTGAGGGCAAGCAACCACAAGACTGGAAACTCTTAAAAAGGCAGCTACACCTGAAGTGGGGCGTGTTTACTGGGAATCAGGTGCAAAGCCGGCCCTAATGCTGTTTCGTCTTCTTATTTTTGTTTTACTTTAAGTTTATGTAAACATTTATATTATTGAAGTGAGCCGTAATTATTATTTACTTCTTGCTGCAGGAATGAGACTACCACACATGTAGCACAAAGTACCAGGAAAAAAATATTACTTCTGGAATGCCTGGTTCAGATTTAAAAAATAGGACTTCCACCTCATTATTGTAGAGGAAGACAGACAGTGCTCAGACTTAGAACTCAGGGAAGCCAGACTACTTTTTCAACAGTCCATGGGAAGGAAACAGGGGGTACATAAGAGCCAAAGCTGGAAGAAAGGAAGGAAGGACTTCTGTCAGTCCTCTGGAAGAATGTGCCTGCCACAAACCTCTACCCTGAAAACCTTGGGGATCAAACACAGCCGAAGTTCTACAAAGCATCAATGGACCACAGGATATCAATTTGGCCCAGATTTGTATTTTGATGACCCTGAGAAAACTTTCAGCTGCATTAAGGGGATGGTCAAGAGGATCCCAGATAGAACAAACTACAGGAAGAAAAAAGTCAAGCACCTCTAGAATGTTTGATTAGAAATAGATTTTCATCTTTGTGTTCTTCTATATTAGGGGGAGAAATTGGATTGTTAATTTTCTTCCAAAATAGACAGAGACTTTGTAAATTTCATAGGCATCTCTATGCAGTTAAAATAATAGACCCAATCATTGTCTGTGATGTTTAATTTTCCATAAGTACATGATTTTTGTTTAACCTAATCCAGTTAATAAAATGGGGTAATAATAATTTTTAAAATGTGGCATGTGCAGGGTTTTCTATCATTAAAATCTTACTACTAACCCATAAGTGTGTAGAGAATATGTTGGTACTGTAACTTACAATGAGGAAACTGAGGGAACAATCATTTAGTAATAAAGAGTGACTGTGATTCCCATTATGGTGGCCTCCAACCCAGCCACACAACATTGCTTTTAACAGGTCAGGGACCAAGCTCATTGAAATTATGTTAGAAGCTTCGTTCTTATTACACAGGTGCACTGCTAGTATGTTATGCCATAGTGGAATGAATTCAATTAAGTGGGTTGTTTATTTTTTCAAACTACTCAACAAGGGAATGGCATTATGGTATGGCTGGAAATATGATTATAAAGTACTTTTTATATAATATCTGAATCACAATTGGTACTTATGGAGATTATATAATTATCTCCTACTATGAGATATAATTTACATACTGGAGATTTTAATGTTTATAATTGAAATTTGTATTAATTTAAGATGAAGAGGAATTATGCACTGAGGTTTGAGAGTCATTTCAGGGTCCAAGAGGAGACTGGCTTGATGAAAGGGGAAATTACAGTCTGTAGTCACTACAAAAATGGATATATCTAGTTTTGCTAATGTCATTAAAGTATTCAAATGCAATATTGGTGGGAAACAACTTGTGAATGCAGTATGAGCTCTATTTTGGTTTAGAAAACACTGTGTAGTTCTATACTTGTGTCTCTGTCCATGACTCTGTAATTGGAAGGAAAAATTGAAATGCACAATATGGTGTATGTTTTCTTTATGGTGAGCTCTGTTCAATCCATGGGTGACTTGGGGCTACTCTAGCAATGTGATGATGCTGTAGAGTGAGCCACTGGCTTTGACTGCCAGCTCTCCCATTTGTCATTGTGTTCCCCAGGTGCCTTTTGCTTTGTTGGCTTCCAGGTAAAATGGGGATAGTATGAGCATGTATCTCCAGACTGTTGCCAAAAGAAGGGGTGATATGAAACACTGCTTACAGTACCACGAAATGTGGAGGCTGTTAATTTCCTTTCTTCATACCTCTCGGAATTGTTAAGTTTTCTAAAGGAATTTGCTTATATTTCCTTGGCATAGAGTAGACACAAGATCACTAAATTCTTACAATAAAAGCATTGGAATTCCCTTAACTAGATAGTGATCTGGAGGGTTAGTAATAGGATAATATTTCACAATATTTCAATTCTAATGGCACCATGATGACATAAGGCACCCCTTATAAGTTACATCTACATCCAGGAACTCATTGGAAGTGGAGATCAAGGGCTGCTCTCCTAGGACACACTGTTTCCAATTCCTCAGAGGAGTGTTGTCTTTCCTCATGTCCTACAGGCCCAGGTGTCTAAAAAAGAAATATGAGAAGGAAGGACAAAAGAAAAGAACAAAATCGGAAGAAGGGGGAAAGGAAGGAAAATGAGAGGAAGGAAGAAAAGAGAAAGGAAAGGAAGGAGGGAGGACAGAAGGAACAAAGGAAGAAGGAACTAGGAAGCAAAAAAATGAAGAAGGGAGGGAGGAAAGAAGGAAGGGGAGAAGAATGGAGAAAGTAAAGATGGAAGACAAAAAGGAAGGAGTAAGGAAGGGAAGTAGGGAGGAGAGAGTCAGGAAGGAAGGAAAGGAAGGGAAGGAGGGCAGATAAAGGAGAAAGAAAAGGAAAGAGAGGAGGAAGGAAAAGAAAGGAGGAAAGAAGGAAAAAGAAGGGAGGAAGGAAAAAGGATAGGGGAAGGGAAGAAAGAGGAAGGAACTAAGGAAGTAAAAAGAGAATGGGAGAAAAGAAGCCGAAGGAGGGAGGAGGAGGGAGAGGCAGAGGGGAGGAGAGAAGAAAGATGAAAAGAAGGGAGAAGAGGGAGCCAGGCAGGGAGGGAGAGGAAGAGGAAAAGAGAAAGGGAGGAGGTAGGGAGAGAGAAAAAGAGAGACAGAGGATTGTCAGACAGACAGACAAACAGACAAGCTCTGGAACTGTTAGCAAAGCATACCGAAGAGGCATACTGGAAACTGTAAAAGCAGGTCCTAGGGTGGGAAGACAGGGAAGCTGTAGGAACTGTGGGAGGCCCTGGGGGACCAGTAGTGGTCATATGGGTTAAAGGGCAATGACCATAGAAAGGCGTTTGACTAACGAGGCAATGAAGTGGCAGTGTTTGCTGCCCCTCAGGCCACTCAGGATCTTTAATGAGTGGAATTTTGAATGCTGTTCAGTTTTGCCTCTACAGTTGTGTTCTACACATCCAGCGACTTTTATGATGGCATTAAAATATTTCCCAAGCCTTACTGCCCCTTGTAGCCAGTGTCAGATTTTAAAGGGGTGAGTGCTAGAATAAATATACACACAGAAGGGAAAGCCCATCTGAGAAGGCAGGTCTGGCCTCCACCCCCACAAATATGCTCAGTGTCTCAAGACACAGAGGCTCCCTTCCCAGAGTAAATTCTTTCCAGGCCCAGGGCTGCAGAGAAGTCCCAGTCGGAGAGCACAATTCACAGTGGCTGTCATCACGTCCAAAGCATTTCGGAGCTGAAGAGGCTGTTTGAATTATACGACAGACCAGTGTTTAGGAAAACCGAGGGAAATGGATGCCATCCGGTAGCAAAGATTTTAATTGGAGCTGGTTGGTTTTGAGGCATTTGTTCTCTGGTTGTTGATGGTAAGAGTGTCTGACCTTGCTGGAGATATCTTGGAAGACACCAGTCTTTGGGTAATCTCTGCAGGACCTTTGGGGTTTTTTTGACTGGGATTTTAGAGTAATGTCTGTCTTTCCCCACGTACCTATTTTTGTACTGGGTTTCCATCTGTATATTCAAAGGACAGTATTAGGCCCTACCTACTTTCTGCCAGACACCAGGAATATAGAAGTGAACAAAATAGACACCCTGCCTGAATGTGCATAGTTTTGGTGGAAAATCATCTCTCTTGGCAAGCCAAATTGGAGATAGCTACCCCCCAATGGAGGCCCCTAAGTGGGTTGAAGAATGTGTACAAGGGGTATGGCCTGCTCAGCAACACCAGAGAGTTTCCACAAGGAAGCACTGGCTGAGCACAGGCAAGATGAGGGAGGTGCCCTTAAAGAGGTATATAAGGCAGATTGAAACACGGGCTTCTAAGAGGTCTATCTGGATATCACAGGAGAAGCCAGTCTGAGAATGAGAGAAGCAGAGACCACCAAGAAAGGATTTCCTGCAGACCTTTCACTAAGACCTGTGACCATACAGTCTCACCTAGCTGTGTGAACTAGATAATCCCATGTTGTGAGATATCTGTACACTGTGTGAAGGTGTATTGCTGTGATTGGTGTAACAAAAGGCTGAATGCTCAATAGCTAGGCAGGAGGTATAGGCGGGAAATCCAGGGCGAGGAAGGAGGAGGAGGAGGAATCTAGGCACTCTGGAGATGCCAGGAGACACAGAGAAGAAACAGGAGGTGCAAGATAGAAAAGAAGTAACACCAAGTGACAGAATGTAGATTAATATAAATGGGTTAATTTCAGTTTTCAGAACTAGTTGGGGACAAGCTTAAGCTATAGATTTCATGATGAATAGGAATTCTCCATGTCATTGTTTGGGAGCTGGAAGGTGGGACAGAAAAAGATTCATTTACATATGGCATACAATGCGCAGGCTTGAATATCCAAACACAGGGCCCGAGAAAGCTAAGACAAGTTCTGGACAGGGAGCCAGACATAGCTTTTTAGCCCTGCAGTCTTTTAGGTGGGTTGATGCTCGGCATACAGAGGCAGAGCTACAGGCTGCTGCCTGTGGGATGGGGCCAGCTTCAGCGCCGTGCACCAGCACCATGTGCTGAGCTGAGTCCCAAGGCAGCTGTCACAGCAGTTTAAGATTTATCTCATGCAGTCGGAGAATTCTGTAGGTGTCTAGTAAAGGTGGGTTCAGACACACACACACACACACACACACACACACACACACACACACACACAAACTCTAAACAGGTACAGTATGTTTAAAAATGTGCTTTGATACTAAAGAAAGAAATTTTACTAAACTAAATGAAATGGGTATAGATGGTCATAGAAAAAATAGTTTAAAAATAATAAAGTAAAATCTTTAAGGTAAGAATAAAGTAATATAAAAAGAATAAGCCACATAAAGATGGAAAATACACAGGGTGTCTGAATCCTGTATGATGCTTTGCTGATTTTGAATTTTTAAATGCTAATATACAAAAAAACAATAGCTGCTGAAAGACATTGGATTATGGAAACTGTTAAATAAAACCAACCTCCTGAAAATCTTGGCTACAAATATGAAAAAAAGACTGTAAGACAGGTGATGTATTTGCTGATCCCTCTACTATGGGAATAGCTCTGAGACTGGATGATACACAGTAAATCTTGTTGGCTACAGAATCCTCATGACTTGTTATTAGATGCTGCCCTTTCATATGGAATGGATAGAGGTTTGGTTATACAGTCCAAACAGACTTGTAAAACTGACAGATGTCTTTTACTTGCTCAAACATAGAACAAAAAATCATCTTTAACTGTCTTATACACACCACACATTCCATACTTTTGTTAATACAGATATATATGTTACCTTTAAAAGTTTGTGTGTTTTCAGAAAGAAAAAAGGACCAGACACCAATAAAGACAAGTATTCTAGTTTATCAAGCCTCTCAAAATGCCTCTGTTGCCGTTTCCTCAAAATTCTACGACCAGAACAATTTTAAAGCTTTTGGTTGAGATGGTCAACCCTTACAGATCATCTAGTCAAGATTGCAGATAAGCTCTACACTTTCCCATTACACAGAGATTAAACAAAAAATAGTACAGATAGCTCTCCAAGGACTGGACCATAATCCCAATTTTCTCAGGGTCCCCCAACATTCCTAGACAACAGGAAGTCTATAGAACACAACACTGACATTCATAAGAGGTGGGGTGGATAGTTTTTGGTCATTCAATGGATTATGGATGTTTGTCATTGTTTAGGGGGATTGGTTACAAGTTGTTATTGGTAATGATCAGGAAAAAAGCTGAACAAAGAAAATTAGATTCAGGGATCTCATTCTGAAAAAAAAGAGGGGATATAGAAATGATAGGACAAAAGGCTAGATTATTGAATATACTTTCAAACTAAAAAAAAACCTACTAGTTTCAAGTATTTTACGTTGGTATAGATTTTTATATATTGATACTAATTTAAGCTTATTTTTGTTATACTGTATGTATGTATGTTGCTACTCTTGTTTTAGGTATTATACCTATGCACCTCATTTAAAAATGTAATGTATAGTACTAGTCCTTGAAAGCTATTTAGTACAATAAAGAAAAAGAAATACAGGTTAGTAGTTAGTCATTTATAACAATCAAACTTATAGTCATGTTAGCTATGTCTTCAAGGTCAAACAGAGACATATTTTAAATAGATAGATGGTTTTCAAACACTTTAAAGAACCACAGAAGATGACATTTAAAATGTTTTAATAACAGAAGGCTTTTCATGTCAGTGAGACACATCTGCTTCTGGCAGCACCAACATACTTCAAAAAAGATTATGGGTATTGAGGAACCTCCATATGGAGTTTTCGTTCAAGACAGCAAAGCTAGTCATTTGGTCAAGAAACTGTCCTTGCCTTGACTGCTGACAGTATGCTGTCCAAATTGGAAAGGCAGGGCACAAAAGAAGGTGACTGCTAAACTTTGCAAAGACAAGGTAGGACAGTTCTTAAAAATTCCTGCTACACAGAAAAATCTTTCAGATATTCTAGGCTTGTAGGCCAAAGATGGATGCCCCAACACTGGAGTGACTGTACAGGCAACAGGTATCTCTGTCATTTCTATAGTTTTAGAAGTTGCTTGCTCTGTGTTCCCTGTTTACTCAGGTAATATTATATCATTCTTGGGTCTCTGATGGGGATTGAAGGCTATAGTATACAGTTTTCCTTGTTACCAAATTATGAAAAAAACTTACAATAGATATGAAGTTTATAAGGTTAAGAAACATAAAAGTCTACTTTTATTTAAGATGTTTTGGGTTCTAAAAAGATACTTTTAGGGTGGTAATACAAGTTATGATAGAAAATGATTTAGGTATAAGACTTTGGATTCACTAAGATAGGATATATAATACAACACTTTCTCCAAATTTGCCAAATACATATAGAGTAAACATTGTGTATGTAATTCTTACTTGATAATTGTTCTTACTGTATATAGTTTTACTATGTTAGAGTTAAAACCTTTCCTTTTTATTTAGACAAAAAATGGGAAATGTTGTGAGATATTTGTACACCGTGTGAAGGTGTATTGCTGTGATTAGTGTAATAAAAAGCTGAATGACTAATAGCTAGGCATGAGGTATTGATGGAATTTCCAGAGAGAGAAAGAGAAGGAAGAATCTAGGTGCGTGGGAGATGCCAGGAGACACAGAGAGGAAACAGGAGGTGCAAGATGGAAGAGAGGTATCACCACATGATTGAACATAGATTAACATAAATGGATTAATTTAAGTTATAAGAGCTAGTTAGGAATAAGACTAAGTTATAAGCAAAGATTTCATAATGAATAAGAAGTCTCTGTGTCATTATTTGGGAGCTGTCTGGCAGGACAGAAAAAGACTCATTACAATTCCCTTCCTAGGCTGGGGCTATGAGGCTCAGAGAATTGAACTGATTCAAAGCTACAAGCTGGCAGCCCCTCTACCAGGCAAGGCTAGAGTAACATTTGTCCACTTCAGGAGTTGACTTATTAGCTACTGTCCTTCCTCCACATTTTGTCCAGAAGAAGTTCCCTATAGAAAACCCATGGAAGGACAGCCTCTGCTTCGGCTCACTGAATACATGCACCAAATGAAAAGTTCTCTGTTTGGATGTGTGTCTGCCTCAACCATCAAATCTGAGCCCTTAATTCATATTCTCTTTTCCATTTCCAAACTCCCCAGGATGACCACGATGCACATGGATTCAGAAGCTACATTGATTCATTTACATAAGAATGTTTTCTTATTATGCATACAGAAATAGCAAAGGTTGTTTCTTTTCTTTTCTTTCTTTCTTTCTTTCTTTTTTTTTTTTTTGTTTTGTTTTGTTTTGTTTTTCGAGACAGGATTTCTCTGTATAGCTTTGTGCCTTTCCTGGAACTCACTTGGTAGCCCAGGTTGGCCTCGAACTCACAGAGATCTGCCTGGCTCTGCCTCCCGAGTGCTGGGATTAAAGGTGTGCGCCACCACCGCCCGGCTTGGTTGTTTCTTATGTACCAGACATTCTGTTAGAATATATTATACAGCTCACCTCATGGTAATCTCAGTGAACCACCCTATCCAGTAGAAAGGTATTTTTATCCTCTTTCTGTGGAAGAAGAAATTGAGGATAAGTAAGTTTGAGTGAACTGACTTAGGTCACATGGTTTAGAAACAACAGAGAAGACCTTAGACTCTAGGAGGCAAATTTGCCTTTAAGCCCCAATTTTCACCTTGATGTTTCAAAAATTCAACTTTAGGAAAAGAGAATTAGAGATTTGAGGAAATCAGTGGAATATGAAAATCCCTCAAAAATCAGATGGAAGAATGTGCTGCAATCAATAGCAGTTATACTGTTAAGCGGAGGGACCTGCCATGAAAAACAGTCTCTGTAGCTTTGATACCAACTCTGGATATGTTAGTCAATCAGTGTGATTTCCTAAATTAGGAAAACTGATTTACTATGAAGGGTGGTGATGTAACAGAAGATGAAGGAGACTGTGTGTGTGTGTGTGTGTGTGTGTGTGTGTGTGTGTGTGTGTGTGTGTGTGAACATGTATCAAGGTAGGAATTAATGGAAAGAGAAGAAGCAAGAGTGCAAGAATGCTTCTAACTTAGTAATTCAAAAAACCTAGAGGTTTATTTGCAAAGTTCACCCAGTAAGGTGAGGAGTGTTGGAGAAAGCCTGTGCTGAGACGCCAGATTATCCTCAGAGCAAGGGCTGCTTTGCTTCTTCCTCTGTAGGCGGAAAGGCTTTGCTTTCAGGTGTCTTCACACCAAAATTCCAGCGTCTCTCACACCCGCCTATCGTATCAAGCTCGTCAGCTCTCACTTGTTGGAATGAGTGAGATTTGAGAACATCTGAGTGTGCTGTTCTGGAGTTCTTTGGAACAGGGAACAAGGCTTCATAAAAACGAGACCAGCCTTGCAGTGCATTGGACATTTGAGGCAGAGGCACCTCCTATGGAGTGAAGCCAAAGAGATTCCTTACAGGTGTAGAGGATGGCAGTCTCCATGAAGTCTAGAGCAAGGACTTTGGCAGGAAATATATATTTTATTTTTCATTTTTTTGATTACTCTAATTAAAATGTATGTTGCAGCAAATGGTAGCACTTCACTAAAAGAACCCAGTGTATCTTTGCCTCAAAGTTGTGTGAGAATTAGAAATGATCTGTGATTCCTAAAAAGAAATAACCACAAAGAAAGCTTTAATTTATTTTGAACACAACAAGAAGCATAGAAGTATAATGTAAAAATTTGAAACTTCCATTAAGACCTCTCACCTTTCAGAATCCAAGTTTGATATTTGTGACTGGTAGTAGAAAATGCAAATGTTAATCCAACTCTAATTGTGTTTTATCTTTTGCCCTGACTCTGTAATAAGGACTACCAAGCTAGAAGGCTCACAATTTGTTAGTGGTACAGGAAATTTTCATTGATAGTGGAACATGCACATGACTGCTGAGTTCTATTTATAAAATTCTTCGCTTTTTCCTTCAGGTTTACCAAGGGATTTGGTATTTTCTAAGACATTTAATTTGGTGTCTGGAAGCTTCCTTAAGTAAATAAACAGAAAATGTCTTTCCCGTTGATAGACAAAATGCTTTCTTCCAGTAGTCAGTAGAGGGCGCTGTTGGCATTTGATTTGGCTTCATAATGCCATGAACGTTCCATTCTTAATTAATTCAATGTTTGAAATCAAACCTCCGTTTAAATGTAATGATATTAATATGTGAGAATAGATGTGTAAACGTGGAGATTTTCCATTCCCGTTAAACCCACAGAACCAAAGGTCTCTAGTTCTCCTGTGAGCCCCTTTGAGAGTGCTTATGTATAGAAATGTTGGCCGCTATAAATTAACGCGGCACACAGTTGAGTTCATGCGTCCAGGCAATGATTCAACATTTCTAAGACTGATTGCCAGTCAGGAAGAAAGAAACTTCCTAAGGTTCGTAAGAAAAAAGGGGGTAAAAAAGAAAGCAAAAGTGACATTTGCCCTAGATACACGCTTGAAATTTTCAAAAGAAACATTTATGTGCTAGGTTTAAGGTAAAGTAATCCGATGGTAAATATCGCTTTGGAGTTAAGATTTCTAGGTGAATTTGACAGTGCGTTGTGCCTAGATTTTGATTCTATTTTTTCTATTCCATTTAAGTTCCTTAGCCACAGACTATGAAGGATACAACAGCCTCGGTATTAAAAGATATTTTTACTTTTCGTGCTTAGACTTCAGTTAAAATAGATTTCAAAGTAACAATCTCCAAGCAGCTCCCTCAAGTTTTGTGTTTATCCGACTGGCACTTTTATAATGCACACACCAGCTGCAAACAAGAAGGGGAGGGCTGGTGGAGGGCCTCGAAGGGATGATGGGCACTCCACCTTCAGAGGGCCTCGGAGAATACACTGTCTCGACGCCCAGGTGAGCAAGAGAAAAGCTGGCTTTAGATCCATCAGGAGTTCTGCCCGTAAAATGAACATGAAGGTAAAGTGTGCGGCATTTAAAACAGCGACATTAAAGACTTGCCACTTTCTCAGTCTAAAAATAGAAAATGACTTGCGGGGACAGTGAAGCAAGCCGCCGCCGTCTGTTTGCTGTGTTTTCTGAGACACACCCCCGGCTGCTGCCCAGGGTGGAAGGCTCCTTCATTGGGTTGCGCAGAACAGGGGATGCGGTTGATGGTGTTTCCAAGTATATAAAGAAGTGCCACTTTCTGGGGACAGTACAACACATTGCAATTTGCAAACAAAACACCAAGCCAAAGGCCTGTCACTGTTCACAAAACACATGGAACTTCTTGGAAGGCAAAGGGAACGAGATCGTCCTGTGTTTTAATGGAAAGGTAGACAAGGTTCTGCGATATTGTCAGGCAGCGTCTGTTTCTCTCTGATCGTTTACACTCTTTAGTGTTTCCGGGTTGCTCTGCGCTTGTGTTGATTTCTGGCTTTCCAATCAAGATGAGTTTTGCTTTTCATTCTGAAAGGAAAAGCTTGACTCTGCCATTCAGGTAGAGTTCAAAGAAAGAAGCAGAAATGCTTTGTGGTTCTTGAATGCTCTAGATAGCTGGAGACAAAAAGGTCCAGTACTACTACAAATAGAATTTTAGGTGAAATTTTTGTTCCATGTGAAGCATTAATTTTAATAGAGACTTATATATAAACGCTCATTTGAATAATAATGTGAAATTAAATTTAAATTGTAAATACCGTCCAGTACTAGCTGTTTCCTGGCTCCAACTCTTCAGCACATATGGCGCTAGCATAAGCTTGTGCCTGTCTGCCTACTCCGGGTAATTTTGCATGCAAATAGTTTTAGTGCCTATGTTGAGGTGCTAAAACGTGTTTAGTACACTTGAAAATATTTGCATTGCAAAAGGAGAGTGACTCTCCTGAGGAAAATCAAATTGATATTTTGTATTAAGAGACCACTCCGGGCACCGTGTGGTCTTCCGCGGAGACTTCTGTTTACAGTACAGCCAGCATTTGAAATTGACCTTCAGAAGGAAAGGTCCGGCTATAGCTTTGGCAACTTGGTAAACCATGGACCATCTTCTGGCAGGGTTCTCCACATTAGTCAGCAGGACAGAGAGAGCAGGAAGGAACATTAGCTGCTGGTCTGTTGACGGTTACTTCTCAAGCCTCGCTTTGGTGGACTGGTAAGAGAATTCTGCGAATTGTAATCTAAGTTTCAGCTGGAATGCACCTAACCAATTAGCTAACTAGCTAACCAACTAACTCAGGGAAGGCTTGCGTAGAGGGGAGCAGCAGCGGCTGCTGGGCGTGAGGCCCCACACACGCTCACTCGCTTCCATTTGCCTCACTCCCATCTGCTGCATTTACGGGAACCAGTTCGTTAAGTCTGAATTGAATCCAAATAAAATGCATTTCTGATGCAAGCCCGGTGACTGGTGCCATTCTCTGCTGCATTATGTCAAATTAGAGTTTGTTTGGAAAAGGGGTTACAGAGAGCCTACGTAAATGTCGCTTGCACGGAACATTGATCCAGTAAGAGTTCTGCACAGATTCAACATCCACTTTCTATAAACAAATCCCCCCTCTCCAGTTTGACTCCTATTCACCAAGACTGAGTCAAAATATTAGAACCCCTAATGAAGTAATAAATAAAATTCAAGGCATGCTAGTGAAATGTTTGTGGAAGTTCTCTTACAGCCATCTCTTTCATGTTTTTAGAGAATTTCATTTTATTACCTAGGCTAGTTGAGGAGGAGTATGTCCTTATAAAATGAAAGTAAGTCTAGTGTCTACAAAAGAAACAAATGATATGAGGCACACAAGAGGAAACCTGAGTGTGGGCGATGTCTCTCCCTGCAACTCCGTCTGTTGAGAAGGGAGGCCGCGGAATGATGACGACTCCTGTTGTTGGAGATGGGCAGTTCTACGCCAGAACTCCACAGAGAACTGCCTACTACTGATGCTAGAGATCTCGGAACTCCAGGGTATACCCAGCTAGTTGATGCCTTCATCTCTGCCACTTTATGTAGCGTCTATGTGTAGCATTTTGTACCAATGAATAGCCAAAGTCAGGCAGCAGGGCAAGAGTCAAAAGAAACTCATTACAAACACAAGCCAGCTTGGAAGGTCTGGCTCTACTGTGGGATGAGACTCCTGGTTGCAATCTATTTCATTTTTTTTTTCTTTCAGAAAGGAGCCTCTGTTTTATGTAGGACCCAAGCACATCCATCAACCCATTAAGCAAGTAAATAAAGCAATATCTAAACAATAAATCATTTTGCATTTCATGCATGCACAAACCCTTTGATACCGAAATGACAAGAAAGGTTCACGTTCCGAGGAGGAGGAGACAGACTTTCCTCCAGTAGTTTTGCATATACGATTAAGGGGTTATTCTACACTCTGGTGCACTGCTCATTCTCGACCCCAAATCGTGAGGGCTTCTTTCTCCTTTGGCGATAGTGGAGTATGATTCCCAGCATGGAATTGTTTGGGCGAGTGAGTGGGAGCCTGCTAGCACATGTGTGGTTGGGGAGGGGCATGCTGTTCAGGAGAAGCCCACCACACATTTCTGCCATCACAGACGGTGGGCAAACAGCTGCCTCCACAGCTGAGGCCACTGGAGCTGCCTGCCCTGCTCCAGTAACTCGTGAGCACATGGCTGGTCCCTGGATGGCACCAAGCCCTGGGCGGCAGCAGAGCGGCCCCAGCTTTCCTGAGGCTGAGCAGGCGGGGACTTTGCCACCAGACACAATAAGCATGTGAAATCAGGTCTCATGAATAATTCATCCTTGGTGTCCTATGAAACAAAGAAATGGTATGTTTGCTGGGAGATAACCATGTTCTGGCATTTGTAAATCTTCCTGAATTTGGAGTTGATCGTGTGTCTGCTGTTGGAAAAATGTTATGTTTTGTTGTGTTTTTAAATTTTTCTAACACAAAAAGTTGGAAGTTCAACATAGTAATTTTACCGTGGAGGTCTTCCATGACATATTGAATGGGTTATACTAATTTGGCTCATGATTTGGGAATCTAAAAAAGTAAATTCTCATTTGGGGAAAAGGGATGCTAAAGTGGGTTTACTGCCATAGACTACAGCAGGATACAGAGTTCTCAAGATTATTTCTTTCTTACAAGGCAAGAGGCCCACTTTGCTGGTGCAAGTTTCATTGCTGTGGGCTGGAAAGGCTCCGGAGCTTCCAGCACGTCACAGCAACACTGGAGGAATCGATTCCCTCACTTTGACCATATTTTAAAAAAAAAAAAACGATACTTTGCTGAATTGAACTCGAAATTGTTTTAGTGACTGTTAAATGCTCACTAGTTTAACACCAGTTAAGTTGGTAATAAAATAACCCCCGATCAAGTGAGGCCACCATCTATCCCTGTACTGTAGCTGGACCCAATGCCAGAGGTCCACAGAGCCACTGGGTAATGCACATGCATTTGCTCAAAGAATGCTGCTAGAGTGTTGTGCGAACTACCTGGCTCCCCAAGCTTATTTTAATTGGTATTTATAATTAGAATCAGTGCATTCATTTTATTGAATTCTTAATATCCTCAAGAAAAGTAAGACTGAAGAGTTACTCCTCTTGGAAATGAGTACCTGGTAAGACAGGCCCTGGTGCTATGCTCTCTCATCCTACCGGGAAGGATCTCCTAACTCTGCCTTCTGCTGTTCACTCATGCTTTCTCCACGCACTCACTTTTTTTTCTCTCATTTTTTCTTCTCCTCACATTTTTCTATCTCCCTGAATCTCCCTAGCTTTCAGGTTACCTCTGAACCTGAGTTCCTCTCTATCAGGAACCTCATGCAATCCAATCTGTTGGAAAGAGAAAATCTGAGAGAGGCCACATTGATTTTGCAGAATGAACAAAAAGAGAAGCAGAAATGGAATAAGGTTCTGCCAATTATATACTGGAATGAAAGCACAATTCTTTTTTGCTCTTGGGTAAGGGGGTTGGCAGCTGAGGTATGAATTGGCAGGTGGTAGAACTTCTAGTAAAGAAAAAATATGAGCACCTTGAAGTGTGTGTGTGTGTGAGAGAGAGAGAGAGAGAGACAGAGAGAGAGAGACAGAGACAGAGACACAGAGAGACACACACAGAGAGAATGACATTAAATACCCTGTCTTTTGCAGATGAGTAAGGGAATGTCTCATAGTGCAAGTGTAGCTGCAGCAGAGCTCAAGTCCTTGTGTGCCTGATAGAAAGACCCCGAGTATTTTTGACCTTCTGTCTTTTGTCATTGTTTGAGTCCTCACCTCCGCTGTACATGGCAACAGCCTTGCTGTGCAGTCATGTAGCACCAATCTTCTTTGCTTTGACTGTGCATGGTTACTAAGACTGTAAATAAAAGTATGGTGGCCCACAAACTGCTTGGTCTCTAGAAAAGATAATAGACTTTAGAGGGACAAAAACTAACTCAGTGTTATCACTGAGTTAGACCAGTTGGACCAGTGAGGCATCATTGGGAATGGGGAGTAACAGACTTATAAAGAACAAAACATAACAAAAACAAGAAAACAAAACACAATAAAAACAGATAGGGTCATACAAGAAGAGTGGTCATTTCCTTTGATTTTCTGTGCTTGCCACCTACCAGCTTCAGCCATGACTGCATTATGTACTTGGTGTTAGCATGGGGTTGCAGAAGTTGCTCAAGTCCCCTCTCCTGAGTACTGTCCTTGTACTCAGCCATTTGCTAGCCTCTTCCTGGGCAATATCACTTAGACTTGCAACATTTGTTTCCAGTATGGAAGAGAATCATTTGTGGAATAGTAGGCAAATTTATGCTTCTAATTATGTATATTATGATATGAAAATATTTAAGGACTATAAGGAAATATAAGATATCTACAGGAGTGATCTATACTAACAAATGTTAATAAAGTGAGGAAATGATGGAAGAGCAATCAACAACCTGTAAAATTGGCAATATGTCCTAAGTTAAACAGTTGGAATCTCTAGATCAAAGAATCCTGGAGTTAATGCTACCCTGGTCTTTGCTAGATTTGTGCTTCCAAGAGACATTCAGTTTCTCTGGATTATAAGCTTTATCTGAAAATGCAAACAAAAGTACAGGCCTCAGAATTTATATTTTAAAAACATTGGAATTAGTACTACCCCTAGAGCTACAGGGGAGTGAGAGTGGAGTAACATTAGGCTTTGGCCCCTTTAGAAATTTGGAGGTTGTCCCTCCTTGGGTGGAGTGCCCCCTGCCTCCAGGAGGAAGGTTAGACAAAGTCTTAGTATGTGGTCCAGGTTAGTCCTCAGTTTGTGACAATCCTCCTGCCTCAGCCTCCTAAGTGCTGCAATTACAAGCTGGTACCAGTAGTTCTGGCTTCCTAGCACGACTCAAAAAAGTGTGTGTGGAGGGTGGGGAAGCAAGTTCTCAGAGGAGGCAAGAATCAACTGTCTTTTTTGTTTTCTCAGTAGTATTTTGTGCAAGGCGGGCATAACGAACATCAGAAGTACAGGGCTGAGCCCTCACCTCTTGCTTTTTGTTTGTTTGTTTTGTTTTTTTAGCTTTGTCTCACAGAATTCATTTGTAGATGCCTGTTAGTATAAAATCCACATCTGAGCTGAGCCTCCCTTCCACATGAAAGGAATGCTCATCTGTTGTGTGGCTTCCAAAGATGATGGGAGTCATAATGCTTCTCCATCACACTAAGCATTTCCTGTGTGATTGATATGGAAAATCTGAGCAATTTCCACCACACAGTTATGAGCCATCATACAGGTGCATTTAGTTTTTAATTAATCCTAAAAATGTTTTTAATAATTAGTAGCAATACCACTAATTGGCATGTAAGCCGTTCTTGTACCAGCAGGCAAACTGTAGGTTTACTTCAGTACACCCACACCCAATCAACTGAAAATTGCTCGAATGCTTATCTTATAATTACTGTGCTTAATGCTGTTTGCATTGTTTGGAAGCTTTTGTGATTAATTGATTTTCTTTTTAAACCTCAACCTGTACATGGAACAGCAAGGATTAGTCCTTTGCTGAGTAACATCTTATTTATATTGAATTGTTTGGACACATATAAGGGAAAAATAATAGGGTTTGTTTTCACCTGTCAAACATAGTTCTTCTGTTTAAGCTATGGCTAGACAGACCTATGTAGAAATGGAAGATGCTACCCACAAGTCTTGGGTCAGTTGGCTCTGTCCTTGGCATTTCACTGAATGACACAGTTACACTTTTTACCATTCTGGGAAGGTAACAGTACTCTGAGAATTCCGTTATTGAAGCAAATTGTACAGCTGTTCCTTGAGCATCAAAATTTGATGTATATTTATGCCAGCCATTACATCTTTGGTCCAAATCCACAGATAAGAACAGGCACGCATCCTGAAATAAACTTAGATTGCTGGTGTCCTGGGTAATGGCAGAACTAGATGGCAAGCCTGTCAGTGTTTTCAGAGTAGGGAATGACAAATAAGTTTTATGAGGCGAGTGGTGAAAGGTCCAAATTTGTCTTTCAAATTAGAGACTGTTATGAATTGGTTATGAGCTAGTGCTAGAGTCAGAAATGGACATGAATATTCCTTCTTCTACTTATTTACTTCTCATTGTGCAGCTACTGGGGTTATGATGTGCCCAGGGATGTGCTGGACAAGAAGGGAAGAAAAACAAAACAAAACAACTCACCAAACAAACAAAAAGGAAAGTAGAGCCTTGGGAATCAGAAAAATGAGGTCTGAAAATCTTGGTCCCAAACTTAAGTAACTGGGGAGCTTTAAGAAAGTTATTTGATACCTCAGATGTGCAAATTGTCATCTGAAAAGTGGAAATCCTGGTCTGGGGATCAAGTGAAATACTGCATGTAAGTATTTTGTACTTTGCTATAATTTTAATTCGACCAAGAACTAACTCGTAGCAAAGATGAGAATGAGGTATACCAGCTAATTATAAGGTCCTTTGATGGCTAGTGACAGAAAGTCTCAGGATCAGTTAGAATACCAGAAAACCAGGCTTGAAAATTGAGGAAGAGCTGAACACACACCTGAGGACTTGAGTGACAGGAAAGTCTCAAGGGTCTTAGCTAGAAGTGCCAGTGAACTAACACATTTCAAATCTTCCTCTTGGTCTTGCATGTTTGTTCGAAGAATTTAAAGTCCTGGGAAGAGACTGGAACCCTGGGTAAAATTATTAAAAAAAAATAATAAGGGTATTGGGTGATTAGTAGCTCAGAGTCAATATGAAATACGACACATAGAATCTGGCTGCATGCCACATGTAAGGCTGTCTTCCTGCATGTGAGATCTGTGTAGTCAAAAAGGGCCCACAGCTCACCAAGTCCACGCTTGCTTTCATACTCTGAGCCACCATTATGAATGAAATTCTTAAATTGTTGTCAACAAGGGATTCCATGTCTTCATTACACTGGTGCCACTGACTTTGCATATATTCTCTAGCAGGGACCTGTACAGAACCCTATAGAAACACAGAGGTAAGAATTTCAGGATTCATGGAAAGTCCCAGAGAAAGGGTCACGGAAGGAGAGGTACGGTAGCAGTCAATGGTTGCTGAGTAGAAAATGGGGTGAGGGAACTTAGGTGATGAAACCTAGAAGCAGCCGGTGTCATCATGATCTATGATCAAAGCTAGTAAACATAGTTCAGACGTGTTTTAAACTAAAAGATACCTTCTTTAGGAGCAGTAAAGCAAGGAAGCTGAGATTAAAGACAGGTATGAATAATCCCCATATTTTTCTAGAAAGTTGCAACCATCTGGCCTGTAGGAACTTTGGGGAGAATTCCACCACAGCCAAGTGGACAGGCCCATGAGAAACTGGTAGTTTAGCTGTTGTTTAGGTCTGCCCTCCAGCCAGGCGTCTCCTGCAGGCACTGGGGGCATGAGCTGTCCCCAGTGAAGAATTGCACGTTTTGGCACCACGCTCCTGTGTGTAGGGCAGCACATGCCTGAGTGGAATGGCTGGAGAATGAACATTGCTGGATACTTGCTTGCCTTGTGTTATCTTAGCCTTGCAGCAACTCTGCTTTCTCCCATTCAGTCTTTGATCAGCCCTTTTTATAATACAATCCTGAGCATCTATGCCAACTCTTTTCTAGAATGTCAATTTCCTTAACATGCCTATTCTTTCAGTCCTTGTGATATTATCTCCTGTCTATTGCTTTTGAGATAGGGTATCCCTACATAATCCACACTGCATTCAAACTCATGCTGATCCTCTTGCTTCAGACCTCTGAGTGCCAGGATTACGGACTCGTACCACTATGTCTGGCTGGTAGCACATGGATTTAATTGTTAGAAACTATTTTCTTGGGTCAGCAAGGTGGCCCAGCGGGTAAAGGAACCAGTTACCAGGCCTGATGACTTGAATTTGAACTAGGGTCCCACATGGTAGAAGGGGGCGTATTGACTTTCACAGGTTGTACTATGACAGAACAAATAAAATGTTTTTGTTTTGTTTTAAGTATTTTTTTTTTCCTACAGAGTTAAGCATGCTTTCTTTGAAACACTCCCCAAGTCTTGTTCTGGAATGTCTAGAGTAAGCATCATTCTTCACAGAAACCCAAGCTAGATTCTCTGGTTACAGAGAATTAGTGGCTCGTTCGGTTGGAATATGTAATGAGTATAGAAGGTTGCTCTTGCAAGCGCTATGCTGTAGCAACAGGCCTGACAGACAGCCCTCTTCTCAGTTGACTAGGATTATGTTTTGTTTCCAAGCTAGCACAGGGAAGTTTCGTCTGCAGATTCATTCTGCCTTCTGAACTCCATCCTCCCCCTGGGAAACCTCTCCCGCACTCTCTCTGTCATTTGTTATGCTCTGGGCTCACACCCAGCTGAAGCCATTGCATGAGAGCCAGTCACAAGCGCACTTGTGCCAGGAAGGACAGCCCAGACGTTTGCCATCTGTGTCTCAGCTTTCTCTAGCTCTTTCTTAGGTTGTTGTTTAGGAACACACCCAGGAGCACTGCTCCCTCCCCACAGCAATGGGGACAATCAGCATAGCGCACAATGCTAGGTTTTTGAGTGATGCTGTCTTGTACAGCATTTTCTCCAGATTCCATTGAGAGTCTATTAGTGATGAGCAGTGGGGACACCGTACGGTCAGAAGGGTGTGTGGGAGACAATCTTTTCAGTAATAACAATAACATCAGCATCCCAATGACTTTTTGTGTGTTACTTTGTATAGAGGTCAGGTCAACTCAATCAATACCCGAAGACTCCTTTCACTGCTTGAAAGAGAATTAGAATTGCACATATTTGAGTATTTTATAGAGAATCACATTGACCAGTGGCTTCTCCCACAGCAAGAACTAAGTGCAGAGCATTTCTCTTCAGTGGCATATATGCTGCCTTTTTATGCTGAGACTGAAGCTGTTACACTATGCTCCCTTGTTCCCTTGAACATCCATGTCAGGACACAGGGAGAAATAGCCTCACCCTCTGCTCTCGGTGTTCTCTCTCTCTCATGCATCATACCCTAATTTCCTTCGTACAGTTTTTCCTTAATCCTTGCAACTCACCAAGACAGGAACTATTATTTATAAGAAATGGAGGCTCAAATCACTTAAGTATTTCTCTTTGATTCAGTCTGTTCTTAAGTGAGGAAATTAGCATTCAAAGTCATTTGAATTTGATGTCACTTCTCAAAATCAAATTTCCAGTGAAGAACTGAATAGGAAAGCCTAGCACCTGGCTCTGGCCAAATGTGACATACAAGATGCAGTCTGTATGTGTATGTCACATCACACCCCGTGCAACCGAGAGTTCCTCTTGCTAGGGTTGGAGTTTCTGAAATATTACAATCGTCATCGAGATTTCAGTGCCAAGTATCTCACTTTAAGCCATTTCAAACCGGGAAGTGAGGCTATTAAAGTATGGATCTATAGAAGAGACCAACAGAGAACCATAATTTCTATTAGTTCTCCTTAATACTATTGGCGTTATAATTTTTTCTTATGGCATACATTAAAAAGACATTTATATATAAAATGTGTTTTGGATATTTTTATCCCTTTACTTATGTTATGGAAAGCAATATAAAGCTGGCAATACTAAAACTTCGTCCTCAACTCCATTTACTATTTCAATCTTCACCCACAGAGCCAAAATCACAGTTCATTTTTTTTTTTTTATCAAATGTTTCCCTTACTTAATAAAAGGAGGTGTGGTTGGAAAGGTGGGGCGGCCATCTGGACAGCTCAAGTCCAGCAGAGCCGTGATGTCTGTGAAGGAGTTGGTCCCTTCAAGGTCATATTTGAGGGTTTTACTAACTGAACTAGCAATGGTTGTGGCTGGTTGGTAGAGTCCTCTTGAAAGCTGTAGTGAAGGCACAGCTCTGCTCCTGTGAGAGAACTCCAAATGTGGGGAAATCTCGACTGTGTTGTTAGAGCAGCTAATATGGTGCTTGTTTATTCCCCTGTGTTCTAGTTTGCTGGTATGTGAGTATTGGAGAGTTACCTCCCTTAGAAGTGAGCCAGATTCCTCACTTAGCAATGGCAGGCAAGAGAAAGAAGTGCTAGTGTGCACTTCAAAACATACAGGTTCCCTTTACCCTCAAAGTCTTTGGGAAATTCAAATCAGAACAAGCTAGGAAACCACAATTCCAATTGTAAAGTACTGAACTAGCTTGTGGCCTATAGATGGGTGCTATATCTAATTAGGACATCCTACATCCCAACATCTGGCTGGGAAGTGCTTTTGGCTCTAATTATAAAATGTGATGTGTTTTCTTATTGGAGCTGGCTCATGGCATGGCCGCTTGGGTCTAGGTTCTTAAGCCCAGCCTTGGCTGTATTACGTCTGTATAGGGTCTTCTCCATGGCTTTGTGCTGTTTTCTAAGATATAGCAGAAACTGAAATTTCAGGGTTTGGTGAAGGAAATGTGAGTTCACAATGCATAGAGAGTTCCTCAGGGGTAGCTAGACAGAATTATGAGTGGAGCCAGGTAGGTGTCATTGCCCTTAAATAATAATACATTCATCAATACAAATCATTGATGCTGGTGTCTAAGAAACAGCAGCTCCTCGATATTTGTTTTCCATGCACACCCTGATGAGAGGCACTTTGTTTTGAATAATATCACAACAATGGTCAGCCACTGGGGTACCAGTCGAAAGAGACACACAGCTTCAGCTCCCAAGAAAAACTCCATGCTTGTTGGTTTTTAAAAAATAAGTATTAATTTAATTTTATGAAAGGGATTAAAATACCCAAGAGAGTTAAAAAGACCAGTCACCTAGAGAGAGGAAGCCGGATATCCCTGAAGCCATTTGTGGCCTGTGGCACAGCAGTTGTGAACAGCAGAATTCTCACAACAGCTCTACCTATGAGAGACTGCACACGCAGCCTGAGACACAGAGGCATTTACACATGATCCTAACAGAATTTGCTGAGGTTCCTTGTTGAGACAGACATAGGGCATCAGGCTGTAAACATGCAGATGGTGAAGTCTCTGGGGCTCTTGTCTCATTTCCTGTCGGTCAATTCCTAGCATCACTTTTCCCTAGTAGTTTCATTAAACACCTTCCTTGAAGTTTTGAATTATCTTAAAAGGTTTCTTGTTCTATAGATGAACAGACTTGGTGCAAATGGTTTTTCAACTTTACACCTGAAAACAATAAGTAAAGAAAATGTCCATCAGACTAAATGAAGATCAGAAAGGCATTCTCTATTACTGTACTGGAGCTGAATCCAAGACTCCAGGACTACACATTTCTAGTTCAGCTGGTAAGTGAAGAGACCTAGGAGGGAGAATGAGGAGCTTGCCCAAGACTACATAATTCTCCGGTGGCCAAGCCTAGGGCTGAGTTCACATAGCCAGCTCTGGAGTCCTTGCTTTTCATATTCACTAAATGTTTCTGTTGCTGTGTACTTGGACACCTTCCTATTAACCTGTTTTATTTAGAAAATTATACATAATTATCAAAAGGTATGAGAAAGCCCATTTTTATCTCTTTTAGAAAGTTATCCATATATACAGACAACTTTAAAAATGTTTGTTTCCATTTATATATTAAGATCTTTGTGCAGGACGTTCATCTGGCTTAGCAATGAGTGATATTCAGATTGTTTACATATTCTGGTCAATTAAGTTAACAAAATTGTCCTGCACAGAGTATCTACTTCTAAGATAATTAAAAATTAAAATAAAGTTGACACCTAACTCTACTCATCATAATTCAATTTCACTTAAATTCTGATTTTTGAGGGCATGGCAAAGTTTTGTTGTGGTCTTCAGTCTTCTGTATTAACATAATTTTATGTTCTAAAAAAAGACAGCTCTAGAAGGACTGGCAATTAAGCTGTCTTAAAGCAATACTGCAGAAACTTCTTATAAAAAGTTGTTTCAAATTATATATACATACACACATACATATGTGTATACATACACACACACACACACACACACACAGCACAACTTTGTTGCTGCCTCACATTAAGACAGGATAGAATAAAATAAAGCGGTGGGTGTTTGCTCCCACTAATCAAGTGTTTGCCGTGACGGGACATACAAAATTGGGGAAACAGGGAGAAAATGTCTCTCTGTGGTAGAAACATCAACTCCTTGAGAGACAGGAATTAGAGAGCCGGTGTCAATACAGCCCAGCCTCCAGATAGCAAACTCCAGCTGCCTTTCTCATCGTGGCAGTGGTACTTACAACCTCAAACACTAAATCACCTCACTCTGTTCACCCTATGAATACAGAAAAATCTTTGTAAAGGAGCCATCGCAGCAGTTATGTCTCAACCAAGACGTTTACTCTGATTTTGTTAAAGCTTTTTTTCTCTTTTTTTTTCTTTTTTTACTGTAGTGGTTTTAAATGTCATATTGACCATGGACAAAAAGAATATTTTCATTAGGAGAGTAGTAATGCTAAAAACTGATTGATTATGGTAGGTAACAATTTTTGACTAATCTTCATTTGGGAATTTATTCTATAACAAAATTAAAAAAAAAAAAACAAAACAAAAACAAAAAGGAAAAGAACACCCCCCTTCCAGTCATCTAGCCGCTGAAGAGACGTAATCTTTGTGTAACAATGCTTAAATCAGCACGACATTTACAACACACATTAAGTGGTTTGTTATTTATTTCAGGACTTTAATTGGCACAATATATTAACGGCATTGTCCTCACACTTCCACTTGATGAGTTTTCTTCCTTGTTGTTTGTTTGTTTTTAATCTTAAAAAGAGAGGGAGAAAAGAGTGAGAGGGAGAAAGAGTCTCCACCAGAATTACGCTCCAACCCCTGTTTTGTTATTCCTTTAGCCTGAATGAATTGCTGAAGTTAGAAACAAAAAGAAACCAGCTTCAGAAATCATAGTTTAGACTCAATACAATTTTATTAAACCCAGACTAATGTTTTTTTCTGCCATTCTAATATAACCTATTATGAGAATTTTTCCCCATAGACACACACACACACACACACACACACACACACACATACACACACACAAATAAACGTACCAACTTTCCCTCCCTAAGAGCTTCTTATTGTTCATTTTCATTGCTATTTAGAGAAAAGGCTCATTAAAATATTATGAAGCACATAGCATGATTATGTGCCAGCCTTCACCAATGAGGAACATCTGTAGTGCAGTGTATGTATATTTGTATTATAGCAAAGTTTAGCGCAGACTCCCTTTCACCCCCTTTACTTTGCCTCTGTCCTGCAATTCTTTGTCCTGACTACAGAGCAGGCAGAAGTGTGAGGCTGCACAGGCTACAGTGTGCTCATTGTCAGCCTTTCGGGGCTCCCCTGCCAGATGCCATTATTCTATCATTAGCCTGTAGCTCACGCCAGGGTAAACGTGCTCTGCTAATGCTTCCAAACCTCTCTTTGCTCTTTCCTCCCTAGTTATTTTTAAAATGCATCTTTTCCCCCTCTTCCCTCTGGTACAGAAAGTGCCCCCAACACACTCCAAGTCCCCAAGTCTGAGCTTTCCCTTTCTTTGCGTTTTTTCTGTTTGCTTTAAACTGAAGAAGCTTGGGCATAATAAAAACACTGAGAGCTTGCCTATACCACAGATATTTGTGGAAAGCACATGGTGCCATTTTGCCAGACTACTCTTATTTGTTAAACTGAGTTAAGTGTAACGTGATTCCAAAAACTGCCTTTAGAATGAAAGAAAAGGCTTGTAAAGCCAGAGAGATAATTGCCGCAATCTGGGTTACAGAAAACGCAAAACAAAGGAGCACAATCCTGTTTTGTGTGTGTGTTGATTGTGTGCGTCTTTTTGTTTTGGTTTGGATTTTTTCTTGCTTGATGTACCCAAACAAGAGAATACTCCATGGTGTGCACGATGAGCCGGATAAAAACCACCCCAAATCTTGCAGAGTTGGAACAAAACACAGTCTCCATAGTGGACAGTGGCACATTTGTGGTGGGGATGTCTCTTCAGCAGGGAAGGCTCCTTGTCTCTTCATCCTCCATCCAGCAAACAACCCTCAAGGAATACAGCTATCTCCAGCTGCCATGGAGACTGTATCTGACATGCATACACGTATCCTGCACCTGAAACTGTCAGATGATTTTTGTACATATAAAGTCTATTTGAAAAGAACTCAGCTCTCCAAATCGTACACAAGAATCCATAAAGATCCCAAAGAATCTTCTCCCTCCTACAGGGCTTTCCCAACCATTGCTGTTATCAGCCTTCTCATTACTGGGCAGAGCGTCCTTTGGGAGAGTTTGGGAGACTGGACCATACTCAGTTTTCCTTTCTGTGTCTGCCAATTGTTTCTAGATTCTAACCACTTTTCGAGACAATGATTTCCATACGTGAATCTGTATGTAAATATTAATAATCACCGCATGTGCATTTAAGGATACAAAAATAAACACCATTCCCACACATATTTCTTGTTTTAAAATTGCTGGTTCTTACTCCATAAAAAGGGTTGTGTTCCCAAAGCACTCTGCTAATGTCCGTTATTAAAGAGAAATGGAGCAGACTTCCCTAATTTCCTTGCTTTATGTTTAAAAGTAAAACTGGTAGGTTTAAGCTAAATTTTTGGTCTGTTTGGGGGCAGATTATGTGTTATATATTTTGAAATGAACGTCTCCCATTTCCCCAGGAATCATCACAAGAGTTGCCGCTTTAAACTTCAGCTGGGCTGCCTCTTACGGCCTCAGCTGACCCCAGGTTCTCCCCCCCCCCTTTTTTTATTGCTAACATGCTTTTCTTCAAGAGTAGATTTGTTAAAGAAAAAGGCAAAAATATGTCAGGGGCTTTCTTCTTTTTAGATGTAGACATTTTGTTGTCTGGACAGCAGCAAGAGGACACGAGAAGAGATGAAATGCATTAGGTCACTAAGGTGCATGTAAGGATAAACCCATGAAGAACTCGGCATAGAACTTGGCAGTGGAACTGTCCTGCTGAGCCAAAAAGCCAGCCAGGGCATGGAAGCTTGTGATTATGGCTTGCTCTGAGAGCGAGACCCGCAGGGAGGGTGTGGAGGCTGCTTGGTGAGAAGCCTGTTTGGAAAAACTAGGGGGCAGGGAATGAAATGAGACAAGACTTAAAGGGTCCTCAGTTTAATCAGACCGTGGATGTTCCTGACCTTAAATTAAAAAAAAAAAAAAGACAAAATAGCAATTTTTAAAAATCCACAAAAAAGATCATGGACTCCATCTTGAATTCTGTGCTGCTGAAATCAGGTAGTTGGAAATACAGGCATTTTTTAACTACCCGTCAGACGCTTTGGTGAGAAGTGAAGCTTTTGGTTGAAATACTCAAGGTTAGAAATCTGAGCCGAGCAGGGAGGGAGCTAGGATGAGCTGCTTTGACAGTTTAGAGTTAGAAAGCCTGCCTGGCTCTTTTCCTCTCTTTCTCACTTTTGTTTCTAAATATGGCTGAAGCATTTTTCTTTATTTAATATTAGATTGAATCATGAAATTTCTAATGTAACAGTTTTTGAGTTGCTAAATGTAATTTTATTAGTTGAGCCTACCAATTCTTTCCCTTGAACAAGTCTGATTCTAATTTCTTGTGATCGACTCTCTAAGAGCCCCATGCTTCTTCTGAGATGTTTGGCAGCTTCTCCTCTGCTCTCACATACAGACATTCTTCCTATTTGAATGCCTGTTGCAATTTTGGAAAGGTAAATGAAAACAAACCATGTAATATTGTTTAGTGTGGCGCCTAATGAGGCACGTTTTCCTTCCATGCCACCCCAAAGCTCCCGTACAGAGTTTAGTTTTCCAAATCCTTAGACTATGGACGTGGTGAGGGCCAGGATGCTCACATTTCAGTGTTTCTAGAGTTTTATTTTACTTTAGATCTAAAAGCAAAACAAAACTGGATTTAAACACATAATCCACACAAAAGGAAAAGAAAAGAATCAGATTGGAAGAAAAGTATATTCCCAAGTTCTTTGGTAGGTCTGAAGTAGTCCCACTGTAACACCTAGCTGTCCCGGGGTGGGACAGCATAAATTATCCTCTATGATATAGAGTCTCTATGCTCCCCAGTGTGTGGGAAAGCAGAGAGGGTTTCCTTCCTCCCATTTCTCTAGAAACACTCCTGGGTCTGGATAAAGATGATCATGCTGAGCACCGTGTAGAAAGGGTGTATGTCCGGGATGCATAGGAGGCTATTATCTGGTGATGGAGGCTGACTTTTAAAGGGCCCCTGTGAAGGAGGTTCTGAAATAGGCAATACTGTGAGAGTTCATTGACTTGCAACCGAAATATCTTTCCTAGGTTTTAGGAGATGAAGTGAAGGGAGAAAAAAAGTACAAACCTTTCTGTTCCAGTTGTAGGGTGGAGAAAGTGCAGCTTCATCAGCTTCAAAACTACGCTGAAAGGGAGCTTTCAAAGCAAAACAGTATAACTCGATACAAGCAATGTACGAATGAAATTCCATATTCCATTTGACTTTCTGAGTATACGCTCATGTTGATCTGTGTTTATCTTTACAAATCATGTTGCCACATCTCCTGAATATGTGCTTTCTTTGTGATATCTCCATACCATCACCACAGTTACTTAAAAAGTCACATTTTTCAAAAGAATATTTTAAATTTTTTTCCTTTATAATTAGCACATGAAGAAAATATAATACTTATTTTGAAACCAATAGGTGGTGCTGTGAATTTTTAGATTTTAATTCAAAGAAATATATTCATTTAACTTCCCCAGTCCTTAGAGAACTAGAAATTTCCTAGTTATCACAGAGTTTTCATGGTAAAATTAAAAAAAAAAAGTCACATTGATTTTCACATGCAGTTCTCTTTCTTTGCAAGATCAACCATAATGCAGGGTGTAAAGGAAATCTCTACACTTTTTGAAAGGAAGGCATATTTGCAAAAACTCACCCACATAGTCTTCTCTATTCTCTCTCCATCTACTAACTGGAAATACACAGAAATACAGAATTTAAATATTATAGTTCACTGTCTGAACAGCCTTAGGAGCTACATTTCTATAAAAGGCAATACCCTTAGTGCTGCTCCATCACAATTCAGCTATCTGTCTTCATAGCTTCCAAGAATCATGCATGAGAATCAGGGAGCTGTGATGAAGCAATTTAAAGTGATAAGCGCTAGAATCAGAGCTTTGTTTGTTTTTAGGGAAGACAATGTAGTTCTGGTACATATAAGAAAAGTTTTGGAGCAGGTTCTGAACCTTGTGTGGGCAATGCAATAGAGCCAGTCCTGTTGGCGGAGGTGTGGGTGAGCCAGCCCTGAAGTTGTGAGCACGGGAGAGCTGTCCCCATTACTCATCTGTCATGTGGCAGCATGAGATGGGGAGAGATGCCCTCTACCCCTTACCCATCAACACTGAGGCAGGTGGAAGAGCCAGCCCTGAGGTCCTAAGAGTAGGAGAACTGTCTCTGCCCCTCATCAGCTGCAGCACTTAGGAGAGTGTCCCCTATGCCACACCTCGACAACACAGTAGAGCTGACCCTGAAGGTACAGGTGTGGGAGATCGGAACCCTGAGGACATGAAAACAGGAGAACTGGCCCTGCCCCTTGCTCATCACCCTAAGGTGATGGTGAAGGTAAGGGGTGAATTTGCCAGGACCATGCAGGAGAGCTCACCCTGGTGGTGAGGGGAAGGGAGAGCTGGCAGGCTGGCCAACCCTGCAACTACTCAGACTCAGAACCGGGGTTCTGTGTTGGCCCACCCCAATATCCACCTCATCTGTGATCTGCTGAAGCATATGAAGGGACTGGTCCTGCCCACCCAAAGCTGCTGGATTTCCACAACACAGGGCAACAGCAGGGGATCCAAGAGGAGTTCCAGCGAGAGCCCAGCCCAGCATTGATAATATAGCAGAAACCAGAGGCCTTGAACCAAATCAATGACTCTTTGCAATGAACATTTGCAAGTAAAGATAGATGGATAAAAGGTTTTACTGTGTGACTCACTCTCTCACACTACAGCTTCCATGATAAGATATCTCTCTCTCTCTCTTAAATTTTATTTTATTTTTGAAGAGGAGATTGCAAGGCAGAGGGTGGATATGAAGGGTAGGAGAAATGAATGGGATGGAGATGCATGATGTGAAAGACACAAAGAATAAATAAAAAGAAACAGAAAAAAGAAAAGAAAAGTTTTGACTATTCAAAAATCACAAAAACTGAGTCTTGGGGATAGGGTGTATGCATGTTAGGGATGTGTTCCCTGCAGGTAAAAATCTCAATCCTCTCTCTCTCTCTCTCTCTCTCTCTCTCTCTCTCTCTCTCTCTCTCTCTCTGCATATGAAGCTGATATAAAGGAAAAAAAAGAACAGTGACAGCTGTGCTGTGCCTTACTATACTATCAACCCCAGCTTTCCTCAAACACCTGGGTGACTTTTAACCTCTCTTCCTCCAGATGGTTGGTAACTTGTGGAGACCACCAAGTACTGAATGAGCAGCCTGGTTGCTTATGGAAGGTGTGTTTGCAGAACACATGATAATTTGCATGTAATTACACTGCATAAGAAGAGCAAGTTTCCTCCTTCCCACCAGGACACTTCCTGGGATGGCTGCTTACTTCCTGCTGTTCATAGCCCTGCTTTCTTCCTGCCCTTCAGGGGTCAGGCTGCTTCCTCTCAGCTGAGCTAGCTGGTGAGGATTAGACTGAAGCAAGTATTAAATGTCAGTTTTTGCTATTCACTCCTTATTCCATAATATTTAGGCTATGAGAGAAAACATACAAGCTGAAGAAAATATCTCATAGGAGTCATAAATAGAAAGAAGGTATGGAGAAAGGGAGTTGAGAGTCTCTCTCTTTGTGTGCTATACTGGAGGCACATTACCTGGAACATTCTTTCTAAATGGAAGCTAGGTTTTAGAAAAGGTTTGACAATGTAGGACTTGTCTGAAAGGAGCAGTAGGAATGTTGAAGAGATGTGATAAGCACATGTGGTGTGGGTGTAAAAATCACAGACTCCAGTTTGATGCGGGAATCTTGGGAAGAGTGCAGTAGGGTCAGCAATGGTGATGGTCTCCTGGTCACTGACAAGCTGTCATATGGAGAAGGCATTTAAAGACATTTGATAGGATTCCAGGATGCTTATCAAGAATTAGTCAAAGGGAATTGTCATTTGCTATCTCATTTCTTTGTCAAGATACTAGCATGGGATGTAAATAGCTTTCTTTCACTGTTAGAAAGTGAAACATAACCCAAACAAATCTAGTCATAAGATGACGTGAAATAAACTAATAATCTAGTGAGTCTGGGATAAATAAAATAAAAAATAAAAAATGTTACAATATTTTAAAACATTTTTTTAAATGCATAAACCCCTACTCTCTTCAAATTGTTCCAGTCAACAGACACTTTTTGAAAAACTATTACATGTCTGGTACCTCTTTAAAGCAGGGTACCAATGCCTGGACCAGACCAGAGCTCTGCTCTTCCATTTTTTTTCAACCATGTCACTGAAAAGGAAAACGACTCTGCAGTTTGTTGGTAGGTGCTAAGAGCTAAAAATAAGTAACAAGGTCCTAATTCACAAGAGGAAAGTCAGTACTATCCACAGGTGAACAGGAACGTTTTGTATGCAGAGGCAGAGCCCATCTCAGAAAATGTTGGGGCAAGGATTAGCTAACAATTTGGGGAGACAGAAGACCTCGATTGTTTTTGTCCCTGTACATTCATCTTGATCATGTGATATATTGCAGTCATCTCTGCATATCTAACACTACTTACACATGGTCAGCAGTGCAGCTTTGCAGATATTTTGGAGGAGTGGGAGCACAGCTTGTTGAGTTAGGAATGGACTTTGGCTACATGGAAAGAAAATCTAAACTATGGCCCATTCCTTGAAGATTTTTTTCTCTCATAAAAAACCCAGAGGTTGGATATGCAGGTCTGGTAAAACAGTCATGTAAAATCTTCAGAGAACCATCACCCTTTGAAGTTTCCATTACACCCAACAAAGGGCTTGCTATATGGTTCTAGGAGGTCACAGGAGGGCCAACAATATATGATGAATTTGAACTTATAAAAATGTATACTAATATCTGAATTACTATCACATGACCTCCCTTCCTCTTCCCTTCCCCTCTCTCCCTCTCTCTCTTTCTCTCTCTTCCTTTCTTTCTTTTTGTTTGTGTTTTTTGACACAAGGTTTCTCTGTGTAACAGCCCTGGCTGTCCTAGAACTCACTTCATAGATCAGGCTGGTCTCAAACTCACATGTATCCAGAGATCCACTTGCCTCTGCCCCCCAAGTGCTGGGATTAAAGGTACACATACACACACACACAGCCAGCAGTATCATGTGATTTTTATTAAATAATTTGGGAAACAACAAAATCTTTCTAACAGCTACAAAGCCCCAGAGGAAACAAGCCTCTCCTTGAGATCCTAGCAGTAGGCATGGACAAGGAGAGAGTGTGAGGGAAGAATTAATGCACTTGGTCACATCTGTGTCTTTCTCACTGATGGGATACTCAATTCTTCTGCAAATCACATATAGAACTTCTGAGATACACTAGCCATGGGATGTGCCTACCAACCCATCACATCTTTCGGTGCTGAGTAAATTATCACTACCCACTTAAATTTCAAACAGTTTTGGAAACTTAAGACAAAGTTCATCTTTAGCAATAAATTAATACTTAGAAAATAATATGAAGTATGGGACTTATGTCTAGGTACCTAAGACTACTACCAATGTATCCACATGTAAATGACTTTCAGTTTCTACACCAGTTCATTCTGGAAGATTCCTCTATTGTCCATCTTTCATTTCCTTGAATCAAAGAACTCATGAAGATGTTTGGAGCATATTATGTACTTTGAGCATAGTGACCAAGAAGATACACATAGGAAAGTTGAATTTTAAAGATCGGGTGGGGGTTGACTTTATAAATATAAACCTACTATAGAAAACTAGTGCTTTGCTTTCATAGCTAAGTAAATGCAAGACATTAAAATTTAGTCCCCATGAAAATTGGACAAAATTGTTTTAAATAGGGATTGAATACGTTTGAAACTGAGACATTTGCAAGAATCATTTCCTATTTTGTGTGCAGTTGAGCTGATTGAATTACCATTTCTGCCTAGAACCACAGAAGCCCAAGAGACTCTGAGGTCAAAACCACAAACAATGGCTCTTTGTCTAAAAGAACCCCATCATTGGGTTTTTAGATGCAAACATGTGCAATCTCAATGTATAGCAGAATTACTAAGAGTTCAGCCCTAGCCTAGAAGAGCTTATGCATTTGTCAGTGTTCACCAATCCTTGATTTATAAATAGAATGTACTACCTTACATAAGATTACAGAAAGCCCCTCTCTTTCCTCCATTATATCAAGTGAAATTCACTGTACCTGTGGTGTGGTTCTTTTTGGTTTAGAAGTACAGTCCATAGAACTCCCTTCCTTTGCCACATTTGCAAGAGGAGTGCAAGATGATATAACTGCAGAGGAGCTTCCTCCTGTAGCAGATGAAAACAAATATAGAGACCCACAGGCAGACAACATGTAGAGAGTGAGAGACCTTGGAACACTCAGCCCTAAACCGGATGTCTCCATCAAATCTCTCCTTGGGGTTCAAGGATTCCCTCAGAGAAGGAGACAGAGATGGAAAGAGTGTAAGAGCCAAAGGGGATGGAGGATACCAATAAATTAAGGCCCTCAAAATCAACACAATCAACGCGCACATTAAGTCATAGAGCCTTAGACAGTATGCACAGGGCCTGCATCAGTCTGCACCAGATGAGGCCCTACCGTTGAAAGAAGTGGACACGTGCCCTCATCCCTGACCAAGAAGCAATCTTCAAATGATAATCACTTACAAATGAAAATTTGGTTTCCTCCAAGGGAGTCTCAAAGGGAGTCACAAACTATTCTGCATGCCCAGCAGTAGATGGCTAACAGAGAACAAACACAATAACATCTTTGAGGGTTCCTTGTCTCATGATAAAGTGTCAGGGATTTTCCTTTTCTAATTTTATCTTATTCCTTTTTATTTTAGTTGTGCTCTACACACACACACACACACACACACACACACACACACACACACACACGTGTGTGCTTTTCTCTTTTTACCCTAAAGTTCTTTTGTTTTATAATTTTCAATGTAGTGTTTAAACAAATGGGTTTCTGTTTCTTGTGCCTTCTCTTGGGCTCCTTTCCTTCTGATTGTTTGTTTTGTCCAATTCTGATGTGTTAATTTTTTGTCTTATATTTTATATTACATTATTATATTATATTTATTATATTCCCCTTTTGTTTTGTAATAGACAGAAAGGGGATGGGTCTGGATGAGAGGTGAAGTGAGGAGGAACTGGGAGGAGTAGAGGGGGGAAACATAATCAGGATTTATTATGTGAGAAAAAAATCAATTTTCAAGAAAAAAAAGAAAAAAAGGGAAGTTGATGAAACTGGCACAGTCCGCACATCAGCACACTGAGATCTGCCAGAGAGAACAGATGATGCTGGTGGGGTGCTCCTCCCAGGGACTCTGCATCTGGGGGGTGCTGCTGCCAAGGGGAAGCAGGTGCTTTGAAGAGGTGCAGATCAGAAGTCTATAGGGAGAACTGGAACATGTTCTGCAACATGCTAGAGATGTAAACATGTTTGGGAGGAGGGGTGCGTGCGTGCGTGCGTGCGTGCGCGTGTGCGTGTGTGTGTGTGTGTGTGTGTGTGTGTGTGTGTGTGTGTGTGTGTGTGTATCAACATTTGTTCAATATTTGTGAGTGATGGTCTGTACCCTTTGAAGCACATTGTTCCTTGGATTAAGCAGGTTACATACACTCCACTGGAAAAACACAATATGTATATATCAGAAGAATAATAAAATGGGAGGACATCAGGTCTTTGCTTGGGATTAAGTTAGACCTATGGCTAGTTTGACTGAATGATATGGAAAAGATAATTTCCTCTCTTCCTGAAATCACCAGAGCTCGGCATTTGTTGAAACTGAGGAAACCACACTGTAAGACGGTCGTGGATTCTGGCATGCTTTGACAGTAGCAGGCATTCAGGAGATGAATGCATACCTCAGGCACATAATCAAATATGCAGTGATCATGCCACTCAAGGATAGTTTTTCCCACTGATGTCATATGAAAGTGAAAACCGCATACTGGAGTCCACCCTTGTCCCCACAAGTAATCAATGAGGCTTTGTATCTGACTTCTTTTCCTGGTTGGTTTAAAGTCCTATATGAAGAACTCAGATTCAGTGTCAAAGACAAGTTCTCAGTGATTGGCTAAAGCCTAGGATGGTTGGATGCTGCAGTGAGTTCAGGAGATGAGATACTCACAGTCTGCATGGCTAGAATGACCCAAAGGGTCGGCCTTTGGTTTAGGTTGGGCAAAGACTCTTCCTTTCTTACCAACTGTTTTTCATCTCTTCATGACTGCACAGGATCTGCTAGCTGTAGTTATAAGCAAACAGAGTAAAATGGAAGGAACTGGAAGACTTATTTCAATCTGTTGGCTCTTAGATCCATAGTCCCACCATAATATTAAAGAGTAAAGAAAAGAAAACCCAGTAATGCTATCTGTATTCTTATTTATAACTTACAGACACCAATGTGGATGCTTTGAAATGGTGGCAGCAGAATCATAAATTTGAACTGTAGTAAGCAGACCTAAAAGCTAGAAGAAAGCTTGAGCAGTTCGTCTCAATCTCCCTCATTATGCCTGGGAAACTTAACCTACAAAATGTATCCTTTGGTACTTCTGGAAGCTAGAGCCTGAAATATAAGCCACAATTCCCATGGCTCTGTCACATTTATCTGCTCCATTGACTCATTAGGACTAAATATATGTTATTAAATTTAGTGTCCTTGCTCCCAGATCATTTGTTTATTAAACCTCAGAACATAACTTCCTTCTGGTTTCTGCTTCCAAATGCCCTAATGCCACCCAATTATCTCTGGTTACCAGGAATTTTAATTGTCATTGAAAACTCTCCCATCTACAGACACCATTCAAGTCTTATCTTCAGTTTGGGAATTCTTTAAATATGTGAGGGACCAAATTTCAGTTGGCTCCATGAAAAGTCTACGGTGCTTCTGAACTGAATCCCTTTATTATTCAATGCATCTGCTTTTGCAGAGTTCTTTATGTGAGGTAAGAGGCAGCCACACAAAGGAGTTCTTCCACTTGGGGCAGAAGGAAGCTCTAAAGTTGTCAGGATAAGCCCTACACTGCTGTAGAATTGGATGGAAGCAAAGAAGGCATTGGAAAGCAGTTCAACAGCAGGGACTTGAGGTCTCTTCCAGTGTGTCTGGGCCAGATTGGCTTCTAAATGTACAGCAAGGAGCCTGCAACCATCTGTGCATCTACTACTACTACTAGTAGTAACACACACACACACACACACACACACACACACACACACACACACACACACACTTGAACTTTTGTTTTAAGCTGCTTAGGCTTAAAATACGTAGAAAAAAATGAGTCTAGTAGAATTCAACTTGCAATTTGCTCTTTATTGATTGCCAAAATGAGCACAACAATGACAACAATGGAATGGTAGAGCCTTGCTATCCTGCTTGGAGAGTTGTTTTTTTGTGCAAGAAGCATTTTCCAGAGTTGCTTTGAATAGGCCCTTAGACACCACTTCAGCGTTAATGTTGCTGAGATGTGGGGGTTTACAGAGTTGACTAAACACTCATGCACTTTGCTTAATATTGAAAAAGATCTTGAGAGTGTTTAACCAGAGGGTTGTGTAGTGTTCAGAGTCCATGTTTTTATTTTCTACCAAGTTAGTGTTCTGAAGTCTATTGGTGGCATATCTTAGACTCTGTATCACCTAGAAGGGGCAGCCTGGGGAGACTTTGGCACTGCTCAATTCTGGCAGTACCTCTGGCATACCACTTTGTGAGCTAAGCCCACTCTTCAGCGTTAAAAACACTCTGTGAACTGGAAAGTGTTATTACCAAGCAGTTAAACAAGGGCATTTGTGTTTTTAAGCTGAAAACAACACGAACAGTTCAAATTCAGGTGCTGGAAGGAAAGGGATGCAAAAACGCAGGACAGCTTCCAGTTGATGCAGCCTCTACTGGAGATAAAGGTCAGTCCATTACCACTTAAGGGAGCTTGGGGACGAGGAGAAATAAAGTGGTTCTGTTAGGGTCATCAGTAAATACAATTAGCAGAAGAATTAAGATGGTGTTTCTGAGAACTAGCTACCAGAATGTCAGAATGAAAAGGGCTTAGAAGACTATTTTAGAATTAGAATAATCTGAAGAAAATTCCTAAGTGTACTGTAACCAATAAAAATAAAACTTCCTTAACTAGAGAGAGATTCAATGCTCTGCTAGATCAGCCAGTCAGTTAAATCAGCTGGTAAATTAATTTTATATTCTCTAATAATTGGCTTTGTTAATCTTCTGCCATAGGAGATGTTCTATTCTTGGAACCATAAGCAACATTTGTTGTTGAAAAATACTTAGGAAAGTATAGTGTAAATGCAGAAATGATTTCACATCAAAATATGGCCAAATTTGTTTAAGGTGGGTCAGGTAGAAAGGGAGTGGTCAGTAGATGTTGACAAGTTTCCTTTTCTGGAATAGCATTCCATGTCCACCATCTCCTGAATGGATGCTGTAGATAGCAAAGGTAGAGACCCACCAGGGCATTCTGTCTGACTCTCACATCGGACCTACCTGCAGATTACCCTAGGAAATAAGTGCAGCGGGCAGCTAGTTTTGATCAAGAACCATGCCAGTGGGAGCCACAGAGGCAGACCACCACTGTCCGAGGATTATTTGTCTTGTGATTTCTTCCTCTATTCCAAGGAAATCAGTCTGATTACCCCAATGTTATCATGCATAAGAAAGAGTCCTGGCCCAAAATAAGGACAGCCCCTTTTCACTTCTTCCTCCTCCTCAGTCCTCCTCCTTCCCCTTCTCCCTCCTCCTCCTCCTCTTCTTCTTCATTTATTTTCTTTCTTTTTTTAAAATTTCACTGTTCTGACTCTGGTCTTCATATCCTGTTTTTCTGTTTCCAGTTAGACATGCCAATTAAAGAAAGATATGGTTTATTTTTATTTTTGCTAGTACTGACTATAACGTGAACTCTTTAAACAGGCCTAAACTCTTCATTCGAATTAGCTGAATGCAGTGAGCAAAGCTCATTTTAAATTGTGATCCTGTAACATTTTCTAGCAAGTGGAGTGGTGTTGAACTGCTTAAATAAAAAATCCTTCTACTTGCCTAGGGTCTTTCCAAACCCAAGTCACGCAACACAGTGGGCAAGATGCTCCCAGGATAGGGATGCAGAAATGATCTAAAGTACTGGGTACCAAGATGTGGTCTTCAGACCATTTGCATTTTCTTTTAGAGATGCACATTCTCAGGCCCCTGGCAGACCTGTGGAACACCAGCACTCAGCATTAGCAAGTTTTTGGGTGACTAGAACATGCATAGACCTGAGAGCTACCAGTCTAGTGCATCTTCCAGTTTTCTTTTGATGCCTATTGATTTAAACCTAGTGTAACTTTGCTTAGGAAGATTGTGAAATTCTAGACCATGAGGAGAGTTGATGGGCAGACAAGTCAGTGGCAGTCAAGCACCAGTCCATCTGGACTGCACAGAAACCTTCTAACATCTTTCTCCCCTGACGCATGTACATCCACATAACATCTTGTAGAAACTGTGTTATTTCACTAAGTATTTGTTATGTGGCAATAGTCACCATTACAGAAATAGAAAATATTGTCGTGATGAACAAGATATGCTAAACCCTAGATACCACACTACTTATGTTATAGTTGGAGAGAAAAATAAAGCCTACAAGCAATAATGATAATAATGCAGCTAGGAGTTATGGTGATTTGAAAAAAGTACCCCTCTAAGGGAGTGGCACTATTAGGAGGTGTGGCCTTGTTGCAGTAGATGTGGTCTTGTTGGAGGAAGTGTGTCACTGTGGAGACAGGAATTGAGGTCTCATATATGCTCAAGATACCACACAGTGTTTCAAACCACTTCCTGCTGCCTACCAGAGAAGATATAGGACACTCAGCTCCTTCTCCAGCACCATGTCTGCCTGCAGGCCACCATGTTGCACCATGGTGATGGTGATGATGATAATGGACTAAACCTCTGAAACTGTAAGCCACCCCAATTAAATATTTTTCATTTATAACAGTTGCTGTGGTCATAATGTCAATTCAAAGCAATAGAAACTCCCAACTAAAACAGGAGGGAAGGTAGCAATGGGACAGGATGGAAGACTATTGGGAACCAAGTGGCTAGACAAGCATAGACAACTGTTGAGCATTTGTCGTCTCAGACCTTCTTTCATTCTTTTTTTGCAACAGCCAACTTCAGGTAGACATGAGTTAACAGTGCTTCACTTTCTGCCTCACTGGCCATTTGTTTCTGTGGCCACCAAATACATGCTTATGCTCAGTTGCTCAAGGGTCAAGACCAGCCCTAGACCAGTTGTGGAGATGGCTAGTAGATAAATTCTTCTTGCTTTCTCAGTTGGAAGCCAATTCTCTGGGGTGATATTCTACATAATTCCCTGAGGGAGCCAGCTAGGCTGGGCTATTTTCCACAATAGTGACCAATAATCCAAGGCATCCCAACAGGCTATCTAATGACATTTTGGGCTGTAGCTAGAGTTTTCCTGCCTTGCCCACAGTCAGTACAAATCTCTGTCACCAGCCAGTCGCACAACTGCTCAGACCCAACCAAGTAAACACAGAGACTTATATTACTTATAAACTGCATGGCCGTGACAGGCTTCTTGCTAACTGTTCTTATATCTTAAATTAATTCATTTCTATAAATCTATATCTTGCCACGTGGCTTGTGGCTTACCGGCATCTTCACATGCTGCTGGTCATGGTGGCGGCTGGCAGTGTCTCCCTCCTCAGCCTTCCTGTTGTCTCAATTCTCCTCTCTGTTAGTCCCACCTATACTTCCTGCCTGGCCACTGGCCAATCAGTGTTTTATTTATTGACCAATCAGAGCAGTTTGACATACAGACCATCCCACAGCACTTCCCCTTTTCTTTTTTCTTTCTTTCTTTCTTTTTTTTTTTTTTAAAAAAGGAAGGTTTTAACTTTTACACATCTCCAAAGCCAGCTTGGTATATTTGAGAATTTGGGCGTAGCTTCTCTTACTACTTCCTGCTGGAGGGGCATGCTGTATCTTATGGGGACACAAAGAAAATTTTAGGATTATGGAGTAGTCCATGAGGGTGTCTGAGTCAGTTGCCTTGAAACGGTTCTAGATGTTGGATCATTTGGGCCATGGCGTCATCGGAGACCTTTCAGGGGGACTAGGCTCGTCAAACCTGATATATCTTAATCTGGAACAAATCCATAGCCTCTGGCTTTCTGTGGAAACAAAAGCAGAGCCTCCTTTCCAAAGCAACATATCCTTAGATCCAAATTTTGAAGTCAAGGTATCTTTAGCTTTTACAATCAAATGTTTTTCTTCAGTTACAAATATCAAAGAGAACATAATCCAGATTCTCTGTGTGATAGCCATATTTACGTGGCTTATTTTTTATATTACCTTGAACCTATTGCTTTAAACTGCAGCATTTCAAGACCGAAATGGCCCTATGGCTGCTGGTTCCGCCCACTTCAGCTTCCCAACATGGCAGTGGTACATTTTCTGCCAGCTCTGGGAGCCATCAACTCTCAGAAATAGTGGGTCTATGCTTCTATCAAAGCACTGTGCAGCTCACAAACTTCTTTTTGTTTTGTACTAGCAAAGGCTAAATCCACCAGGCAGCTTAATGTGCCACTTGCAGAGGCCTCATTCCTGCCATACTGCAGGTCAAGCACCAACCCACCATAGTAGCTCAAACACGCAGGCTGCCACTAACTTGAGAGAAACAACTAGGAACTATTTTATCTCCATTTTAGATAATTGTTTTGTTATATATAATTTTACTATGTTAAAGTTAAAACCTTCCTCTTTAAAAAAGAAAAGGGGAAGTGCTGTGGATATCGCTTTATATATAAATAAATCCTGATTGGCCAATAGCCAAGCAGGAAGTATAGGCGGGACTAACAGAGAGGAGAATGGAGAAAGGAGGAAAGAGAGAGGAGACTGCCTGGAGCCACCACCAGGACAAGGAAGATGTAAAGTACCAGTAAGCCATGAGCCATGTGACAAAGTAAAGATTAATAGAAATGGGCTAAATATAAGAGTAAGAGCTAGACAATGATAGGCCTGAACTAACAGCCAAGCAGTTTCAATAATGTAAGAGTCTGTGTGTTTATTTAATAAGTGGGCTAAGGGACTGGCGGGACTTGGTAGCGGGAGCTGGAGAAAAATTCTCCAAAAACAAACTCCCAAAAGTTATCCTGTGATCTCCACATTCATGCTGTTGAGTGAGTGCATAAACATGCACACACACAACAAATACATGTAAAAATATAACTGACTATTCTTTCAGAATAGACTTGCAAGACTAAGGGGAACAGCAGAAAGAACATTTGGGAACTTTTACATTTTTTTTTGTAGCAATTCAGACAGATTTTACTAGGATGGTATCAACAGACACAACAAGCTGAAAAACTTAGGCTTGGATTGGATATGGGGTGAAGAAGAGGTGTCAAGGATATCTCCAGATTTCTTGTGCAGAAATTTGGGCTTAATAGAATTTCCAATTAAACTGTTGAAGACAAAATTCCTGAGACTGTAGCAAATAGTCTAATTTTAAGAAGTGGAAGCTAGAAAAAATATTAAAGACTTTGGAACATTAGGTCTCATCTCAAAATTGTTTCCACCATAAATATACCAGTAGAGGTAATTGTAGCCAATTCATTTTACACCATTATTTTCATTCATTTTTTTTTGATCATCTGCCTATACTCTAGTCTAAGATCATTTTCCTCATGCTTGTGCATTTTCTCTTGAAGAACAGAATATTAAAGGTAAACCCATTTTTAAATGACTGTAAATGCTTCTAAAAGGAGAACCATACATACCATCTAATGGCATATAAATCATTTGTTCCTCCACTTCCTCACTTCTCTGCTGATATTCGCAGTGTGTCAGTTTCTCTGCACCAAAAGTAAGAGCCAATTCCTGCATGCGCATCTCATTTAGAAGGATGAGGTGAGCCCAGACAGAGCTTGGCTGAAGGGCTTCTTAGGGTGGCCTGGATACTAAAAGTTATCTACTCAGAGAGAACCATAAATTCAGAGCAAAAGTGAGTTATATCAGGGAGAAGAACTGAAGCCGTTGTCAGGAAGCAAAGTTAGGCCTAAAGAATGTGGTGAGGTTATAAACAGGAGATTATATAATGAGGTCATAAGCCAGAAGGATCAGAAACACATGGGATATATAGTGTAGGGTAGGTTTGGACAAGTGGCTCAGGACTAAGTTCGTGTCTAATCAGAGGGTATTGGAAGCCTGTTTTTATGTGATGCCAGCTGCTTGGTACAAGCGTAGATTTAATGGATTAAAAGCCTGGAAACCAGACCTTATTCCTAAGTAGGGGAGTTTAGGAACTACAGGCTAATAGCTTAACTGTTCATCATCCAGTTAGCTGGGGTCAACCATATAGCTATTTCTGTGCAGCTCTCTACATCCTGCTGATCCATTCATCCTTAAACTGACACCATTGTTTTCAGACTCTGATCAAACTGTGTTGTGTATCAAGGTATCAAGTCCTCTGTTTGGAAGTAGAACTAGAAACAGGAGGCTACAGTGACAGTATCACTGTCTTCAAGGAGGTTTCTATGTTGTGTGCAGAGATACCCAATGGGAACAACCAAGTACTATACTCTACTAGTGGGGTTAGGTGTGACGTCCAAAGGAAGCACAGAGAGACACACTCTTGAGTAGAGAAGGTGTGGTTAAGCTAGTTTTGAAGATCAACCAGAATTCTCTGGGTAGAAAAATGGTACAGGGAGAGTGAGTAAGAGTGTGAATAGGAGTGGGGGGGGTGAGTAGGAGTTGGGGGGTGAGTGTGAATAGGAGTGAGGAGTGTGAGTAGGAGTGGAGAGTGGGGAGTGTGAGTGTGAGTAGGAGTGCAAGTGGCTTGCTAAGCGGTGTGAGAATCTGCAGCTGCAGGGTAGTGTGTCAGGGGTTTCAAAGACACTGACATAACATCCAGGTGCTTGTGCAAGGTGGGGAAGATTGGCCAGGGGAGAGGCTAGATCCAGTTGAGCAAATGGGTCTGGCAAGTGATAGCCCTTCCTACTGTGGAGCTGAGATTTTACTAGGTAGGTGATGGTGACTCGCTGAGTAGTTGTCATGGCAACTAAATTTTGAGAACATTTTCTGTGGGTAGTCATGGACAGTTGAGTTGTCTTTTGTAGCACACAAATAAGCGATGTCCAGGTAAAGGTGTAGGGGGCACCTGAGGCCTCCAAAGTTGCATCATAAACACTGACATGCAAAAACAGAGAATCCTACTTCCTTTGAGAAATTTAGATCACCGTAGAAAAATGTTTCTGAACCAATTTTTTCCATATTTATTCTTTTTTTTGATGATGAAAATTATTTTTTATTTCACAATAAAAATCAGTAATATTTTCTTGTATATGTTAACAATTTTAATATATTAAGAGGTCACTAATAGAAACAAATAGGCAGTTAGGGATATAGTTCAATGGAAAAACATTTGCTAAGCTCCATATTTATTCTTATTCTAACAGCTATGCTGTTCTCCTCCAAGGCTCACCTTATTTGAATGAACCATTATTATAGATGCCTTTCTCTGTCCTTTATGTCACTTAAAGAATTTACAGATCATTTTAATTAGCCTATTTGTTATTTATTTATTTATGTTACAACTCCTTAGTATTTAACTTGCAAAGACTTGTCCTAAAGGAAACCCCAAACCCATGTTCTTTTATTTATTTATTTTTTTCAGTGTTGATTTCTTTACTAACCAGAAAATTGACTTGTTTGCTGGGAAGCTTTCTCTAAGGAAAGCTTTTTCCCCAGGATATGGGTCACCAAGTCACTTGCCCAAAGCACCCAGGGTATCTGCAAGCCTTGGTTCTATTAGCTAAATGTTTTGCTTTTTGCTCAGCCTTGATATAGGGAGGAGGGGACTGGACCTGCCTCAATTGAATCTACCAGGCTGAGCTGAATCTCCAGGGGAGACCTTGCCTTGGAGGAGGAGGGAATTGGGGGTGGATTAGGGGGAAGGCTGGGGGGTGGGAGGAGGGAGAATAGGGGAATCGTGGCTGATATGTAAAATTAAATTAATTATAAAATTTTATATATATATATGAAAGTGCTATGTATTTTACCTGTTTTCCTAAAGGGGGGTGTAAGCACCATTTCCAATGCTTTCTAAACTGACTTTAATTGAAGAAGAAAGTAAAGCAACATTAACTGGGAGCATGCTGAGTAGTTTCTCTTCTGTCAGGTTCAGTGTAACTGGATTTATGTTAAGGTCTTTGATCCACTAGGACTTCAGTTTTGTGCAGGGTGATAGATATGGATCTGTTTGCATTCTTCTATAGGCCAGTTGTGCCGGCACCATTTGTTGAAGATGCTTTTCTCCATTGTAGAGTTTTGGTTTCTTTGTTAAAAATCAAGTGTCCATAGATGTGTGGATTTTTGTCTGGGTCTTTGATTTGATTCCATTGATCAATGTGTCTGTTTTTATGCCAAGATCATACTGTTTTTTATTACTATAGCTCTGTAGTAGAGCTTGAGGTCAGGGATGGTATTATATCTAGTAGTTCTTTTATTGTACAGGATTTTTTAAGCTATCCTGGGTTTTTTATTTTCCATATGAAGTTGAGTATTGTTCATTCAAGGTTTGTAAAAATTTGTATTGGAATTTTGATGGGAATTGCATTGAAATTATAGATTGCTTTTGGTAAGATTGCCATTTTTTTTTACTATGTTAATCATACCAATCCATGAGCATAGGAGATCTTTCCATCTTCTGATATCTTCTCCAGTTTCTTTCTTCAAAAACTTGAAGTTTCTGTCATTCAGGTCATTCGCTTGCTTGGTTAGAGTTACTACAAGACATTGTTTATTGTTTGTTGTTGTGGGATATCATTCTGTATGCTGTGAATGTGTGTTGCTCTGATTGGTTGATAAATAAAATGTTAATTGGCCGGTAGCCAGGCAGGAAGTATAGGCTGGGCAAGCAGATGAGAAGAATTCTGGGAAAGGGAAGGGCTGAGTCAGGATTCACCAGCCAGACACAGAGGAGGCAAGGTGACAAGGCAGAACTGAGAAAAGGTATCAAGCCACATGGCTAAACATGGATAAGAATTATGGGTTAATTTCAGTGTAAGAGCTAGTCAGTAATAAACCTGAGCTAATGCCCATACAGTTCATAATTAACATAAGCCTCTGTGTGTTTATTTGGGTCAGAGCAGCTATGGACTGGGCTGGACACAGGAAAACTTCTAACTACATTTTGTGGCTATTCTGAAGGATACTGTTTCCCTCATTTCTTTCTTAGCCCTTGTATCATTTGCACATAAGAGGGCTACTGATTTTTTTTGAATTAGTCAATTAATTCAGCCACTTCACTAAAGATGTTTATCAGCTATAGGAGTTCCCTGGTAGGATTTTTGTGGTCATTTATGTATATTATTATATCTCTGCAAATAGTGATACTTTGACTTCTTTTCCACTTTGTATCCCCCTGATCTCCTTCATTTGTCTTATTGCTCTAGCTAGAACTTCGACTACTGTATTGAATAGATATGGAAAGAGTGGAGAGCCTTGTTTTGTTCCTGATTTTAGTGCAATTGCTTTGTTTCTCTCCATTCAATTTGATGTCAGCGGTCAGCTTGCTGTATATTGCTTTTAATGTATTTATGTATGTTCCTTGTATCACTGATCTCTCTAAGACTTTTATCGAAAAGGGGTATTAGATTTTTCCAAAGGCTTTTTCAGCATCAGTGAGTTGATCATGTGTTTTTTTTTCTTTCAGTTTATTTATATGTTGGATTATATTGATAGACGTTTGTATGTTGAACCATCTCTGCATTTCTAGGATGAAGCCTACTTGATCATAGTGGATGGTCTTTTTTTGTTTTGTTTTGTTTTTGTTTTTTGAGACAGGTTTTCTCTGTGTAGCCTTGTGCCTTTCCTGGACCTCACTTTGGAGACCAGGCTGGCCTCAAATTCACAGAGATCCGCCTGCCTCTGCCTCCCAGTGCTGGGATTAAAGGTGTGTGCCACCGCCGCCCGGCTCTGGATGTTGTTGGATTCAGTTTGCCAGTGTTTCATTGAGTATTTTTGCATTAATGCTCATGAGGGAAATTTGTCTGTAATTCTCTTTCTTTGTTGATTCTTTAGGTGGTTTGGGTATTAGGATAACTGTGGCCTCATAAAAAGAATTTGACAATGTTCCTTCTGTTTCTATTTTGTGGAATAATTTGAGGCATATTGGAGCTAATTCTTCTTTGAAAGTCTAGTAGAATTCTGAGCTGAAATCAACTTGCCTTGGGCCTTTTTTGGTTGGGAGACTTTTAATAACCGCTTATATTTCCTTAGGGGTTATAAGTCTGTTTAAATTGTTTATCTGGTCTTGATTTAATTTTGGTATGTGGTATCTATCAAGAAATTTGTCCATTTCTTTTAGATTTTCCAATTTTGTGGAGGACAGATTTTTGAAGTATGACCTAATGATTGTCTGGTTTTCCTCAGTGTCTGTTGCTATGTCTGCCCTTTTATTTCTGATTTTGTTAATTTGGATTCTCTCTCTCTCTCTCTCTCTCTCTCTCTCTCTCTCTCTCTCTCTCTCTCTCTGCCTTTTAGTTAGTTTGGATAAGGGCTTGTCTATCTTGTTGATTTTCTCAAAGAACCAACCCTTTGTTTCATTGATTCTTTGTATTGTTCTCTTAGTTTCCATTTTGTTGATTTTTACCCTCAGTTTATTTCCTGATGTCTACTTTTCTTGGGTGTGTTTGCTTCTTTTTGTTCTAGAGCTTGCAGGTGTGCTATTTAGTTGCTAGTATGAGATTTCTCCAAATTCTTTATGAAAGCACTTAGTGCTATGAACTTTCCTCTTAGCACCACTGGCATTGTGTCCCATAAGTTTGGGTATGTTGTGCACTCATTTTTATTGAAGTCTAAGGAAGTCCTTAACTTCTTTATTTATTTCTTCCTTGACCCAGTGGTAATTCAGTTGAAAGGTTTTCAGTTTCTATGAGTTTGTAGGCTTTCAATAGTTTGTGTTGTTGTGGAGCTCCAACTTTGATCCATGGTGATCTAATAAGATACAGGAGATTATTCCAATTTTTTGTATCTGTTAAGACTTGTTTTGTGATGGAGAGTGTGGCCAATTTTGGAGAAAGTTCCATGAGGTGCTGAGAAGAAGGTATATTCTTTGGTGTTTTGGTAAAACGTTCTATAGACAGGTCCATTTGAGTCATAACATCTGATAGTTCCATTATTTCTGTTTAGTTTCTGTTTGGGCAACCTGTTCATTGGTGAGAGTGGGGTGTTGACATCTTCCACTGTTAATATGTGGGGTTAAATATGTGATTTAAGCTTTAGTAATTTTTTTTTTTTACAAATGTGGGTGCTCTTATATTTGAGACTTAGATGTTCAGAATTAAAACATCATCTTGGTGGATTTTTCCTTTGGTGAATATGAAATCTTCTCCATCTCTTGATTAATCTTGGTTTGTAGTCTACTTTGTTAATTATTAGAATAGCTACACCAACTTGCTTCTTTGATCTGTTTTATTTGAAAATCTTTTTCCAACCCTTTACTCTGAGATAATGTCTGTCTTTGACATCTGTCTTTGACATTGAGGTATGCTTCTTGTATGCAGCAGAAGGATGCATCCATTCTGTCAGCCTGTGTCTTTCTATTGGCACATTGAATCCATTAATATTGAGAGATATTAATGGCTGGTGATTGTTTATTCCTGTTATTTGTTGTAGGTAGTGGTGGTGGTAGTGATAGTGGTGGTGGTGGTGGTGGTGGTGGTGTGTGTGTGTGTGTGTGTGTGTGTGTGTGTGTGTTTTCCTCTGGCATGGGATTATCTATTGCCTGCATTTTCATAGGTATAGCTAACTTCTTTGGGTTGGAATTTTCCTTCTAGTACCTTCTGTAAAGCTGGATTTATGGCTAGATATTACTTAAATTTGACTTTGTCATGAAATATCTTGTTTTCTCCATCTATGGTGATTGAAAATTTTGCTGGGTATAGTAGTCTGAGCTGAAATCCATGGGCTCTTAGAGTCTGCAAGAGGTCTGTCCAGGCTTTTCTGGTTTATAGAGTCTCCATTGAGAAATTAGGTATAATTCTGATAGGTCTGCCTTTATATGTTAATTGGCATTTCTCTTTTGCAGCTTTTAATATTCTTTCCTTATTCTGTATGTTTAGTGTTTTGATTATTATGTGATGAGGGGAGTTTTCTTTTTTTCTGGCCCAGTCTATTTGGTACTCTGTAAGTTCCCTGTACCTTTATAGGCATGTCCTTCTTTAGGTTGGGAATTTTTTCTTCTATGACTTTGTTGAATGTATTTTCCGGGACTTTGAGCAGCGATTCTTATCTTTCTTCTATTCCTATTATTCTTAGGTTTGGTCTTTTCATAGTATCCCAGATTTCCTGGATGTTTTGTATTAGGAATTTTTCAGATTTAACATTTTCTTTGACTGATGAATCTATTTCATCTATCATATCTCCAGCACCTGAGACTCTTTCTTCCATTTCTTGTATTCCTGTTGGTGATGCCTGCATCTATAGTTCCTGTTCACTTACTTATGTTTTTCATTTCCAGAAGTCCCTTAGTTTCTGTTTTCTTTATTGCTTCTATTTCCATGTATTTAGTTCTTGAACAGTTTTATTTGTTTCTGTCAAGTGTTTTTTTTGTTTTTTTTTTTTGGTTTTATTGACATTCCTTAAGAGATTTATTGATTTCCTACAATTTTTTGGTTATCTTTGCCTACATTTCTTTAAGGAATTTATTAATTCCTCTTTAAGGACCTCTATTATCTTCATAAAGTTATTTTTAAGGTCATTTCCTCGTGCTTCAGCTGTGTTGGAATGTTTAGGTCTTGCTGGAATAGGCTAGCTGGGCTCTGGTGGTGACATATTGCCCTTTCTGTTATTATGTTCTTACTCTTTCATTTAGGCATCTCGATTTGAGTGATTATAGTTCTAGGTGTTGATTCCTGTGTTTGTCTTTGTTTAATGGTTGTTTTGTTCTTTGGTTTCTGTTTCTTTTCTTGTCTTCTAGACCTAATTGGAGAAAAGTTCTGGTTACCAGCTAGTCTTCAGGTCCAGCAGGGTATCTCTGCTCAAATTTGGGGGGGCTTAGGTCCTTTGATCTGGTCTAGCCTCCAGTAAAGCCTGAGTCTGCTTCTGGGGTATCTAGGGCCATCCTGGCCTCTAGTAGAGCTGCTGGGCTGTTGTTTCGACTAGTGTGAACTGTACTTGGGCCTATGACATCTGTTCTTCCAACTGGTGTGGACTGTGTTTGAGCCTATGGAGTCTGCTGGAGTTCAGGGGAAGGGCTACTTATTGACTGGCGAGGGGCTCCTCAGTGGTGGGAGTCCACCGGGGTTGTGGGCAGGGCCCAGCAGTAGCAGAGCCAGGGACTAGCTGGGATGGTGTTAGCCTGATGAAGGGCCATGGTAGACAGCATCCAGGGGCGGGTACAGTTCTGCTGGTTGGCAGGTCACTCACCCAGTGTGACTTGTGTTGCCTGGGCCTGCTTGTCAAAAGTCTTCTGGGGTTGGGAAGAGGGCCCAGCCATAGGAGGGATAAGAACTAGCTAGGAAGACATGGGCTTGGGGAGAGGTGCAGTCCCACTAGTAGGCAGGTCACTTACCCACTCTGGCTGGTGTGTTGTGTGCCTCAGTGGCAGAAGTCCACTGGTGTTGGGGTTGGGGGCCCTGCAGCAGCAGGGCCAGGGACAAGCTAAAATGACATTCTTAAGTGAAAGGTCTCTAGAATCTTCTGGCGATGCAGGTGTGGTATATAAAATACAAGGTCTTTCTCAGAAGCTATTCACGACCCAACTTTTCCACAGAATGACTTTTTTTCAATCATTGATCCATAATACTGATCAATGATGTTCATATTTACAAATAATGCACATTTGCAATAGCAACTGGCTTCAGACATGGCTGTTAAAATTTACAGATTTTATTCCATTCTTTTCATTGTTCCCAGGTGTGCAGTATCAATCCTGTTGAGATCAGATGCTGTTGGTCTATCTATACATTACTGTATCACACACACTGAGTATACCTTGCCCCCTCTCCTACCGTTAGTGACAGCCTCCTCCTCCCATTGCAGTGAAGGTCTTCCTGCAAAGGCTCTCCCAGCTGCCTTTCCACAGGCCCCCCACAGGCTGCCTCTTGTCAAACTTACTTCCAGTTATCTCTAGAGTGTAAATAGTTACCCACATCTAAACATTAACACTGTTTGGCTATTCCAAATCTAGGCAAATGACTATCCATAAAGCTTTCCATTTTCTGCCCCACAATCCTTGGTGTAATTACTACTGTCGAATTCTCTTGTGTGATGGCTAATGTGTACTTGCCTATAGAGTTAAGAGCAGAAATGGTACTTGATCCTAATTCCAATTCAAATATGTAATTCAATCATTTACTGGTGTCTAGGGGATTTTTTTCAGGACCTATGGCTGCTGACCTCCCATAGGATGAAGTCCCTTATATAAAAAGGCACAGTGCTGGAATTAGAATCTCAGAATGTTCTCTCATATAAACAACCCCTGATTACTTACAGCACCAAATATAACATAAATCCTATATAAGTAGTTGCTATACTGTATTTTTAGAGAATAATGGCAAACAATTTGGTGCACATCTAGTAAGATGTAATATTCTCCTCAGTTTTGGTCCATGGTTTGGTGACAGGGTAAGAAGCCCATACAGACAGACAGGCTACTCTAGATGATGGGTTGTAGACATTTATGAATCCAACAACATTCATTTTACTCAAATGTGATTAGATCCTATCTATCCTCAAATGAACAGGTTGTGAGCCCCAAGGAAAAAAAAATCAGTAGCCTGGTCAAATAGCCAGGTGGTCCTTAAGGCATAGCAGTGAATGTTACTGGTATTTGCTGTATCCTTACAGGAGATGCCATGTAACCCTGAATAATCTGGGGACAGGTGGTACTGAAGAAATACCCCACTTCCTCCCTCTGATAGGGCAATTTTGCGCATTTTCTTGCATAGTTTATCAGAGGGACTCTAAATGAAAGGAGCTCAGAGGCATAGCACTAGTCCTTAAAAGCATGCATTGGTTGTGCTCCCTTACCTGCTTTACTCCCAAACACCTCAAAACACCAATTGTGTAACACTATTCCAGGGGAGATGAAAACAAATGTCTATTCACTCCAGATAGAGAACCTACCACGGACCAAAGCATAGATCCCACCGAAGTCCAACTTGGTGAACCACTGAGTTTTATTGGGCATATTTCTAGGAATATGAGTGAGGGATTACTTAGAGGAACAGAAATAACCCAGATAGTGGCATCACCAAAGCCTACCCCAGAATGACTGACAGCTCACGAAAGCTGGGCATCTGAAGTGAGCTGCATAATGTGAAGGTTGGAGAGTGTTTTTTCTATGTAGCTGGGTTGGTCTGAGCCTCTTCCAGTCAGCTCAGCTGCTCTCTGCTTCTTCCAGGCAGCTTCTCGCAGCAGCCCTCACAGCTTATATATGGATCCTGTCAGTTTGAGGGATTTCCCTAGCTATTTTGAGTTGCTTACTTCCCGAGTTTATGGGGCTTCCCTGTAGGGTAGAATGTTTCCCTCCACTTAGAATAGTCTGTTGTTTCACCTTCCTGTAAACCTACTGTGTCTTAATGAGCTTTCTAAGAAGGAAGGTTTTAGTCTCAGGGGAAAATGATATTCAATACTCTTGAAATAAACTTCCTACTAATTTGCTTGCATCTAAGTCCTTGTCTCAAGGATCCTTTGACCTGCTTTTCGGAGTACCAAAGTGTGGCAGGCGACTTCCAAGATGGCTAGTAAAGAGCTCTCCTTCTTGGTTCTCTTCCCTTTCAACAGAAGCTTGGCTTGGTGACTGTCTTCTAATGAACAGAACGTGGACGGAGTGAAGATATGCCACCTCTAAGGCAAGACTATAAAAAACTTTATGGACCAGTGGATTTGGCCCTGGATGTGCTTTATCATTCTCTTCTAATGGCTCACACCAGGAGGAGCCAGCTGTCATGGTGTGAGGCAGCCTGTTGTAAGCTCAAGAAAGTGAGTCTTCTGAGGTTGGGATAGGGGAACTCCTTCCCATTTGAACCTTGAGGAAACAGCACCAGCTGGCGGCTTGAGAGTCCTCATCAGCTAAGCTACTTCTAGACGTCCAATGCACAGTAACTACAAGATAAGAAATCGCTGCTGATTTCATTGCTACGTCACTGTTATATACCAATGGATACTGAGTAGACATGAGAAGCTTGTGGGAGTAGGTACTATTGGGGGTTCAGTGGAAAACTCTCTGGACTTTGGGCAAGGTGAACTTCTCATGGTTTCCCATCCAGGATCCCTTGTAAGCCTTCCCTAACACTCAATACTGTTGCATTCTCCTCTTTAAAATTTAGTTTACTAGGCAGCCTATGAGCTTCATGAGACCTGCTTCCTCCTTTCACTTTTTGTCCCTAATGACATGTCAGTGCATGTGGTGTGCATATGTGTGTGTTTGCATTCCTGTTCACATGGGTATGGGCCTATATGTGTGTGCAGATGCCTGAGTCTGATGTCAGGAATCAACACTGGTCTCTAGTCCCATTATTCATTAAGGCTGAAGCTCTGGATCAAACTCAGAGCTCACTCACAGATTGGGGTTGCCAGTCTGGGGCTCCCCATCTCTGCTTTCTGAGGCTGGGTTACAGGCAGATTGCCACCCATATATTCAACATTTAAATTTATTCTGAGGGCCCACACTCTGCCTGGAAAGTATTTTAAGCATTTAACCATCTCCCCATCTCCTGATTATAAGACATTTGTACCGAATAAATAAAGACCTAGGTAAAATTGGTTTTGTGTGTAATTAGTAGGCATTGAACCATTTGTTTAACTAATAAAATGTCTGGGGATGACTCCTTATGTCTAGCTGGATTTTGGAGCTCAGATGGTGTTATCAAAATTCTGCTCCCTCCACCAACCCATTTTTTCTCTCATATTTCCCCTACCTCTTCCTTCTATTCTTTTCTCCATACATGGATCTGCTTTACTTTCTATGATCTATTTGTGAGCAGCTACTCCCAGAAAAATAGCTACTGGCACCCTCAGCCTGAAATACTCACAGCTGATCAAAGCCAAAAGCATTTCAGAAGTTCAGAAAAATAATCTACCAGATACCTTTCGATTCTGGATTAACCTGCGAAGCAAAGTTGTCTATGGAACAGTCACCACGGCTGACAAGAATGTAATAGACAATGAGTGAAGGTCAGGTCCTCTGTACATCTCTAAAGCATAAAGAATGGGTAACTTTTCTGTGACAAAACTGTTCCCAGGGGAATGCAGAACACATGTCTATTCACCAAGGTATAGATACCACCAAAGTCCTACTTGGTGAACCAATGGGTTGTATTGGGGTTACTTACAGGAATATGGGTGAGGGCTTACTTACAGGAGCAGAAATAACTCAAAGACAGCTACATCACCAAAGCCCACCCCACATGGGTGGCAGCTCACAAAAACGGAACTCGGAGCACAGGGCACAGCCTGCAGGCAGCTCAACAGGTTGAAGGGTGGCCTTTCCAGGTGTGTCCATTAGTCTGAGCCTCTTCCAGGCCTCTGGATGGGTTATGCTTCTCCCGGGCAGCTGGTAGGGTCTCTGATTTTTCTTTGCAGCTCATCTCTTACCATTTTCTTTGCAGCCCAGCTTCTTTGGACCTAGGGTAACTCGCAGCTTTTATTACTTACTCTGGCAGGGAGAGCCCTAGAGAGTCTGGTCAGTTTCAGAGACTTCCTGAAGCTATTTTGAGTTGTTTACCTTCCTGCTTAAGGGGCTTCCTTGCCAATGGAATGTTTCAGTTTCAGAGAAAACTGTTACACAACAATGGCCCGCCCAGATGATTTGACCTGAGTGGGAGACACTTCAGGAGAGGTTCAAGAGAGTTGTGGGCAAAATGGCAGATTAGACCTAGCTTTTATGTTAAAACAGAAAAGGAGAAAAGCTAGAATAAGAAAGAAAAAAAAAATAGACTCTATTCCAAAGAGAGGGAATGCTTTGGCAACCTTCTGGTAGTGATAAGGAACAGGAAGTTCAGGGGAGAGGACAGCTTGTGCGCAGAGAGGAAGCCAAACTGTACACAGCTTCGGCTTGCAGCTCCCTAGTGTGTGTGTGTGTGTGGGGGGGGCAAAACCTTCCCAAAGGGTAATTAAAGGCCCCGGTGAGGAAAGAATGGCAGGCTCACCCTCAGGACAAGCCCACACACCTCACGAGCCTCCAACCCATCTTGGTGAGTGGGGATTCTCTGGTGATGGGTCAGAGGCGGCAGGAACCTCCTGTTCTGTCATTTTGAATACCCAGGGCAGTGGCTGGATGCTAATTTGAGACAGAATTTATCACTTAAACCTAAGTTGCCTGTCTGCCTGAGGCAGAGAACAGCTATAAGACAGCGTATAAATTGAATCTCCCATAGTAGCAGAACAAGAGGCAGCCCTGGGAGGAGGTTGAGGAAAGTGAGGGGGCTAATGAAGCCCAAAAATGCAGGTGACAGGAGGCTTGGCCTGGGCAATGATGTGCATAGGGAAAGCAGCTCTATTCTCAGTTGTCAGGGGCCGATCTTGTCAGTTGAGAATGACCCTGGTGTTTGACAGCTGTGACCCTGAGGCCTGCAGGTTGATCAACCCTGGGGGCCAGCTATCTGCCCTACCTTGTTGTACACCCCCAAACTCTGAATGTCTAGTCATTTAGTTAATACCACACTTGCCTTCTTTCAACAAAGTGAAGAATATTTAGGAGGTCTTGAAAGTATGAAGACAGGTCCTCTGCCTGGGCAGATTTCAGCTCACTTGAGAAATACCTGATAGAATTCCTAGCCACTCCCCCACGATCGTGCACTCACTGGCAAGATGCTTAGTCATTCCAGGGGCCTATGTAATCTGTGCATTGTGTGGTCACGTAATTTGCGCACAGCATGATCACATAATCTATGTGCATGTGTGGAGTAGCTACATAAGCCCATATGTGCATGTGCGCGGAGGGGAGAAACCATAAAGTAGCCCCACATCTCCCCTCCTCCTACACAGTCATTCCCATAGGCCTAAGCACTTTTGTTCCCCTTCCCCTAATAAACTCTTATAGTGGATTTTGTTGTGCCTTGTGGCTTTTCTCAAATGGTAAACAGCTCCACATAATACAGCATCGCTAATAAATAACAATACCCCAAGAAAGAATATTAGTCTCTCAAGGTAGTGCTTGGTGGGTAGCATCAGGAGGGAAAGAGAATCAGCTTAGACTGCAGACCTAAGAGCTAAGTGTGGCCAGCAGATGCCCTTGGCACACAAAGACGGGAAGTTATTGAAGCGAAGACAGCTCCGGTGGACAAGGACTCTTGTCCTACACAGCTTTCCAGCACCGGCATGGGCTACAGGAACATGAAAAGCCAAAAAGTTCAACCTGCATCATCCATGTATACAACTGAAATTCTCTACTTTGGGAGGAACCAGAACTAAGATGCTCTAGGGGCTGAAAAGATAGCTGAGCAGTGTGTTCTGCTCTGCTAGAGGACCAGAGTTGGGTTCCCAACAGTCTTTCTCTCTCTCTTTGTCTCTCTGTGTCACACACACTTACAACTAAAGAAAAAGTCACCTGTCTTCTTTCTTTTGTTCCCTGTACTCTTCTCTTCCTTTCTGAAATGACATGTTAGCAGCGTATTTACTATGTAGTTGTACACACACACACACACACACACACACACACACATACACACACACACCTTGTTCTTCAGTGCTGAGAACCAAACCTAGGGGACCTGAGCACTTGGACCCTTGAGGCAGGATTGGATTTGATGTTCATTATCATCATTTTGTTCATGCATTTCCCCTTACTCTTCAGCAAAATTTCTACTTTTATTTCTTTTTTTTTTCTTTTCTGCACCTGGGCTTTTCCATTGTCCCCTTTTTATTATACTTCCAGTAGTGTTTTGACCTTATCTTGAGTTTTAATTTTGTTCTTTTTTTAAATACTCATGCTTTTATTTTTCAGTTCCCTTCTTGCAATGACCTGATTTTGTTTTTAAACTTTCTCATTAATTCAGATTTTTCTTTTTCTTTTTACAAACATCTTTTGTGTTGTTCTACTCTTTTCTCTCCCCAACAATACCGTTCTCCACTTTTTCTTTTCATTGATTTCACTTTGATTCTACTGCAGTTTGCCATTTTCTGCCTCCTTATGTTAGCTCATTCATTTATGAGCTTCCCATTTCCCTTAAGTAATTTTTAATGTCAGAGAACATTCTGTATTGATTTTATCATTTTCTGGTTTTCAGTCATTGCTTGACATGTTCGTGTGTCTTAGTAAACTTTAAGGACATTTTTATGCCTTGTGCTTTGTGACATTGTCCTTATAACAGAGTATTTTCTTCTGAGTGATGATGAGGAAGGTTCCCCAAATAAAAGTAGAAGAGATTTCCAAACCAACAGATGCACAAATCACATCACAGAAACACAAGATATGTGAGAACACAAGGCAACATGATTCTTTGACTACTGAGTTCAAAGATAATAAAATAGGTAAAATGCTGGTTAACATTTATTAAAAAATGAATAGTGTAATCAAAGAGAATATTAACAAGCACCCACTCACTCTAGGACCTGGAGAGGAAAGTTGGAAATGGAAAAAATGGAAAAAATGGAAGTCAGCAAAATGTACAAGAAAATCAGCAATATGTGTGAAAAAAATCAGCAACATGGAAGAAAACATCAACAAGGAAATTAAGATTTGGTAAAACGTTAAAAATCAGTGGATCAAATAAAACAGTGAAAAACATCACCAACAACTCACTAATAATGGAATGTAGTTTGGCTGCTAAGATAAAAATGTTAGATACAATTATCATTTGTCTCCAAGAAATATACCTTCTAGTAAAGACATCTACAGACTGAGATTCCAAGAATGGGAGTCAATCTGTCAAGAAAGTTAAAGCTGAATCAAAACTGAACAAGCTGGCATAGCTATTTTGACATCTGATAAAGTAGACTTTAAACCAAAATTAGCCAGAAAAGAAAAGAATGCCACTACATAATATAAAGGAAATAGTTTGCCAGGAAGATTGAACTATTGTGAATATATATGCACTGAGGGCTGGACTCCTGATTTCAGGGTGGCTGCTCATACTTCATAGAACCTGATCAAGAAAATCCCTTACAGCTGTACCCAGCAGCTTATTTTTCAGTTGAGTCCAGATCAAATCAAGGTAAAAAAAACCAAGATAAGCCATCACAAGCCTGTTCCTTGTCAGCCTGACAGAAAATCACTACCTGAGAGAAAAATCTCATCTCTGTATCCCATTTGACTTTAAAAACAATGAAGTTGTAACACCACTTAATATGATATGATTGTGCATAGACAACCCAACCATGCTACCATAGTACCTCCCTAATAGTGGCAAAGTCCCTTGAAGAATGCTTAGATTTTTATTGTCTATAACTTCAGTATAATTATATATATATATATATATATATATATATATATATATATATAATTATATAACCTCTGATCTTTTCTCAAATCAATGCACATGATATGATAAAAAGGAAAGAAACCACAGATATCTGCCTAATACCTATGAATATAGGCACAAACATATTCTTAGCAAAATAAGACAGAAGCACTCATTGCAGTTACAATCTTCATAACTGGCCATATGTCTTTGTCCGCTATTTATAGCTACCTTGTATTAATACACTTTCTGTATTTCCTTCACTCTCAGCAAGGATCTCAGCAGGTCTTGATTCTTTACCTGGAGAGGTTACCCATATCTTCATTCCTGAAGTATTTGGACTGTTTATATCATTCTGCCTAGATTGGGTTGTTGTAATTAATTTTCCATTTGTTGTAATTATAGGACAAGGCAACACCAATACTTGTCCTAAATGATTTCTTGCATTCTAGAAATACTCTGCAATGTCTTCTGTATGAGTTGCTTTTCTGTTCCTGTGATAGAGCGCCTGCAAGAATCACTACTAGTCCAAATTTCTGAAAGATTTTACATTTGCCTCACAAAACAAAACCCTGACAGCAGCTACACAGTTGTCTTGTTTACCACAGCACTGACCCACTCATGGCACCAGCTTTTGTATCAGTTATTTTTCTGTTGCTGTGATAGAATACCCTGACCAGAAGCAGTTTTGGGGAAAAAGGGTTCATTTTTGGCATGCAGTTCCAGAGAAGGAAGTCTCTCATGGAAGGGAAGTCAAGGCAGTTGAGAGCATGAAGTGCCTGGTGGTGAGACAGCAGAGAGGACAGAAAGTGGGACCCAGCTCTAAAACTTCAAGACTACCTTTAATGACAGTCCTTTTCCAGTTAGGCTCCACTTTTAAAGGATCCATAACCCTCCCAAACAGCACCATCATCCAGGGACCGAGTATTCAAAAACGTGGCCCTGTAGGGGCACATTTCATAATCAATCCACAATACCTCCATTGTGGAGAAGCAATCCAGCTTCCCAAGTAGTCTGAATCAGTGGCCTCTTATAGCACTGTAACTCCTTTAGTCGGCTGACTCAAGAGCATTAGGAGCCCAAAGTGGCCAAAGGAAAACTCTTAGCTTCCAGTTTAACGGAATGTTTGTTGTGCCTCCTGGTGGAAGTAATCTTCCTTCTGGGACTACAAGTTCTATGACAGCAAAGTATCAGACTGTGGGAATAGGAAGCAAATGTCTACTAGTGGGTCATTAGCAGAGTTGGTGAATGGCGTAATTCACATAACAGCCCCTTGATTCCTGTACCTGTGAATACTGGCCAAGAGTGAAACAGCACTGTTTATTGGATGTTGAGTCAAAGTATATACTGTCTTCTAGAGAACTTGCCACAGCTCTTCAGGCTTCTGTTACTTTATTGACACTGTAACTGTGTCTTTAAAAGACCATTCTACCTTTCTTTCAGGTGGAGGGTGGGATCAGAACAATGACTTCCATGATTCCACTGCTGCATTTATTTAGCTGTGAAGTGAATTCCTTGGTCAGAATCAATGCTGTGTAGAAATCTACCACGACAGTGTGACAGGAGATAAGGCATTCTTTACATCCATGGATGGTAGTTTTGGCAGAAGCACTACATGTGGGATGGAGCAATCACTAACTAGAATAAGTATAATTTGCACCAAAGACAAATGCTGTTCTTTCTACAATTGACGTGGTCCAATGTACTCCACTTGCCTCTAAGTTGCTGGCTTGTTATACTGGGTGAGTAGTGCCATATCAAGGATTAATTTTTGGTATTCTATTAGCAGATTGGGCACTCTATAGCAATCATTGCCAGATTAGTTTTGGTGAGTGGAAGTTCATGTCATTGTACACATTCATAATTTGTGCACATTCATAATTTCTATCTCTGCCACCACAGCCATTTTGTTCATGAGTTCATTGAGCACTGACAAGGATATTAAGGCAAAGAGGCTGACTCCTATTTTATTAATTTCTGCTGAAGTTACCTATCTATTCATGAACACTTACAAAAGACACATATATCTTCAAGTCCTTTGTTCATTTGGAGAGATCTAGCCACATACTTCTTTCCCAAGTGTTTCCATCAAGTTTCCAATTATATTATTTCCAAGTTCTTGACCATCCAGTTAAATCACTGGCTATGGTATATAATCATACATATGGCCATTTTTCCTTCCAAGCAAAATGTATGGCCATGTGCACTGCCCAAAGTTACATCCATTGTGAAAATTTCCTTTCACCAGTGAACTGCATTTCTGTTCCAGAAAGAGGTTATAATGCTGTGGTTGTTCACTTCTAGATGCTGTTTGTGTAACATGTAAAACTATTGGTAAGCCGGGTCGTTTTCTTCTCTTCATCAGTCAACTAACACTAGGGCACATCCTATGAGACCATAGGTGCACACACACTGTGGAAGGAAGGCATTATAATAAAAGTAGGAGCTGTAGGCATTTGGGTAAATTCTTTATGTAACTTGATTGTGCCTTCGGGGCCTACTCAGACCTAGTCATGTATATACCATTTCCATATGATGATAGATTGCTGTTGCAAACATCCAGTTTATTCCTTGGTAGGTCAGATGATACCCAGATCATAATGGGCAGCTCAGATCCCACAGTTCACAGATTGTGAAACAGTTAGCTCCCACCAAGGCCCAGGAATCAGCCAGGTGCTATTTCTCAAAGGGAAAATAGTTGTCTTCAGAAGATGGGAGGGTCTTACACTAAAATCTCAAGAGCCTCTGCTATGATTCATTGATGGGATCTACCAGAGATTCCAAACAGCTTCTCTACATGTCACCAACAGCTCAAGTGCCATCAGATATGGCGAATAGTGTGTCCTGTTGAAGAGCCTTCCCCTATTCTCAATTCCATTCAAATCTAGCAGCTTTTTTGAGTTATTTTTCACATGGGCCAGAGCAGCACACTTGAGTGAGGAACAAGCTAGTCCAAAGTTTAGTGACCTAAACTTTGTGCTTCTATTTTTTTTTTTGATTGGTGAAAGATGCCAGGTATTAAGGTGTAACACCTTAATCCTTCACCTTAGAAGGAATACCTCAGCATGCTCCACACCACTAAGCTCCTAGACGGTTCACTGAAGTAGAAGGCCCTTGAATTTTGGTTGGATTTAGTTCCCATCCTATGATGCAATATGATGTACCACGTTCAGAGTGGTTACAACCTCCTGCTCATTTGGTCAAATTAGCATAATAAATAATCAACATAATGGGCCAATATAATATCTTGTGGAAGACATAAGATCCATATGAACAAAGTTATGATACAGGGATGAAGAATTAATATACCCTTGATGTAGAACAGTAAATGAGTACTGCTGGCATTTTTAAGTTCAATAGTCCCATACAAGTACAGGAGACGTGCTAATAACACACAAATAAGCTTAACATTAGAAAGCACATAATTAATTATATCATTAGATATGAAAAAGACTGTTGACAAAACTCAGTATCCCTTTCTGATAAAATCTCTGAATAAAATAGGACTAGAAGGAATATATTTCAACATAATAAAGGCTATGTATAAGAAATCTGTAGCCAAATTTATTTGAAATGAAAAAAAAAAAACCTAAACATTTCTCCTAAAATCAGTAGCAAGACAAAGATGCCCACTCTCTCTACTTTTATTCAGAGTAGAACTAGAAATCACAGCTACAGCAATAAGACTAGAAAAGGAAATAAAATGGATTCTGTATGAATGAAAGGAAAACATCAAATGCTCTTATTTACAGATGATATGATTCCATGCCTTTTTGTTTGCTTGTTTTTGAGACAGGGTTTCTCTGTTATAGCTCTGGCTGTCCTAGAATGCACTTTGTAGATCAGACTGGCCTTGAACTCACAGAGATCTGCATGCCTTTGCCTCCCAAGTACTTGTATTAAAACTGTGCACCACCACCACCTGACATGATCACATTCTTAAAAGATCTTTGTGTCCCCTCGAGAAAACACTTATATCTGATAAATACATTCAATAAAGTAGCAGGATACAAAATGACATACACAGAAATAATAGGCCTTTTTATAGACCAACAAGGAACTAGCAGAGAAAGAAATCATGGAATAATAATAAAATCACATTCACAATAGCTTTGAAAATTATGACACCTAGATACAAATCTAGTTAAGTAGATGAAAGGCCTTTATAATAGAAACTTTAAGACACCGAGTCAAGAAATTGAAGAATACATTAGAATATAGAAAGAATTCCATATTCATAGATAGGCTTAATCAATATTGTAAAAATGACTATATTACAAAAGGTGGTAAAAGATTCAATATAACCCTCATTAAATTACAACAATATTCTTTTTAGAACCAAAAAATGTAAAATTTATGTGGAAGAGAAACTTTGAACTGCCTCAAGGAAAAGAGTGTTTTATACCCTTCATGGTAGAAACACAATCAAGGACATTTTAAATAAGATTCTAACAGCACTGGCAATGACCCCAAGAAATGACAAACAGTATTGCATGCAAAAACCTTCAACACAAAGGAAAATATCACCAGAAAGGAGAGCCTATAGAATAGAAATACTTTTGTCAGCTGTACATCTAAAATACATTAAGAACTGCCCAGATTAAATACCCAAGGAGAAATAGTTCAATCAACAAATGGCCTAAGAAACTGAATAGATAGTTCTAAAATAAAATACAAATGGTCAATAAATACTGAAATGTTCATCATCCTTAGCCTTCAGGGAAACATAAATGAAAACTGATTTGAGATGCCATCCCATCTGAGTATGACTGTCATCAAGAAAATAAACAATGCTGATGGAGAGATAGGAAAAGTAAGATCTTTACATCACTTTGGTGGAGTGTAAACTGGTATAGCCACTATAGAATCAGCATGGACACATTTCTCAAAAAATTAAATATAAACCTGCCATATGGCCTAGCTATTATGCCACTCCTGGGTATATAGCCAAAGAATTTTAAGTCAACATAGCACACTTCAGATACTTGCATATTCAAGTTTGCTTCTGCACTATTCACAATAGCTAGGATAAGGATCCAGCCTATGTGTCCAACAGATGAGTAGAAACTGAAAATGTACTAATTATGCACAATGGACTTTTGTTCAACTTGAAGAAATATGTAATGTTACGATACCACCTATAGGAAAGCAGATGATTGCTACATTCAGTGAAATTAACCACATCAAAAAAGTTAAATATTGCTTGTTTCCTGTCATATACAGACTCTAGATTTAAATATGTATAAGTGTGTGTGTGTGTGTGTGTGTGTGTGTGTGTGTGTGTGTGTGTGTACACAATAGAATGGGGAATGGGGAATGGGAAATGGGAGAAAGCACTCTTAAGGGAGGACGTGGGGGAGAGAAAAAGGGAGATTAATGTAGTACATGTGACATGAAAATAAGAAGCAGAGTGCATTTGAGGGATGAAGGTGTCCAGTAAGAGAGAAGGGAGAAGTCAGTGGGGTGAGGAGGATGTTAAAAATAAAGTTGCAATGTGTATGTGTGAAAATGTCATGATAAAAACCCATTATTTTATATGCCAGCTTAAAAAGGAAAAGAAAAATATTAAGGTCTTTTGTCAGAAAAGAGTATGATGGATGTTGATCAGAAGGCAAAAGAAGTGTCTAAACAAATATACAAGAAACCAAGCCCAAACCCAAGCCAACCAAACAGAAAGTGTGAGATATTCTCATGCAGTGAGCATCAAGAATGTTGTCAAGAAGAGCCATTATTATTATTAGAAGAGAGGCAATTGTGTAAATCTAGTATGAAGAGCAAGATGTTAACTAATCAGTTGGAACATTTGTAAATGAAACATGAGGGTTGTAAGGAGTGCAAGGAATTATGACAGAGAATGCTGAGAGTGTGTAAGGATTCCTTCCCTTCCTCCTAACCCCCACCTCTCCCTGGCGGTACATGTCCTTGGTCTTAATGAGAAAGATCAGAGGCTGAATGAAATTGTTCAGGAATAGACCAAACAGCACAACTCTTTTCTTTTTCTATATGTGCTCCTGTGAATGGAACTTTTGACACTGAGCATGCCAGGCCAGCAATCTACTACTGTGTTCTGCCTCACCCTGGAGGGCTATTTGGATGAAGAGTTACTGGTTTGTTTTTTTATGATTATATCATCTTTCTCTAGAACTTACTCACTTACAAAATTCGTATGGGCAGGCACTCTTGTAATCTGTGGAAACTGGTCCAGCAGTAACTAATTTTCTATTTCTTCTTAACTAAAAAAAATTAATATAAGCCACAAGTGTTATAGAGGGATAGCAATAATCCAGACACACCCTAACATGACATACAAAACAAAAATTGCAGAATACACGTTTGGGACACACTATGTCAGCAGCTCTTCCAGGGCGCATGAATAGGCATCAACTTGGAGAGTTGTGCAATTTGGGATGAGCAGATGTTGAGCATCTGCTTGTGTGACTTCATCTGAGAATTGTCACTCTGACAAGGCCATTGCAGAGGAAATATGGTGGACAGCAATGACAGGAGAGAATGATGGTCCTTTAGGTATGATATAAAAATGGAAATAGACATTTTATACTTCCTGTATGTTGTTAGTCCCTCAATGTAAGGTTTCACTTAGCTTGCAGGAAGCCTTAGTCCCCTAGTCCTTTTCTCAGATGCTTTCTCTGGTCTCCTCCTCGATCTAGGTTAAGCCAGGTGTTTAGAACTTTAGTGTTAGTGACATGTTACATCATGCAATTCTGTCATGGTGGAACTGACCTATTTATTAGCAGGCATTTATCAACATCCCTGATGCCAACATGATCTGCAGGGCATTTACCTGTTATATGTCTCATTAGAAAGCTGTCATCCTACATATTTTCTGGAGGTGAACCGCTCCATGGATGTAATAATCAGCTTTGTGGTTTTAGTGCCTATAACTTTGTCCCAGCTCTTCTCCAACAGGACATTTTTATCCAACTCTCTCATGCCCATAATTGATCATTTCTAAAATGGAGCTTGAGTCTTTCTTGTGTTTCCGCATTCCCCGTCCTCTCTCTGTGCTCATTCTTGTCCTCCTTGTCTCCTTTCTTCTTCACGCCATTTACAGGGCTACCTTAGCTCTTCCAAGTTGGAAATCTCAGTGTTGCCCCTCCTTGTAATATACTTTCTGGAGGACAGTGAGCTCTCAGGGGATCAGGAGCATCTACAATTTGAGGAAACTTCTTTGTAAAATTGTAACATATAAAATTAGGTACAGAGCTTGGGAAAGGTTTGAAGCAACTTACTGACTTGAGCTTAAACTTTATCTTGGTGTTCATTCTCTTGCATAAACAAAGGAATTTCCTTAGGGAAAGCATTTGTACTTGGTGAAAACCTAAATATATTTCTATCAAAATGCAAGAAAGTTTTACCTAATAACAAACAAAAGTAAAAAGATATTTTACATAAGTATATAACTTGTGTCAGAATAGTAAACACTTTTCCTCTTTTAATTTTTCTGCTACTTATAAAAAAGAAATTAATACAATAATTGTGATTAAAAGCATACTTCCAGAGGCCAAATGTCCTCAGTCTGATTCATGGTCATAACATTGAGTTTGTGTTTGTCCAATCACTTACCTCACTACAGTTAAAAATTCCTCATTTATAAAATATGGATAAATTTAAATATCTACTTGATTAAACTGGTATATGGATTAATAAATTACTATGTGTAAATCAGAACAGTGCTGAAACACAAGAAATACATTGAAGGTGTACAATGCAACAAATAATTGTCATTTTGCTAATAAGAAAATGAAGGCTTCAGAGCCAGACATTTTAGCTTCCTGGGAGTGGGACTGTGTTAAGACCACTACCTAACTGAGCTAAAATGATTATACTCTTTAATCCCAGCATTTGTTAATTGGAGACAGGGGGATCAGGAGTTCAAGGTCAACTTCCACTATGTAGCAAGATCAAGACCAGATGGACTACATGAAAACCTGTTTGTTTGTTTTTTTTAAAAGAAGGTTCTGAAATTAAATAATTTATGCAGTTAAGAGATGGATGGGGGTGTAGGAGCTCGGGCCTTTCTCCTACAGCAGAAATGTACAGCAGCCTACAGGAGTTTGACAAGGGTTGAACACGTTATTGTGGGTTCAGTTGCTCTGCAAAATACTGACATATGGAGACGCTACTGTGAGTGGGAAAAAGTATCTAGCAACTTGATATTAATGTTTTTCTTTTCATTAAAATAGTTTGAAATTAGGACTGAAAAGATGTAAATAAATAGACATCCTATTGTCAAAATGAGAAGACATTAATTGATAAGATGACAAGATCCTCCAGTTAAACTCCAGATTTGATGTCAGCCCACTGAATCCTCGCTGTCCTGCTGCAGATACAGACACACTGATTCTACAAGATGGGTGTGGGTGGGATCCAGAATAGCTAAAGCAGAAGGACAAGAAGAATGAAGCTGGAAGATTCACGCCTCTACCCTATGACTTATTCCGCATCTGCAGTAACATCAGCCGATGGCATGAGTGAGAAGAAACACATCCACACCAAGCCACCTGGGAGGCCAGCAGCAGTTCTTCAGCAGAGGCCTCTGGCCATTTCCACATTAATGTCTGGTTCTGAAGCTCAGTGGCTAATTTTGAAGTGCCCGTGTGGCCCAGCGTTCCTCTGTTGAGCACCTTGCACACTCTGTCCCTCCTTGCTCTTCTTACTGTGGGTCTCCTGCTCCAAATATTTTGCCTAGAAGCCAAGCATTTGCGTCAACCTCTGTTCCCCCATTTTGGGCCGAAACAAGGAGTCTGAGTGCTTCTCCAGCTCTAAGACAGCTCTCTGGCTCTGGTTGGTTCTGTTCTTTACAGGAACTTAAGGGAGGATGCAAAAACCAAACCTTATTGCAGACCTTGAGCTCCTCACATCTGCCATCTGCTTCCAGTGCTAATCTCCTGCTTATTTCAAGATAACAATTCTGAATCCCATCATCTTTTTGGGTGTGTGTCTATTTGGGGAGATAGCTTTAGTTTTTCCTTCAGTACTCAATTGACCTAACATTTTACGCAACCCATCATACAGGCGTGCTTAAAATTAGTTTACTTTTTTGTCTTTCTGGAAATCTCAGTGATAATGAATAAAACTGCTTTGACCAAGGGACACAGATATTGCCTACTAGAGAAATAAGTACAAAATAATGGATGGGAGTGTGGGAGAGAGATTAATCCCAGGAGGCAAAAGGAACAGTCATTTGTAAAACAGTTGCTATTGGTTAAGCAATAATGTAATACACATTTGAATACAAACTACCAAAATATTACGGATGAGCAGTATACATATAGACTAAATAAGCATAATTGTATGGGGAAGCTGGAGGGGGCTGGAGTTTAGGAGTGGGGTTTATATGTCAGCCACAGGAGAGGGGTCAGTTTTAGGACAGTGATGACTGGAAATTTCCCACCTCTAGTGTGATGACATATTGTGTACTCTTATAAATTTTACCTGAAGATCAGAGAACAGAACAAGCCACTAGATTAAACATAGAAGCCTGGCAATAGTGGCGCACACCTTTAATGCCAGCACTTGGGAGGCAGAGGTAGGTGGATCTCTGTGAGTTCTTAGCTGTCCTGAAATTTGCTTTGTAGAACAGGCTAGAGAGGAGAAAGGGGTCATGTGTTTCCTTCTTCCTTTTTATTTTTATTTTTTATTTTTAAAGGATATTTTTATTTATTCATTGAGAATTTCATATATGTAAATGTAGCATGAATCTTAAAAGGTCTTGCCAACTTCTCAGCTGATCCTGTTTTCAGGAATCCTCAGACTGGAAGCCTCTGAGTCCTCTCCTCACCCGAATGGATCTCAGCTGAACTGCTGCTAAAAGCCTACAAGCTTAAAAAGCTTCTAGTTCCTGGCCCTCATGCCTTGTATACCTTTCTGCTTCCTGCCATCACTTCCTGGGATTAAAAGCATGTGTCTTTCCCAAGCAAGACATGAGATCTCAATTGCTGGGACTAAAGGCATGTGCCACCAAGCCTGGCTATTTCCAGTGTGGCCTTGAACTCACACAGATGAGATGGATCTCTGCCTCTGGAATGCTAGGATTAAAGGTGTGTGCTACCACTGCCTAACCTCTATGTTTAACATAGTGGCTGTTCTGTTCTCTGATCCCCAGATAAGTTTATTGGGGTGCACAATATAGACAATATCATATAGACAATGTGCTTGGTGATGTCCCTTCTCAGTCCTTCTCTCAACTGGCCCTGCCTCAACTGAATGTACCAGGCTTAGCTGTCCCCCATGAGAGAATTTTTTTTTTATCCCAGCATTTATCATGGCGTGATCAGACACTGGACGGCCTGGGAATTGAACCCAGGTCCTATGGACTGTCAGTCGGTGCTCTTAACTGCTGAGTCACCTCTCTCTTCTCTCGCAATGTATCACCACAATCTAGACCATGGACAGCTTGACCACCACATTTGGAGTTTAGAATTAATGTAGGTAAATTTTAGCTTCTAAATAATGAGGTGAAAGCCTGTGTTTTATAAAGACAGCTGCTTCCTGTGCAGGAGAATGAGTGAGGGAGAGCCCTCGGGCAAGCACAATGTTGAGAGGAAGGCAGTGGTTAGATGAAGTGCTCCTGGCAGTAACAGTGAATGTGCAAATTATGAGTTTATACAGGCAGGAAGTAAAAACATTAGTTGCTGAATTACTGCAGAGAATTTGATGGTGTAAGCATTTTAGCTCAGTTAGGCAGTGGTCTTAACGCAGTCTCACTACCAGGAAACTAAAACTTATTTACTTCAAGTTTTTATCTGATGGAGGGAGATGGCCAATGGGTGGAGACACTTGTGGCCTAAAAACTTGAATTTCATTACTGAATCCCACAAGGTGGCAGGAAAGAACTGACTCTCCAGAGTTATTCTCTGACCTCCACCAGTGGTCACACACACACACACACACACACACACACACACACACACACACAGGCACACACACACACACAGGCACATGCACACACACACACACACACACAGGCACATGCACACACACACACACACACAAATGGTGATCTAACACTACAATGTTTTATGTTTTCATATGTGTCCCTCCATACAAAATGGGTCATTATTTTAAAGTGAGATCATTCTCTCAAAATCTGCTGTTAATGACTATGTTAAAATATTTTGACCCAGTTCTTTTTCTTATGATTAATATGGAGATATTTTACTGGGGATGGAATCCAACACATCATGTAGATTGGGCAAGTTCTACAAAACCAACCAAAGTCTCCAGACCATATGAATATGTATATGTATATGATGTATATATACACACATATTTATAAGTATATATATATACATATATATATATACATATATGTATATGTGTATATGCAATATGTACATGTAGCTGAAAGGTTTCTCTGGTCCCTCCAGGCCCCTGTAATTCCATGGCTTGCTTATAAAATAATCACTCAGAAGCTTATATTAATTATAACTGCTTGGCCATTTGCTCAGGCTTATTACTGACTAGCTCTTACACTTAATTTAACCCATAATTCTTATCTATGTTTAGCCACATAGCTTGGTATTTTTTCTCAGTTCTACCTTGTCATCTTGCTTCCTCTGTGTCTGGCTAGCAACACCTGACTCTGTTCTTCCTCTTCCCAGAATTCTCCCTATCTGCTCACCCTACCTATACTTCCTGCCTGGCTACTGGCCATTCAGCATTATATTTATCAACCAATCAGTGCAACACATGTTCACAGCACCTAGAATGACATCCCACAGCATGTACAGACATTGTTTCTCGAGGCTTTTATTTTCATGAATGTTATGACTTACTTTTCTTCAGAGAAACTATATTTTCTGAAAGTAATTTACTTTTTAATTTCATAAAAGAATTTTCAAAAACGTGAAAAAATATAAATAGTTTGATAATGACTCACTATGGAACCTACATTCAACTTTTAAAATTTATCATTTAAGGTCAATCTGTGTTATTTATTTTCTCACCTGTTTACTCTCTCTTGCATATTATTTTGAAGCAAATTCTATACAGTGTCTCATTTAGTGTGTGTGTGTGTGTGTGTGTGTGTGTGTGTGTGTGTGTGTGTGTGTCTATGTACTGTGTTTTGAACCAGGAAATTGCATGTACTGGGCAAGTGCTGTACCACTGAGCTGTGTCCCAACTAATTAGTGACTATGGAAGTAGGCCTAAAAGATAAGAAATCTCTTTAAGTATATAACTACAATATATCAATTAAGGTTCATAATAGTTTTTTAAAATCCTTCAACTTTCAGCTAGTGTTCACATGATTCATCTGTAAATGCTATAGTGATTTTTATTTAAGATCTGAATAAGAGCCATCACTATGATTAGCTGATGTATTTTTAATCATTTTTCATCTATGGACTTCATATCCAGACCTCTGCTGTCTTCTTTTCCTGTAAGCTAACTAAAAAGCTGCTTTTGGGTTTCCTTCTTGTACAGATCTTACTGATTGCAGCTTCGTGCTGTTATTTTACACATGTGACTAGCCTATGCTCACCTCATTTTACACATGTGACTAGCCTATGCTCACTTTCTGATCTGGTGTTTGAATCTGAAACAGGGACTATCAATAGCAGTTGATTTCCCCCAAACCTCCTCCTTTGATGGGAAGTTTGTAATTCCTGGGGATATGTCTAGTTGTCACAGTATCAGAATTTAACTGACTTCTAGTAAGTAGAAGTCAGAGATGCTACCAGTATCAAAGGTCAAAGAGAATATTTTGAGGTGACAACAAAGAAGTATCCGGACCACAGTGTCCACAGGGTTGAAGTGGAGGGACCCTGATTTAGAGGCGGGAACAGATTCCAGTTCAGGTGCGGGAGCAGATCACTACAATGGTGCTATTATGTCTAGTTGTTAGTTATTAGGAGCTACTGACGATCACAACCCAGAAGTGCTACTTCATTAGGGATGCTGAAGTTAATATTCTAAATACATCTTTCCTTTTTCATTTATCAGCTGGAAAAACACAAAGAGAATTTTTGTCTACTTATTCTCTAGTTACCCCAAAAGATGTTTTAATTTAAAGTATTAAAGTCTATTAAATACTGAGCAAATGAAAAGGACTCCTCCAGCATGGCTGCATGTGTTTGTGTTTTCTCTGTGAAGCACATATACAGACTTCCAAAGCAATTGAAATGATGGCAAGATTAATTGGTTTAGAATACACAAACCTTCCCTTTCTCTCTTACCAAATGACTATTAGAGTATGTCTACTGAGAATTTTTCCCTCAATAACTTTAGCTGTATTTAAAGTTAATGAGCTTTTTTAATTAAAGCCACAGATATTTAGCCTTTGGACAGCACGGGAATGAATCGGGGTGCATCTAATTATGCTGGGAAAATTCTTCACAGGCAGAGGAGATTCTTTATCCAGAGCAAGCACATTCTAAGTTAGGGCAACATAGAGCCAATGTTCTAGCCTGTATGCAGGCCAGTCTTAGGGAAGGAACCTCCACATACAGCAGCGAGGTTGGGAAATACACACAGTAGGAAACACTGAAATGATTTTGTTTGTAATTTTTTTTGAGATAGATGTCTCAGTATGTATCCTTGAACTCCACATATTCCTGTGTTCATCTCCCAAATGCTGGTATTACGTGTGCACACCATTCCAAACTATGATGTTACTGTTTTGACTGAAATGTGTCAGTTGGACAAAGCAAAGGAGACATTTTATGACATCGTATCTACAGAGCAGTTGTTTGAGGAACTCCCATTCTCCCACTCATCCTGGGAGACATTTTAGACATAGCTAGAATCAGTGTTTGGTTAAGGCAGGAATTTATTCCAGAATGAATTTTCCAATGGTTATCTCTGGTCAAATTCTCATTCTGGTGTTTGTCACTACGGCTAGGAAGAAAGGATGGTGTCGTTGACCAGGCCTGGGGCTTGTGACTACCTCTGCTGCCCTGAGGACTCCTTAACTTCTTTAGAACCAGAATCACTGCACGGTGAAGATGCTTGTCTCCTTTAAGACACTCACGTGGTCTAAGATGAGATTAGGTTTTGTAATCTTTCAACTCATTCCTACCTAATGCATTTTAATTTGTCTTTAGCCTCCCTAGAAAACAGGTACTCAACAAAGTTATTTGCTACAGATTCAGTATTTTGCTTTTAAACTTGAACAATTGTTTCCTGTCCTAACTTTAGTGAAGTCCAGGAAGTGACGGCTATTGAATGACAATTGTGTGGTTTCTCTCTGTGACTTTAAATTCAGGACTGGATCTCTTTCAAAAAGGCTGATTTATTTCAATAATTACAACATATCGTTCAGGACGCTTGCGGGTGGGAATCTCTGTGTGGCTGTGTATAGGGACACATGTATTTCATTAAATACTGGAAGAGAAAGTTAAACTTCCTCTCCACCTAAATGGAACCAAAAGAAATTCTTGAATTTTGTATTTTATTAATGGTATTATTTTAATTATTTGTATTAGTGAAGATATTAGAGAAGGTATTTCAAGTTGCAAAAAGGAAATAGAAAACAATGTTTGAGGCATTTGCTAGAGGAAACAGAAAGATTATTTAAGATTTTAAAATATATTGTAGAACATGAACAAGGCTTTGTCTGAATAATTGCCAAAACTAGAAATCAAATTTCATGTAACAAGAAAATTTTATAAAAGTTGAACATAGCAGCACACTCTTATAATCTTAGTATTAGTGACACTGAGGCAGGAGAATTACAAGTTCAAGCCCAAGCTGAGCTATGTAGAAAGTTTCAGGCAAGCCTAGGATGAAATATCAAAAGACTGTGTCTCAAAAAAACCAAAACAAATAAACATCAAACAAACAAATTCATGTGAAAGTAACTCTTTGAATGCCAGGGAGTGACTCATCAGGTGGGTAAAGAGGCTTGTCATGAAGTCTACTGACTTGAATTTGATTTCGCATAACACACATTATAGAAGGAGAGAGCTGAAGCAGAAAGTTGTCCTCTGACCTTCATGTGGGTGCATTGGTGTGCATGAACTCCCCTCAAGTAGAATAAATCTAAACATTTGAAAATTATAGGTCAGCTGATAAGTGTTCATAAAGCAATCATATGGACAGTAGTGGCCTCTGTTCTCATGGGTCTTTGAGTGTACCTTCAAGCCATTCTCCAGGATGTACACATACATTTAGAAGTTGCAGTACATAGCCTGACAAAATGACAATTAGCTGATGGGAAGCATTAACCACTTGTTGTACATTCAAAACATTTTATTGGAAATTAACTCTATATTATGTTCCTATGTCTAAGGGAAGAATTTTATAGTATATACCCCTGGATGTATGAAAATTGAACTGAATAAATGTGCCAGCTATAGAAGAAGATACAAAGGAAAATAGTCTATTTAAACAGCTAGGATAATATTCTACTGAACTTACTTTGTAGGCACTCAATAGATATTATCATTATTATTATATAATAAAACATATGAAAAGAAGACTGTATCATAGTTTTTTGAGTGTTTCTGAATCGGAAACTTGCTCAATGATAATCTATAAAGCTATTAAACCTGTACTTCAAGTAACCTTTTTCATTGAAATTCCCTCTTTTTTAGTTTCTTTTCTTTTGTTCCTTAGGACATGATTCACAGCTAGTTATGAATTTTAAGGACTGGACCCTTTATACCTGTTCTGTTCATAAACAAACTTTCTAACTCAGGCAAGCTTAAGTGTTCCTTTTTCATAAATATTATTTGTAAAAAAGTTATTACTATTTGAAGTGAACATGCCAGCAGCTGTGTTTTATTATGGCATTTTCATGCATATCTGTCCATATACTTTGTCCTACTTGAAATAACCATTAACTTTCAACTGCGTCTTCTGAAAAATTTCTTTCCATGTTTCTCCAAGACATCATTAATGTCTGGAAATTTTGCTTACTGCTCAGTGTACTGGACCATTCTTTTCAGAGTTCATTACCATGCTGCCATTTCTCTCTTTAACGGGACCCCAGAAACTTAGGCATCCAGTGATACCTGTGCTGGTTTGGTTTTGTCTTCTTGACACAGCCCTAGACATATATGGAAAGAAAGAATATTAATTAAGAAAACCTCTCCATAAGACTAGCCTATAGGCAAGTCTGTAGGCTATTGTCTGGATTAATGATTGACATAGGTGGGCCCAACTCATTGTGGGCAGTGCTACACCTGGGCAGGTGGTTCTGGGTGCCATAAGAAAGTAGGCTGAGCAAGTCATGAGGAACAAGCCCTTGAGTAGAATTCCTCCATGACCTCGACTTCAGTGCTAGCCTCTAGTCCCCTTTCCTAAGCTCCTGCCCGGATTTTCCTCAGCGATGGAGTGTGATCTAAGAGTTGTAAGCTGAAATAATCTTTCTTCCCCAAGTATCTTTTGGTCATGATGTTTTATCACAGTGACAGAAATCCTAACTAGAACAATGTCTTTGCAGAAAATGCACCCTCAGAGGCATGTTACAGTATAACTTATTATGACCTAGACCCTCAGAAAATACAAGTAGAATTGTCCTTTATCGAACTCATAGCTGAGTGACATCTGGTCTCTGAACCCGAAAGGGAGTAGTTCAAAGTTTTGCTCTCTCCATTGATCAGCACACTTTGGGACATGCCTTCAAAACTAGCTACATTTTTGCTTTCCTGTAGCATCAGTCTGAGTTTCTGCTGATCTCATTGTTCAGCTTGTGCCTGTGCCGGGTCTTGCTTCCCCTCTTACCTTCCATGTGCGATATTACCAGGAACACTCCTCAACAAGCACTTCACATTTTGTTGTTGTTGACATGAGTGTTTGAAGACTTGGTCCCCAGTGGGTGGCACTGTTTGGGGAGGTTTAGGAGGTGGAGTCTTACTTATATCACTGGTGGCCAGCTTTGGGGTTTCCTAGTCTGGTTCTATCCTCTTGCTTCCTGTCTGTGAAGGAAGGTAATCACTCTGCTTCCGGACTCAACAGATTGACCTGGTCTTTCTGGGCCATGTCTTCCCCACTGTGCTAGATGGCACCTCATCAGGATCAGCAAGCCAAAATATGCCCTCTTTTCTTCTAAGTTGCTTTTTGCCACTGTATTCTCTCACGACAACAGAAAACTAACACACACACACACACACACACACACACACACACACACACACACACACCTCCATTTTCAAGTCTGTTTCTAGGGCCCTCCCTTATCAAAGAATTGGTACTGGGAGAGGTCCTTCAGAGCAGAAACAAATGGGATTTTGGAGTTGATGTGTTTGTCTGACGGTGAGAAAGCTTCACTGGAGACAGGTGCAATGATAATAGCTCCTTGGATATGGCAGTGAAAGAATGTGTACATTAGGGGTGGAATGGGAGAAATGGTACATCAGGAAGGATACTGTGAGGGAAATAACAGCATCACAGCATTTGACAAATTAACCATGTGGGGTAGGGGCAAGGAAGTTCTTACATTCCTATAAGAACCAACAATTGGATGGCTGATGCTCGGCAGACAATGCATTGCAGAAATATAATTGACTGTGGGTGATTAACCTTAAATTTAAGGCCAAATGGGAAAAACAGAGGGTTTCCTTGGCTCATTTCCTGAGACAAGAGGCCAGAAAAACCAGACTTGAAGATCAGGCCCATCACTCCACTATCTTTCTTATAAGTTTTCCCAGAAACAGAGATGAAGAGAATCTGGGAAAGCTGGTACAAATGGAAGGAATAGGCTCCCCAGCACAAAGCAGTAAGTAATCAGGAGGAGGCATGGGCAGCAGTGCAGTGCGCAGCTCCTCAGTCTCAGGCACGGTGGTGTCCCAGCTCACGGTCAATGCTGAGGCCCTTCTCTGGACTGATGGACACCACTTCACCCAGATTCACAGCTCTTTCCAGGGGCAGATTAATCCCAAACTGGTCATTGTATGTGTAGAAAGATGAGTTATTTACTGCCAAAAAGAAGTAAGTAACAGAGATGGAGAAAAGCAAGAATGAAAGTCATAGTCCTTGCTGGATGAAATACTGAAGGGGAATTGCAACATCTTAGTTGAATAGACATCGCCGTCAACTCTGCTCTGTTTTAGATGATGTGATTTAACGGGCTCACAAAAATCCTCAGCACAATGTGGATCAGAGGTTTCCCTAACTAGTATGAAGCACTAGAACTCATTTTGTTCAAGACTAATTCCTTTTTCGCAGCTTTTCTACTGAATAGGGCTGAAAATGGAGCTGTGTGTCCAGTCTGCAGCATTCAGGTAGCATTGACCCAGCATGTCAATGAATAGCTCTCAACATAAGCTGGAAAACTTACTTAAAACATTATGGGTTTTTTTGTTTGTTTCTGTTTTTTTTTTTTTTTTTTTTTTTTTTTTTTTTTTTGTAACAAGACTGTGAGATTTCTGAATGGGAACTTTGTGGGTACCGATGTCACAGTGTGAAAAGTTAGACATGCCTGTGTTTCAGACATTCTTGTCTTCCTCTCCTTTCACACCCTTAAACTAGATTCTAGAGAAAGTTGGAGGAGCCCATTGGTCTACAAACAATGCATACTGCAGTCTAAAACCCCTGTGTGATACAGACAGGGTGGTGTGAGTGCTGGAGAGCATAGGGGGTAACTTCTTGGGTCCCCAGGTTCTGACTCTGTACTGTCCACCCAATTATTACTTACTTTCTACTTACCAAAGGATTACTTAAGATTCCCTTAGCAGGATATCCAATCCTTTCCTCTCTTAGAATAATTAAATTTGCATTTGCCATCAACACTCGATGAGCTTAATGATATGCCAAGTCCAGTCCCCACTCTTCTGTTCATTTTCAGTCATGATCAGGAATCACAGGTGTCTAGAGAGGTCCTATCAGTTTTTTGTAGAGATAACTTAGTTTGGGGAAATGATGAGCCTGGGCACAGATAGGGTAAATGACTTGTATACCATATCAGCAAATGGCAGAACTGGACAGAAACACAGGTCATTATTCTCTTGTTCAAAAATTCCTAGTTCATCACTTTTGACACTGATATGCTCCACCACCCAATTCCACCAACAGTAGCAAGAAAAGCACCAAGTGCCCATCCCTCTAAAATTATCCTTTATATCCTCTTTCATTCACGATACTATCAGAATTGTCCTTATAATCTTTGCAAACAGGCCCTCTTCTTATTTTCCCAATTCCCCTTTTCCTTTTCATTTTATTTTCCTTTCTCCTTTTCTCTTCTCCCTTTCCTTGTCATAATTATTTCCCCTTCTTTTTCCCCATCATCTGTATTTGTTTCTTTGTGTTATTTGTTTATCAGTTGTTCTGAGTTTCCTGCAGCCTAGTCTGGTGTTGAACTCACTATGTGTGTGTGTGTGTGTGTGTGTGTGTGTGTGTGTGTGTGTCTTAAACTCCTCATCCCCTAGCTTCCATCTCCCAAGTTCTGTGATTACAGGTGTGTGACACCACATCTGGATTCCATCCTTCTTTTTCTCCTTTGTTCAAGGCTCAGAACAAGATTGATAATACCCCACCCTGGCAGAAAGAAGTAAAAGTGAACACTCCAAGATATCCTGTCTTGATTGAAAAGAATTTTAGGAAAAATGTCATTCACATCTATGAACATGTGTAAAATGAGTGGATAAACCACTGTAGATGATGTTCTAACATTTGGGGAATGAGGAAACCTCATTTCATTTTTTTTTTTCTAAAGGAATGAAACAGAGTAGGTTTGCTACACAGAAGACTTAACTGCTGAGTAGGTATATTATAACTCTCATTTACATGATGAAGAACACTGGTAAAATATAATAAAACTGAAATTAAATTTTCTGTCTGGTTTGAGATGGGGGAAAGACTTTGAATCTCTATCATCAAAGAATGGTTTTGATGGAGTCATGTACTTTGAGAATAACTTCTTCTTTCAACACTGGCTCACAGGACATTGAACACAAGGAAGCTTTACTACTATTCTGCTCATGAGAGTCTTCATATCCTATGTGGATAACTTGCCATAGCAAAGACAACTTGGAGACGGAGAGCTGACTTATTTTGATGGGGAAATTCATATTGTTGAGTATTATTGGAGAACAAATATGGTATTGTCCCATCCAAATCCTATTGAAGCTGATGATGCCTCAGACACTTTCCTTTAGACACAGACAGAAAAGACATTACTATATTCTGCAACAGGCCATCATCAACCACTGGTAGAGTATGCACAGATGTCTGAAGTGGACCAGAATCCTTCACTTCTTCATTACTGGAAAGAAGAGGGAAATCTCTGGTAAACTAATGGGTGTCAGTTGAACACTTGATAGACTGCCCTGTCTGGAAGAGCCTGATAGGACACGTGAACTTCATCCTGAGCTGTAAAACAAACAGACTTATGCTCAGCCTCTCCAGCTTCTTTCACTTTAATCCTTTCCCATGCATGGCTTTACATATTATTTATTGAGCTGCCTTCACAATTATGATTTGGTTGGTGCATAAAGATCCCCCCTTAGGAGGATGTGCAGTCATTTGTCAAGCATTCATCTCTTGCTGGACATTTAGGGTTTTTCCAATGTTTTGTGATTATAAATAATGTTGCAAAAAAAGTCCATTGCTTCTCTCACTGCCTTTTTTTATGTCATTTCCTTAGCGTGCATTCCCATGAGTAAGATAACTGCTTTAAAGTGTAAACATTTCATTTAAACAAGTCCAATAAGGAAGGACACATTCTGTAGACTTGAAAAAGTGAACCATGGGTCTGAAAACTACCAACTGATGGATGTTAAATCTTTGCATAATTTGCTTTCATGGAAAATGAAGGCAAACATTCCTCTACAACAACAGAATCCTATGAATTAACATCAGCCACATAGGCACTACCAATGGGCTGACAAACAGACTTTAACCACAGGCCTGTGAAACAGCACAACAGAAATGATCTTGCCCTGGGGTTCAGTACAACATCCAACTGCATTATCGTTTTCCCAGTAAATAGCTCTTGCCATCTCTAACTACAGCTGTGTGAAACCAACAGTGTCCACTTGGCAGTGAACCACATACCAAAGGGTTGCTCAATTATTATCCAGAAATAAAACTTCAATCACTTCTTTTGGCTAAGTAAATGTAAGGTACTTTTCATTTAGCAAAGGGTAAAATAATGCCTTCTAAGCAAGTTTTGGCTTCAAATATCAGAGTTTTTATCATAGAGGGTGTTTTGATGGCCTTAACACATAACTGAATCCACAGAATTCTCTCTTCCATCTTTGCCTTCCTATGGTTTTTGGCAGTCAGGAAGTATTCACCTCAAGGCAAATTCCTTCCTTACTTTCCCATTTCCCGAAGGGAGACATCTTTCACAATAGTTACACTACAGTGATATTTGTTTCACTTCAACAAAAATTTATTGAGTGTGTATGTGGCAAGGCATATGGAAAGAATATGGGCTTGAGCATCATGCTGACTTGCTATGTAGCCAAAGAAATTTACGTATTTTTGCTAAATTCCAATGCCTTCATCTATTAAATGAAACAAATAATTCTTTTTACAAAATGAGCATAAAGCAGAAATACTATAAATGTGAAAAATGTCCTGTATACAACAGGCACTCAATAAATGCTAATTATTTTTGTTGGCATCTAAGTAGAATAATGAAAAGTAAGAATCATTTTTAAGAGTCTACAGAATTACAGACAAGTATAAGCATAATTATGACCCCATATAGTCTGTGACAAATGCCACAGAAGGGAATCAGAGCCTAAAATAAAGGGCCAAAGAGAGAGACTTGTGAATAATGGCCTTCATATTAGATTGAGATGGTGCTACAAACTGAAAATCAGCCTGGATCTGGCATTAAAGTCCTAGATTCTGCTAAATACTTTGAGTATTTCATCTGGTAGTGAAAAAGTGAATTAATATTCTCTCCTTACAAAGCTGAAAATCAACACATGACTGCAACATTAGCACTCAGAAGACAAAGACAGGAGGAACACTATAAGCTTTAGGCCATCCTGCTATACATGGTGAGTTCCAGGCCAGCCAGGACTACAAAGTCTGTCAGAAACAAACAAAACGTAACTAGAGGAGGCATGGTACCTTTTGTTATTTCAGCTTTCTGTACACACATTAGTGCTTTTAATGATGACTATTGCAAGTTAAACGATCTTAGACCATCTATGGGGTTGGGGTCTTAGGAAAGAGAACTCAGGGAATGGGTTGAGTGCTGAACACAAAATGGAAAAGTTGGTAGAGAGCAACTGAAGAAAAGCTCTGTGAAAAGAATGTATGCCACAGGTGAGCACATGATGTAAGTAGAAATAATCGTGAGTTGGAATCTTTGTGGAGACTTCGGACAGATGTATTTGCATTTTATTTGAGAACATGTTCAGCTCTTGAAGTTTTTCAAAATGGAAGCAAAAGCACTCACACTTCACTCATACATTTTAGAAGTGAATTCTCAGAGTGGCACAGGTATGCTCACTCCATAGCATTTATTGAAAAGGATAGATACCACACTTGCCATATTCAAAACTTACATTGTAATTTGAAACTTTCTAGGGCAGCCTGAATAGCAGCCTCAGAAGATGTTGACATCAGAATCCCCACATTGTGGGGCTATACTGTAGTCTCATGTCTGCGTGGGCCTAGTGTATTCAGACAAGTACGGGTAAGAAGGAAGTCTCAGTGATGATAACAGACACAGGAGATGTGCAGCTGAAGGCAGAGGGAGTGGAACTGGAACTGAGGACTGCAGAGAGGACAAGCTTGAGATAGCCAGGACAGCCTCCATGAGAAGCGAGACTCTGCCAGCCCTCCTGTTTTTAGGAATTCTGGCCTTTAGAACAGTAACAGAATCCATTTGTGCTGTAAGCCATTCAGTTGGTGGAACAATACTTAGCAGCAGTTGGAAACTAATATAAGACCTTTCCCTCCCTATTGATTTAACTCTTTTTTTTTTCCATTCTCTGTCTTCAACCCACGTAAATAAAGATACCTAAATTTTTCTCTTGGAACTTCTCTGGAGAATGATTACTATCCTCTAACCAAAACATCTTAAATCCTGTAAGTAAAGATTGCTTAGAAAATTTAAAATAGCAATTGTTCAAAATAATGAGATTAATTATGGATTTCTCTCCCCCCCCATGGTGTGTGTGTGTGTGTGTGTGTGTGTGTGTGTGTGTGTGTGTGTGTGATGTACTTTGATCATATTGGTCTTCAGATACTACCTAAAGTTAGACTGATGTTGAAAAGCACCCAGGATCGGTCTGCACAGTCTTTTGCCTACTTGATTTTGTATAGCTTGCACACTGGACTCACACTGTGGACTGTAAACTAGCATACTCTCAGTTTAGGACTGGAGAAGTTCCCCAGACAGGAAGTGAGATTCCAAACGCAGGGCTCTCCCATTTCTCCCAGCCTGCAGACACAGAGTGTCTGTAGGACTTTCATTGTTGCTGTTATTAAGTGCTCAATTTGGCCTTTCTTCAGCCTGGAGGGAAAAATAATCACTAACTTTTTTGGCACAGTTAAGCTACAAGAAACTGAGGGTAAAAAAAAAAAAAAAACACATTACAAACTAAGGCACTTTAAGAACTTAGCAGGATTCGGTGGCCAGCCTTTGTATTTCCGTCCCCTATGACTTCAGCTAGAAAACATTAGAACCAGGTCCTTCTACCGTGCATGCCTCCCAGGTGAGGGTTGTCTGAGCTTTAATCTACTGTTCAGTTCGCCCCAGGATTTTCAGGTGCTTCGAGAGGAGTGAAGTACAGAGTGTACCTCAGTTCTTGGTTGTCAGCCATTGGACAATGGCCACAGTATTATTAAACTATCAAGCATGCTGGGTCTGAACCACAAAATTTAATTTTCCTTACTGCAGGGACTAATTGACTTCCATAGACTGGAGGACCTAAAGAGACTGTTTTTATCTGCAAAAAGCCTCTCCCTTCAGACTTCAGTGAGCTAATTTTAGTTTTGTCTATCCTCTGGGTTGCAAATGTTGATAGAAATTCAACTTGATGCGAAACAGATAAGAGGTGGAACTTATATGAATACAGTCTGGGACATAAACTGAAGAAAGATGAAAGCTCCAGGGCCCTTGGTGACACCTTGGTAAATGTCTAAAGATTCCACTATAGGCAGCTCAGCTGTACTTGCTAACAGAATATATTTTTACAGATTGTAGCTACCAGAGAATGTGCCCAGTCCTTCTCAATGTCTTCATGATGATTTCCCTCACCTCCAATACATTCCCTTTCGATGTATCCATTTATTTCTGTGCTTTCTCAACTACTTCTTTTTTCCTGTCATAAATTAGGGTTCAGAATGAGTGGTACTAAAGGAAGGAAGGAAGGAAGAAAGGAAGGAAGGAAGGAAGGAAGGAAGGAAGGAAGGAAGGAAGGAAGGAAGGAAGGAAGGAAGGAAGAATCGCCATCTGCAATATTTCTATTGTGATAGGTCACCATAGTCTCAAATGTATTGGGGTCGTTGGTTTAATCCTGTTATGAACTAGCAAAGTCTTCTAAATGAATATCAAACCATCCATTAAACAATCAAAAATTTTAGTGAAAGAAAGAATATATATTTCCAAACCTTCTATTATCTAATTTATGTTTTAAATTTAATTTTAATTGATACATGAAAAAGTTAAAATAAGTGTATACATATGGAATACTTACCAAATTTTCATGTCAACTTTGCTCAAGAGCCAAACCGATCCTATTTTTCCACATTTAACATACATGTTACCACAGTGTTTATCTGACTGCTACCTTTAAACTTATTCAAAATAAGGCAGACTCTAAAAGTGAGAAAGAAAATGCTTGCATTCAACTGCCAAAAGTCAGCTAGCAGAGCAAGGGATTCCACATGGCATTGATTGTTCCCAAGCTGATGCAATCAGTGTGGAATAATAAGGTGGAATGGGCCGACTCTTGAGGTGGAAAAACTTTTGATTATGTGGATTACACGATCAGAAGCAGCAAATCCATGTGGCTAGGAGCCAAGCGACAATTGTCGGAAGGGTACTATATCTCTAGATACTCAAGGATGAGCTCATGGAGACATCAAAGGAAGGAGTTTCAACCAGGGCACAGGATTGATTTGATTGCTTTGGGACACAAATTATTTGGCATAACACCAGAGATTTGGGGTAAATTCCAAGTACTTAGATGGGTGACCCAAGACTTAGGGCTGCTTAATTTGCAGCTATCATTAAGGAAACAATTAAAATGTGAGTGAAGTGGGGAGCCAGCAGTGTGTACCAGGGACCTCCTGGGAGGTGTAGGGCTTGAGGGGCTGGCTAGAAGACTAAACACAAATTTTGATAATTTCTGTTCAAACGTACAATCAACAATCTGTACAACCAATTTCAAAATGAACTTCTCAAAGCAATCTGTGTTTTGCAATGTCCAACCTAAATGGGGGGAAAAAGCTAAAATCTTAATTAATGCCACTATGTTTTCTCCCAATGGAGTAAAAAGTTGATTCTGACTAAAGTTTGAAATGCCTGTTTAGCAGACCATCTTCCCAGATTTGAAAAATTCACAGAAAGAGTCTCCATATTTACCTGGAAGGTTTCATGGTGTTGAAATAGCATTAGGAGTACCTTAGTGCATTTGCATTTTAGTGGGAAAGACAGTAGAGCTGATTTTTTTTTTTTTGAGTAGGTCTCTGATTATTGCAGGTGAATCAAGTTATTGACATAGGCAGCAATATAACAGCCGATTCTGACCAATGGGAGTGAAAGGAGACTTGTGAAGACAAAGTCTTTTTTTTTATTTTTCTCTTGTTACTGTCAACTCCCTTGTTTGGGATGGGGCTCCCCAAAGCTGATGTGCACATTGGTAGCTGTCACAAGATCCCAGGAGGAAAACACAGCATCTCACTGAAGACTGAAGATCCTTGGAAGAGAGGGCCTTTATCAACATCATTAGGCTCAACACACAACCAGGACCTGTTTCTACTGGCTTTCTTGTTCTAGGAGTTAAGAAATATTTTTAAGTTCATTGCCATTCTCACACTGCAAATGTGAGGGGTCCCATGCTCATCCTGTGAGTAAGCAGACATGGCTTGTTCAGCCTTATAGCCAGGGTCAAGATGACCCTTAACCTTCCCTCATCCCCTCTTCTCTTGGTCTCATCTTTCCTATTTCCTACACTTAGATTACAAAATCAGAACAAAAAATGAAAACACAAAGGTGTTTTAAGTTTAAACAGCTTATTTGTATTTTGATGTACATATATCCCTAAGTAGTTTGTGATATCTTTAATGGCCTCTTTTTACATTTTTATTGTAGAGGCTCATCATGGAACTTTGACACCTCAAAAATATAAGAAAGCAGATTGAAAATCTAAAGAATTTCACTGATCACCCAAAGAATGTTTTCTGAAGTTTGATCCATAGTAGTCTTTCTTTTGTGAAATTTAACCTAAATTCCAGGTAAGGAGCTGTTGAGTTCAAAATAGTTTTCATATGAAAGACACATATTCTATCCTGACATTTGGAAATTTAGTATATAGGCAACATTCCTGGAAAGGCATGGGCATCAGAGTACCTCTCTATTCATATTTCTAAAATTGTGTGCTTTCTTCAATCTGGTCAGGTTTCAAGCCTGTGTTGAAGGAAATTGGGACATTTTGATTTTACTTATTAAAACAGATGTAATCTCAACTACCTTCCAAAGTGTGTGTGTGTGTAAAGAGATCATTGTGTCTTCCAGTTGTAGTAACTACTGTATTGAATTTAATTTGTACTCCATTTAACCATAAGCAGAACTCCACAGAGAATTTCTGGGGAAAGGAGGAATGAGGAGGAGGAAGAAAGGGTGGAGAAGAGGAGTACCCGGAGAAGCGACGCATTAAAAAAAACGGGTGTCTTACATTCAGTCTCATGGTGATGGAGGCTGTACTGTACACATGTTAAATTTATCAAGAGGAGGCAGATAGCTCCCATGACTAAGACTGAAAGCAATTTTGAAGGTTCTTTCAAAACGATGGCTGTTGGGCTTTTATAGGAGGTATTTGCTTTGAAGGGAAGCCTGGCAGAAGAAAGAAGGGCCTATCAATGGCAACAATTACAAGTATTCTAATTGCCTGGCAATAATTCGTGGTGCAAAATTGGCCAGTGCTTCCTGCGTTTGTGTCAGCGGTGTAGAGGCAGTCACGCTACATGGTTTCTTCGCACCTCGTGTACTGAGAACGCACTCAGGACAGCTGAGCCGACTTTCACTTCCACCTTGTCTCCCCTCCTTCCTCCACAATGTCTTCTGTTTCCGGTGCTAGGGAGGGACAGAGAAGAGGAAGAGCAGACATTTGAAAAAAAATTGCAAGAGTCAGTGACTGTTGCTCAATGTATTTTATTATTTCAAGAATTCATTCAAAGCCAGGCTACAATTTAACACAGGAGAATAATGGGCTACTGACATGTATATGGTTTTTAGAAATATAAGGCCTCATTTTCTCAGCTGGAGTTTCCCCTCCAATGTGCATTTGCATTACATTAGAGATGCTCTTTTGAAAAAGGAAGATCACATGCATTCAGACATTTTGACATTATCTGGGTCAGAGGGAACATTTAAAAGCAGTAGCCTCCGAAAGAACCAAAGCTTTCTTACAGGCAAGCATCACACTCATTAAGGAAGGAGGCCAGCCCCACGTGTCTCCCTGCATTGGCCATGGTTTATGACATACCTGCCTAACCCAGACATTAATCTACTGAAGATGGATTGGCCTGGTCATGGTCCTCTGCTAACCTTCAACGGCATGTACATTACCTAAATTGAAATCTGCACTTTTTCATGCCATGAATGGTTTGATGTGACGGTCCAAGGAATGTCGGCTGCATTAGAATTGGTTTTTATGTGGACAGAAGGGCCCTCCTATTTACCTTTCAGCAGAACAGCTGCAGGCTCTCCTCGTCACTTGACAATGGAGGCATTCATCCCCAGTGTTCACCCCAAAAGGAGCTGCCCATACTGGCTCAGAATTGCATGGCCTTCCTCAGGTATGTAAGTGTCTTCCTGCTTTCCTGTGCCCAGAAGTGACACAGACACAATGTAAAAGGAATGCAGAAGTTTTCACCTGTTTAATTGTCTAATAAAGCCCTGCACAAAGAGTTCTTTGTCATCTTCCAAGAAGAGGTCATCTATAAGTGTCAGTGATTAAATGGGGGCTTTATGAGCACAGAGAGACCCGTGTAATTGCTGTGATGCTGCGGGGACAATCTCATGAAGCTGTATAAGATGTCTATAATTTTCTAATCTTCTATGTCTTAGTTTCCCAGACATGACACGCTTTCCTTACCCTGCACTCACATATCTTTCCTGAATGATAGAGAGCAAGATTTATATTTGCCCCATGTAATTAGAGGACTAAGTTGTCCTAAGGAAGGGTAGATCTTTCTGAAACTCATTTCTGAATTTAGCTGTGTTTTCTGCAAAATAAAATTGAAAGGGTAAATGGACAATTTGGGGCTTAATAGGTGGACAATCAGATTGCAAACCCTACTCCTCTGTATGTATTAGAAATGTGTGACCTTTGAACTTTATTTTTATTCTGACTACTGATAAGGATATGAAGGCTAAATGGGATGCTGTAATCATTCACTCATTGAACAGGTACTTACAAAACACTTCAGGGTAACAAACAGTGGCCTCTAGCTGCTGGTATTTTTCTGGAGCCTAAAATGCTTAATCCAAGAAAGTATTTGGCACAATGTAAACACATCATGAATTTGCTATTATTATCACAATTCCTGCAATAAAAGTGTACAGAGTCACACTTGTATGCTTGCTTTTGTAGACATTCCATACTGTCATTCGGAAGAGCAACTGAAGAGTGATTTTAAACAATTGTATTGACACACTCCAGGAAAGCACAGAGAAGGACTTCCCCTGCAGTAAGTAACTTTGAACAGGTCTCCGCTCTGGCAAGGAGATGCACTGGCATTGGCACTTCCAAGATGTTTAGTAATAACTATGTGGAATCTGGAGAGAGAGCTTTTGATTCTTCCCAGCTATTAAAATCATTTTCATTATTTATAATGTTATGAATAACTTCAAAACAGTTATGATCTTATCCTGGGCATACATGATACATGCTCTTAGTGTTCTGGTCCATGAAGGACATATTAGAAGTTAGTGATTTAGAAATGCCGAGGTTGAGAGTCAAGCGACTGGAGTTTTAGTAGCATGAATCTGGTCATAAGAGAGTACACTTGTTAACTTGACTTTCCTAAAGTGACAATGGAATTTCCTGGTAGAGCAACTAAAGGGTGATTTTAAACAATGGTATTGACTCACTCCAGGAAAGCATAGAGCAAGACTTCCCCTGTAGTAACTTTGAACAAAACTCAGCTTTGGCAATGAGATGCACTGGTGTCCTCTGGATGTTTGTGGGTTCTCTATCAATGTCTGGTAGGAGTCAATGGAACTGAGTGGCAAATGGTTATGATATTAGTGAGAAGTCTGTCACAAGTAAGAGGCAAAGAACTAAAGAGAGGAGGGTTGATGTTGCCTGGTGGGAAAGCTGTTCACCTGCTGGGGTTACACTGGGCTTCGGCCCATTTGTTCCCACTTTCTGAAGCAATCAATTTCCTTGGTGAGTATTGACACACACCTACCAATTTAGAAAATCAGAGTGATAGTTTCCATTCCATGGAAATAGCTCCAAAGTAGGTGTGCAGAACTAGAGGCTCTTTGAATGATCCAAACTCTTCACAAGGAATTTCCCTAGCATTTGTCTCATTTGTGAAGATTAGCAAATAATATAAGACAGTGGGTAGAGTCCTCTCTTATTCACACCTTGATGGTCATGTGAAGAAGGGATCAGTGGGTAGAGTCCTCTCTTATTCACACCTTGATGGTCATGTGAAGAAGGGATCAGCTAAGAGTATAGAAAAATGCTGAGTACTGGCACAGAAAACATCCCACAAATGCTGAACATGACATGTCTCAGATTGAGAAAGATGGAAGTTAAATTTAGACCTCAGAGTTGATAAACCCAATAACTAAATAATTAAATGACATCTCTCCCCCTCTTTCTCTCTGAATTAAAAATCTCTGTCCTCTTTCCTCTGTTTCCCATGTGGCTGGATAATAGGCTTGTGCCAACACATCCTACTCATGAAATGTTTCTAGAAGTCCCGAGTACTGATTTAAAGAGCAATGAAAGCCAGCCCACATTAGACTGACTTTCCAGTTTAAATGTCATTCGTTGCTGCTCCTGCTCCTCTAACTCTATGAAGTCCTTCTGTTGGTTTTCCTCTACACTGGAAGTCTTTTAAGGTAAGATATCTAGAAGGACACCATGTTTTCTAAAGCATCTTTGCAGATGGGAAAACCTCACACAAATTGAAGGAATCAAGTTTCTGATGGAAACTGAAACAGAATTTTGGCCACCTAGTTATGTCCAGTTCTCTTACTGGCACCTGCAGAAAGTTTCATCCAACCACATCCATTGGCACAGGTTGTTTGCTCATACTCTGCTGTGCTGAGGGATCAGGGACAGAAGACAAAGAATAAGTAGCTTTCTAAGTCAGTAAAAGCACTCGACATTTCTCTTATTTACAAACTTCAGTGTATCATTAGAATACACCAAGTTATGCTTTAGTAATGTCCCCCCCCCAAATTCTAATAACTACATATTAAGGGAATTTTTAGTTTATACCATGATTCAGTTTGGCTTAGTCAGACTCTTAGTTGAAGATTCTTTGAAATTTTTTTATCAATCTTTCCAATAGGGGAAGAAGACAATAAGATGTATGAACACTAGCTTTTAAGTGTATCCATCTAATGGAGACACACACCATACACCCTCCTGATTCTTTGTTCAAGTAAGTTATATATCTAAACCTAATTTTGAGGGAAAAGAGAAGATGGTCTTCCATGTTCCAGAATTATCACATCCAATACAAGCAAAAGCTACAAGAGGAACCTTAAGAGTGTTGTTCATAAGTGAGGCACATTTGACCCTAGAAAACATTTGGTAATGTCTGGAGAAATATTTGTTTGTCAGAATGGAGGGACAGTGAAAATGGCATCTACTAGTTTGAAGCCAAAGACACTGTGAAACACCCCATAGCACACAGGACTACTGTCTTAGGGTTTGTATTTCTTTGAAGAGACACCATACCCATGGCAACTCTTATAAGGGAAAGCATTTAAATGGATGGCTTACAGTTTCAGAGGTTTAGTGCATTATCATCATGATAGGACACAGTGGTATGTAGGCAGACATGGTGCTGGAGAAGGAGCTGAGAGTTCTACATCTTGATCCACAAACAACAGGAAGTGAAGTGTGTAACTGTGCATAGTTTGAGCATAGGAGACCTCAAAGCCCACCCACACGGTGACACACTTCCTGCAACAAGGCCATACCTACTCCTACAAAGCCATGCCTCCAAATAGTGCCACTTCCTATTAGGGGCATTTTCTTTCAGATGACCACCATGAAGTGCCTGGCTCAGAATGCTAGCATTGTAGACATTAAAAAAGCATGAACAGCCGGGTGGTGGTGGTGCACGCCTTTAATCCCAGCACTCGGGAGGCAGAGGCAGGCGGATCTCTGTGAGTTCGAGGCCAGCCTGGGCTACCAAGTGAGTTCCAGGAAAGGTGCAAAGCTACACAGAGAAACCCTGTCTCGGGGGGGAAAAAAAAAGCATGAACAAGGATCCTGGATTTCTTACCCTTCATGTACAGAGGGAAACCTATGCCAAAATAAAAACTGGGAAGTGTTATGATCTGTAGTGATTTAAACTGTGTCATATTGGTGAACTAGTAGACTAGACCAATTGATTAATGAAACCCAACAGAAAGTTTGAGAACAATGATAATTGACAATAACAGGAATTATATTAGAATGTCTATCTGTATTTAGAGGAGGGAATAAAGCTGTTATAGTAAAACTAAGCCCAAACCCTCATATCATGGCTAAACTGGGTGACCCAATGGGGGAAATGGGTCCCAAGCACAGGCAAAAGAGTCACAGTCATCCCCCCCACACACACTGTTGGGAGTTTCACAAGAACACCAAACTACCTAACCATAAGTTATATGCAGAGGACCTAGCTCAGACCTATTCAGGGTCCGTGTTTGTTGCTTCAGTCTCTATGAGACCTTATGAGTTCTGCTTAGTTGATTCTGGGGACTGTGTTCTTGTAATGCCCTCTATCTTTCTGGTTCCTATAATCCTTCCTCCGCTTCTTCTGCAGAGTTCCCCTGGCTGTACCTGGTGGTTGACTGTGATTCTCTGCATTTGCTCCCATCAGTTGCTAGATAAAGCCTCTCTGATGACACTTGAGCTAGGAACCTAGGAACTGATCAATGAGTATAGCAGAATATCATTAGGAATCATTTTACTGACTTTTTTTTTTTTTTGCCAGTTGTGTTTGGTTCTATCCTGGGTCTCTGGGCTGTTCTAGCTCTGGTTCCTGGTCACCAAGGCAGTGTCAGGATTGGGATCCCTCTTATGGCATGGGACTCAAGTTGGACCAGTTATTACTTGGCCGCTTCCACAAGTTCTGTACCACCATTACCCCAGCACATATTGCAAGCAGGACAAATTGAAGGTCAAAGGATTAGTAGCTGGGTTGATGTCCCAGACCTACTACTAAGAGCTTTGCCTGGTTTTAGAAGATGAACAGTTAGGGCTCCATATTCCCCTACTTCTAGGGTAACTGTCATAAATCCCAAAGAGTTTCCACAGTACTAGGTTACTACTTTGCCCTCCAAATGCCCTCCCATTCCAATTGTCTCTCCCAGTACTTTCTCCCTCTGTCTCTCTCACCCCCTGCCTGATCCCTCCTGTTCCCATCCCTCCCCAACCATAGTCAACCCCCCAAAATATATTCTATTTCCCTTTCCCAGGGAGATCCATGCATACCCACCTTAAGCCCTGATTGTGACTTAACCTCTTTGGGTCTGTGGATTGCAGCATGACTATCCTTTACTTAACAGCTAATGTCTACTTATAAGTAAGTATATACCATATTTGTCTTTCTGAGTCTAGGCTACCTCACTCAGGATGATCTTTTCTAGTTCTATCCATTTGCCTGAAAATTTTATATCATTATTTTTAACAGCTGAGAAATACTCCATTGTATAAATGTTCCACATTTTCTTTATCCATTCTTTGTTTGAGTAACGTCTAGGCTATTTCCAGGTTTTGGCTGTTATAAATAAAGCTGCAATGAACATGATTGAACAACTGTCCTTGTGGTGGGATGGAGCGTCCTTTGAGTGTATGCTGAAGGGTGGTATAGCTAGGTCTTGAGGTAGATTGAAAGCCAATTTTCTGAGGAACCTCCACATTGATTTCCAATATGACTGTACAATTTACACTCCTATAAGCAATGGAGAAGTGATCCCTTTGCTCCACATCCTCACCAGCATGAGCTGTCACTTGTGTTTTTGATCTTAGCCATTCTGACATGTGTAAGATGGAACCTCAGAGTCATTTTGATTTGCATTTCCCTGATGGCTAAGGATGTTGAACATTTTTTTTTTTTTTGGTTTCTCTGACATTTGAGACTCCTCTATTGAGAATTCTCTGTTTAGATAAGTTCCTCATTTTTTAAATTGTATTATTTGGTTTGCTGATGTCTAGTTTCTTGAGTTCTTTATATATTTTTGATATTAGCACTCTGTCATATGTGGAGTTGGTAAAAATCTCTTCCCATGCTGTAGGCTGCCATTTTATCCTATTGACAGTATCCTTTGCCTTACAGAAGCTTTTCAGTTTCATGAATCGCATTTATTAATTGTTGTTCTGGTGCCTGTGCTATCAGTGTTCTGTTCAGGAAGTTGTCTTCTGTGTCAGTGTGTCCAAGGCTATTCTCCAATTTTCTTCTATCAGGTTCAGTGTAACTGGTTTTATGTTGAGGTCTTTGATCCACTTGGACTTGAGTTTTGTACAGGGTGGTAGATACAGATCTATTTGCATTATTCTATACATTGACATTCAGTTAGAACAGCACCATTTGTTAAAGATGCTTTATTATTATTATTATTAGTATTATCATTATTATTTTGTATTTCTGGGTTATTTCTCAAAAATCAGGTGTCCATTGGTGTGTGGATTTATGTCTGGGTCTTTAATTTGATTCCATTGACCAATTTGTCTGTTTTTATGCCAATACCTTGTGGTTTTTATTATGACAACTCTGCAGTATAGCTCTAAATCAGGGATAGTGATACCTCTGGAAGTTCTTTTAATGTACAGCATTGCCTTAGCTTTAGAGAGTTTTGGTTTTCCTTATTAAGTTGAGTATTGTTTTTTTCAAAGTCTGTAAAGAATTGTGTTGAAATTTTGATGGAGATTATGTTGAGTTTGTAGATTGCTTTTGGTAGGATGGTCATTTTTATTATATAAACCCTACCAATCCATAAGCATGAAAAGATCTTTCAAACTTCTGATGTCTTCTTCAATTTCTGTCTTCAAAGACTTGAGGTTCTTGTCATTCAGTTCTTGATTAGAGTTACCCTAAGATGTTTTATATTATTTGTGGCTATTGTGAGAGGTGATATTTCCTGATTTCTTTCTCAGTCAATTTGTCATTTGTGTATAAGAGGACTACTTTTTTTAAAAAATTTTTTAGTTAATCTTGTATACATCCACTTCACTAAAGGTGTTTATCAGCTGTAAGGGTTCCTTGGCAGAGTTTTTAGGGTCACTTGTTTATACTATCAGATAATCTCCAAATAACAAATATTTTTACTTCTTCCTTTCCAATTTATTTCCCCTTGATAGCCTTTAGCTGTCTTATTGCTCCAATGAGAACTTCAATTACTATATTGAATAGAGAAGGAGTGAGTGAACAGTCTTGTCTTGTTCCTGATTTTAGTGGAATTGCTTTGGGTTTCTCTCCACTTAATTTGATATTGTCTATAGGATTGCAGGAAATTGCTTTTATTATGTTGAAATATTTCCCTTTTATCCCTAATCTCTACAAGACTTCTATTATGAAGTAGTGTTGGATTTTGTCAAAGGCTTTTTCAGCATCTAATGAGATGATCTTTTTTTTTCCTCTCAGATTTGCTTATATGGTGGATTACACTGACTGATTTTCATATATTTAACCATCCCTGCATCTCTGGAATAAAGTTTACTTGATCATGGTGGATAATCTTGATGTATTCTTGGATTCAGTTTGTGAATATTTTATTGAATATTTTTGCATCAATATTCATGAAAGAAATTGGTCTGTAATTTTCCTTGTCAAGTCTCTATGAGGTTTGGGCATCAGGGTGACTGTATCCTCATAAAATAAATTTGGCAATGCTCCTCCTGCTTGTGTTTTGTGGAATAATTTGAGGAGTAGTGGTGTTAGTTCTTCTTTCAAAGTCTGGTAGAATTCTACAGTGAAACTCTCTGGCTGGGCTTTTCCTTTTTTATGTATTTTTAAGTATGAGTGCTCTGTCTGCGTGCATGCCAGAGAGAGCTTAAGATCTCATTATAGATGGTTGTGAGCCATCATGTGGTTGTTGGGAATTGAACTCAGTACCTTTGGAAGAGCAGCCAGTGCTCTTAACTGCTGAGTCATCTCCCCAGCCCCCTGCCTGAGCTTTTTGTTGTTGTTTGTTTGTTTGTTTATTGGGAGACTTTTAATGACTGCTTCTATTTCCTTAGATGTTATGGTCAATTTAAATTGCTTATCTGGTCTTGATTTAATTTAGGTAAGTGGTATTAATCAAGAAAATTGTCCATTTCTTTTAGATTTTCTAATGTTGTGAAGTATGGGTTTTTTAAGTGTGACCTAATGGTTCTTTGGATTTCCTCAGTGTCTGTTCTTATGTCCCCCTTTTAATTTATGATTTTGTGAATTTGGATATTCTCTCTGTGTCTTCTAGTTAGTTTCATAAGGATTTGTCTATCTTATTGATTTTCTCAAAGAGTCAAATCTTTGTTTCATTGATTCTTTGTATTTTCCTATTTATTATATTTTATTGATTTCAGCCCAGAGTTTATTTCCTGCCTTTTACTCCTCTTGGGTGTGGTTGCTTCTTTTTGTTCTAGAGCTTTCAGGTGTGCTATTAAGTTGCTAGTATGAGATTTCTCCAATTTTTCTATGTACTCACTTAAGTTACAAACTTTCCTCTCAATACCATAAGTTTGTGTATGTTTTGTGTTCCATAAGTTTGGGTATGTTTTGCATTCATTTTCATTGAATTCTAGCTCCTTTCTTTCTTTCTGACTTTACCCAGCAGTCATTCAGTAGAGTTGTTCAGTTTCCATTAATTTGTAGAGCTTCTGGTTTTGTTGGAATCTAGTTTTAATTGTGGTGGTCTGATAGGATATAGGGGGTTTATTTCAATTTTATTGTATCTGTTGAGACTTGCTTTGCAGCCAAGTATGTGGTCAGTTTTAGAGAATGTTCCATGAGATACTAAGACGGGGTATATTCTTTTGTGTTTGGATGAAACATTCTGTAGATATCTGTTAGGTCCATTTGATTCATAACATCTGTTAGCACCATTATTTCTCTGTTTAGTTTTTGTCTGAATGATCTGCCCATTGGTGTGAGTGGGATTTTGAAGTCTCCCACTACCAGTGTGTGAGGATTGATGTATAATTTAAACTTTAGTAGTGTTTCCCTTATAAACATAGTGCTCTTGCATTTGGTGTATAGATGATAAGAACTGAAAGGCCATCTTGGTGGATCTTCCCTTTGATGAGTATGAAACATACTTCCCTATCTCATTTTATTGATTTTGGAATGAAGTCTCTTTGTTAGATATTAGAATGGCTATATCAGCACTTTTCTTAGGTCCATTTGCTTGAGAAATCTTTTTCCAACCCTTTACTCTGATATAATGTCTCTGTTTGATGTTGAGTTATGTTTCTTGTGTGCAGCAGAAGGATGGATCCTATTTTTACATCCATTTTGTTAGTGTTTGTCTTTTTATTGGGAAACTGAGTCCATTGATACTGAGAAATATCAATGATCAATGATTGTTAATTCCTCTTATTTTGTTGTTGTTCATGGTGGTGGTAGTGTGTGTGTGTGTGTATGTGTGTATGTGTGTGTGTATTACCCTTCTTTTTGGTGTACTAGTATGAGATTGTTTATTGCCTGCATTTTCATGGGTATAGCTAATTTACTTGGGTTGGAGTTTTCTTTCTAGTAGCTTATGTAAGACTAGATTTGTGGATAGATATTGTTTAAATTTGACTTCATCATGGAATATCTTGTTTCCTCCATCGATGGTTATTGAAAGTTTTCCTGGGTATAGTAGTCTATACTATATAGACTATATATGGCATCTATGGTCTCTTAGAGTTGGCAGGACATCTGTTCAGATCCTTCCGTGCTGTTCTGTATGGCAAATGTGTTGCTTTGATTGGTCAATAAATAAAACACGGATTGGCCAGTGGCTAGGTGGGACTAACAGAGAGGAGAAAAGAAAGAACAGGAAGGCAGAAGGAGTCACTGCCAGCTGCTGCCAGGACAAGCAGCATGTGAAGATACCGGTAAGCCACAAGCCACGTGGCAAGGTATGGATTTATGGAAATGGATTAATTTAAGCCATAAGAACAGTTAGCAAGAAGCCTGCCATGGCCATACAGTTTGTAAGCAATATAAGTCTCTGTGTTTACTTGGTTGGGTCTGAGCGACTGTGGGACTGGGGGGTGACAAAGATTTGTCCTGACTGTGGGCAAGGCAGGAAATCTCTAGTTACAAATGGCGCCCAACGTGGGGCAAGAGTTTCCACCTAAAACCTGAGAAAAGATTCTAAAATGGAGCTAAAAACAGCTTCCTAATTGTCTCTCTCAAATGAGTGGCAGCTGGCCGGTTTGAGCTACTTGTGGGTTCCTAGAGCGCGCTCGACCTGCAGTATGGCGGGAATGAGGCCTCTGCAAGTGGCACATTAAGCTGCATGGTGGATTTAGCCTTTGCTAGTACAAAACAAAAAAAGAGGTTTCTGGGCTACACACTGCTTGGATAAAAGCATAGACCCACGATAGCTTCCAGAGCTGGCGGTAAACATATCACCGCCATGTTGGGAAGCTGAGGTGGGTGGAGCCAGCAGCCATAGTGCCTTTTCAGTCTTACTTGCCTACCCACCGAGTCTCAACTTTATCTCTGTCTGTCTGTTTCTCTCTCTTTTTTAAATAATGGGAGTCCAATTTGTGCGGCACATATATTCATGGATTTGTACTCTACTGATGGCTAACAGGGGCCACACCCTTGGAGAAAGCTGGCCGTCTCTTCTCCAATAGCCACCAACTGTCAATAATTCTTCAGCTAGAGGAATCAATATGGTAGAACCTTAATAACAAAGAATGATATGAAGCAAGGCGACTTTATGTGGTATTTCTACCGTTCAAATTGATGCTCGAATCTTCAGGTGTCACCTTTCTTCATATTGCATGAAAACTGATTCAACAGTTTTAAGATATAACATATTGTTGATAGATTAATAATACTCAGCTTTTCACTTCACTCTGTATCTGTGAGTTTTGTGGTCACCAATCACAAAAGCCATTTGCTATGGCCTTAACCACAAACTTTTGGGGCAACAGGACTCAAAGACATGACCAAAATGTACGACGTATTTGCAATCTGAGCCATGGAACTCCTGTCAAGGCCCCCACATATATAGGCAGGCTTGGCTTAGCTGTTAGAAGATCTGAAGGACAGAGTCAAAGATCTCCCATAGCCCAAACTGGCACACTCCTGCACATCCACTACTTGGGTGTGAGTTCATTTGACTTGAACCATCACAAGATGGGTTCAGGAGCTAGCAAAAGACCTACCCAGACTTCCTCTCAACTAAGAAAATCTATGTACTGCAGTGTTTTTTATGGTGACCATATAGCAAAAGCCAAATGATACTGAATGGCAGCTCTGTTTCCTTTTATACATTTCTAATACAGAAATTTGCAGCCTCTTACTGCTGAAAATTGTTTCTATTTCATGCATTGATCTTTATGTAAATCAAATAAAATTTAGAGTTCAATTGTTTTTAAATCCCTCTAAAGTTTATTTGTTTGGTTTGTTCTCTCAGTGCTCAATACTCAAATTCCTTGTGAAGACAGATTTGATAAGGGACTTCTGTATGACTAAATAATTGAAGTGCAATCAATCTGTATGGTAACTGTACCGAGATATGAGCATCTTCATCAACTCACTCTTTTTTTTTTTTTTTTTTTTTAAGGATGGTGCCCAAAGACAATGCTGAGAAATACTGGAGGCCCAGGATGTAACTGGGAGCATTGAGTAACCAAAGCTTTAAGAAGTTTGCTAGATTCAAAAATGCAAATACGTTTGTTTGTTTGTCCCCCTCCCCCTATGGCAACAATCCTGTTTTTAAGCTAGTGGAAACTGAATATGCACATGCAAAGTGGTTGATTGCTTACATAAGTCTGCATAAGTAATATAATTTGTTTCCTTGTGGACTTGGTACAATGTTACCCATAAATAGCCGGATGGTATTTAACTTACTTAGAATTCAAAAGTGCTGAGTCACCACCAAGGAAAAATGGCCACCTGTTTTCCAGTTCAGACAGGAGGCCCAGTCTCTTCTTCTCTGAAGTCAGCAGTGACTTGACCAACAGTGTAGAGACGACACCACAGCAAGCAGGTCAAGCATCCCCTCTTCACTCTACTGAAGGCCTCCTCCCCTCCTCCTCTTCGGAGGTCTTTGGAAGAATGCCCTAAACCTTAGATAGCACATGCTCTTGCTCATACCCAAAGCTGGTTTAAGATTTGCTATGTGACAAACAAATAAACAAAAGAAACAACCCTCCCCCAAACAAAACAACACAGAACCTTCCAGAGGGATATTAAAGTGTTTGAAGTGCCTCACTCTTTTTTTTACACTGTAAAAACTGAAAACACACAAAATGCAAAGAATATTTCATTGACAAAGCCAATCTGTGAAAATAAAACATTTTGTTCATGCTGAGGAACTCCAGTGCACTTCTCACATATTTGAGCCGATTTCAAAGCATCCCTTTGGAACTGGTACTTTAATGCATTCTGAAGTTCTTCTTACAAGCAGAAGTTAAGGGCACAGGTATTCATGTTGTCTATTTACAGTAGTGTGATTGTCATTAAAGGGCCACACCCAGTGCCTTAACATTTATATTCCTAAGAGGAAAGTGAACCGAAACCAGAGGGCTTGCTACACACATGTGCACCAAGAGATACACCAAGAGACTGTAGCTTTTGTGAATTGCTAATGATGTAACTTTTATCACATTATGGACGACACTGCTATTAAGGTCTTAAATGCTGGATACATTTTTTTTTCTATTAGGAAATAAGTTCTTTGGAGTTAAAGACTTGTCATCCCTGCCTCTTCTAGGTGATGCACTGAGGGTTTATCTAATTTGGTACTAGAGAAATCAGTACCAAATCTTTGCCTAACAACTCGGTGTGTTACTGCTTAAAACTGTTATGAAATCTTCATACTAAGAATGTAGCTGGCACTGTGGTCAAAGCACTGGAGAGGCTGAGTGAGGAGAAAGATCAGGAGCCTGAGGTCAGTCCGGGCTGTATAACAGGACCCTGTCTTGAAGGAGGAGGAGCAGAAGGAAGAGGAGGAGGAGAGGGAAGAGGAGGATGAGCAAGAGCGGGGAGAGGGGGAAGCAGCAGTGGTAATGATGTCTACTGCCACTGTACATGTGGGGCTGGGAGAAAAAAGACTGCAAACTTGCACAAGCGACCCTTCAGGTGTGGATTCAGAGAGATGTGCATTTGTCAATGCTTATCCAAGTGAATACTTCAAGTCTATAGATTGTATTTTAAAATGAGAGAAATAGGGCCAAAGAGCCAAATCTCCTAAGCCCTTAAATTCCTCTGGTGTAAAAAACAAAGTAGCTGGAGGTTTGCAGGTGAAGGAATGCTTAAGGAAAATGCTGCCTGTGGTATGGCTGATGCACTGTAGCTTGGCAACACCTGAAGGATGGGGAGGGTCCAGGGTGGCCACAATAAACCAGAACAGGCTGCTGTGGTGGCTGAGGTCCAGGCAGAGCAGAGGCTGAGAAGTGGCGGTACGGTACGTCTGTGGTGGGCCTTGTGTGGTGCTGTCTAGACCCCACAGAGAGACACAAAGGATTTAGGCCCCGGCAGTTGGCATGGCTGTCAGCACTCTGCACTGAGGCAGGCACAGTGACAGGTTGAGTCTGGGCCACAAAGGCCTGGCTCCTGGGACTCTTGAAAGGCCATCTGACTCCCAGACACACCCAGCAGGGGTGGCCCAGCCTTATGGCTACACTGCTCTCCCTGTGTCAGCTCTGTCTCTTTCTGACCCCACACAAGTGGCAATCCCTTCATAGCCTATCCTGCTTTTGTGATGCTGATCTCTGGCTTCTTCCTGGAGAACCTGCTCTGTGATGATTTCCACGAAGGCGACTTTGTGTTTTATCTGTCCACAATGAAAAGATGCCTTTCAGGAACTGCTTCCTGTCATCTGTTGTGGGTTGTCAGTCTAGACATGTTAGGCAACCTGGATTTTTTAATCACACTATGTTCCTGGAATGCTTTGAGTCACTCAATTTCTCTGGTCCTCAGTTCCATCTTGTGTAAAATAAGGAACAATTTAACCAGGTGAGATATTACAGAAGATAGTGGTTTTTAATCCAATGGTGAAACTCCCTAGAACATTTGAAAGTAACAGGAAAGCAGCTGTCTTGGGAGCGCTCTCTGGACCCTGCCTTCCTCTGATCCCTCATCTGATTAGTAGCTGTTTCTCATGGTCATTCATGTATGGAGCAGGCACTCAGGAGACCTGAACAATCAGGCTGGCTCTCACTACCTTGCAGGTCTGTTCTCACAGAGAAGACAGCTGTGAAAGTTACTGAGCTCAGTTTTCAACTCTACCCCCTCCTCTTTTTGAATACTCAGTTCTTGCTGGAATGACTCTCAGTGGCTCCTGATCCCTGGCTGACTAGCGTATGTTTCCTTGGGTCTTAGTCTCCCTGCTCTGCCTCTGAGGGAATCATGTCCCACATTCCCCATCTTTACTAACACTCCCTCTGTCTCATAGTCACTCAGTTCAGGGGCCTCCTACTCATCCTTTGGATCTCAGCTAAAATGTTACATCTCTAGGGAGTTTTCTTCTGACCCCAAGCCATACCTTTTACCTATTTAGAACATTCTGGTGGGCTATCCTGAGATGAAAGATGGAGGGGGAGGTGCTTCTAGGAACAATATATAATAGATAACACTACACAGGAGAGTGCTATGAACCCAAACCTGTCTTTAAAAAGGAAATGTTTGGGGATGTTATTTTCAGTTACCATTAGTGGCATATTTCCTGACTATGGCCTAAAAGGATAAACATGCAATAGATGATCGTTAAACATAATTTAGAGTCTTTGTTTTAAAAATCTCTAGATAGTATTAACAAGGACTGTCAACCATACACAGTCTAATGTGTATTTTGCATTTCTCCAAAGGCTTTCTCCTCTTTGAGGAGAGGAGGAAGTCATATCTACACATTGATCCATTGAGGTACTAGCAAATGAAGGCATGCTTATATTCATTCTACAATCCCTTCTGTGGTGGATCTACGATAACAGAGCATGAAGTCATTGAGGCTCTTCTCCATAAGAACTTAGATTTACATCTCCACCAGAATCTGGCCAGGCTTTGTGACTGCTTTGACCAACAGAAGAGTACAGAACTAACTGCATATCACTTCTGTCTCAGCCAGTGTTCTATCGCTGTAAAGAGACACCCTGATCATGGCAATTCTCATGAAAGAAAGCACTTAATTGGGGCTGGCTTACAGTTTCAGCAGTTTAGTCCATTATTTCCATGGCTTGGAGCATGGCAGCTGATATGATAGCTGAGAGTTCTACATCTACATCTACAGGCAGCGGGAAGAGAGAGTACTACTGGGCCTAGATTGGACTTTTGAAATCTCAAAGGCCACCCCCAGTGGCACACTCCTCCAACAAGACCATGCCTATTCCAACAAATAGTGCTGTTCCCTGAGTGTTCAAATATATGAGCCTACAGGGGCCATTCTTCCTCAAACCACCGTAATGTCCTAGTCTCAGACCTTCAACAAGCAGCTTCTATATTATGTTTCAGGGAGCCTCATAGCTCCATGCTGTTGAGATGTTCTGATTGGTAGTCCCAGCTGAGATCAGGCTTCTACCAGGCTAATTTACCCCTTTTCTCTAGGAAGCCATATATGAGTAAAGCCATCCATGATTTATCAGAGCACACCATCCACTACCTAAATACTACCATGTAGCTCACATTAATGCTGTGTAGAATGAAAGCACTGTCCAGCTTAGCCCAATTCAGATTCCTGGTCCTTATAATTGTACAAAGTAAGCAGATGCCTGTGGTTTGAGCCACTTGTTTGGGGTAGTGGTTACCTAAGCAGCAAGTAATCAGAGAAGCCTCCTGAAGGTTTCTGCTTCAGAGTTTTTGCCTTTCTTTTTCTCTTGATGTCCATTTATTTTCACGCAATATTCTCATAACACTCAAGAAAACTAATGTCTTTATTCAAAATCCCTGCAATGGCCAGGCTTCCCACACATGCCTGTAATCTCAGTACATGGGAGGCTGTGGACTAGGAGTTCAAAGACTGGCTTGGGCTGTAGAGCAAAACCATGTCTCTAAAAACGACAGCAGGACAGTGGCAGCAGCAGCAGCAACAGTCTTCACATTCAAATGATTGAAAGAAAACTTAGACAATGAAACCACCTATCATTTATTGGTAAGGCAGAATGTATTATAAACCATCATTTTCTAAAGGCGGATGGCTCCTGTCCTATGAGCCACTGTCTTAGACAAGCATATAAGTATGATGTCTCCTCCCTAGGCATCTTTTCCTTGCTAATACTGAACTCACTGCAACCTTGTACACATTGCGCATTGTATAAAGAGAGCGTTTTTAGTGTTATGTCTCTGCAATAGTTGACACAATGGAGTAGAATACTGAGTGGTTCTCTGCCTCACAGACCTACCTTCCTATTTTTGGTACCCTTTTGTCCTCGCATCTTGCTGTGACAATCAGTCACCATCCTTTTTAAAGATAGATTTGGGTTGCTAGCACTCTCCTGGGTAGTGTTATCTGTTGTCTATCCTTGCTTTTAGCAAGTACCTTCCCATTCTCAGTACATATGGGTTATTCCAATCTCCTCACTCTCCCCCTCCATTTTTTTCTCCATGAGACATAATTTTGTGTAGCTAAAGCTGGCCTCCAATTCACTGTGTAGCCAAGGGTGACTATGAACTCTTGATCCTCCTGCCATAGTCTCCAGAGTATTGGAATTACAATCTGACACTACCACACCCTACTTCCCATAGGAACATTAATTTCCTGTAACAGTTTTCATCTGCTGTGGTTTCAAAATACGTCTTCTCTCTTCACTCCCTGTTTCCTCTCCACTTCCTTGGCTTCTTATTGTTCACTGACCAAGCTGCAATGACTAAATATGGCATTTCTTCCCATCAGTTCCTTCTTTAAGCAATATATTTTTAAGGAACTAGATGTCTGAAAAAAATAAAGATTATTTCAGACTGAAGGAGACTAAAAAGACATGACAAATAAATGTAATGTGGACGAGCTCCTTTTGTTATTAAAGACACTTTAGGGAGAACGTGTGAAATGCACATTGTAAAAGGATGAAATATGCTCGTTAGTTTTTTGGTTCTTATGTCCGTGTTGTGATTAGGCAGGACATCCTTGTCTGGGGAAATACACTCTCAAGTATTTGCCAATAAAGTTAGTAAACTTTCAGCTCCCCCCCCCAAAAAAAAATCTGTTGGTTCTGTTAGATATTTTCTTTCTCTAAGATATTATTACCGTAGCCATTTAAAACAGGGAGAGGGGTAAAAGCCTTCACTTGCCAACTCTAGGTAACTAATCATGGGACATTTTCCCCCCAGTTGTTTCAATTAGCTGGAATGTGAGCTGCCTGACACCGCTTTGCCCTTCCTCTGAATATTTTGGTATTTATATTCCATTTATCAGAACACACCTGCATCTTTTTCACACAATCTGGTAAATATTATAATAGTCAGGTCTTGCAGTGGCATTGATGCAGAACTGAACCTGGCCCACCCAATCAAGACTTAGGAGAGTGGGCTGCAGAAAAGCAAGGGGATGTGTCTTTGGCCACCTGAAAAAATATGCAGAGCTCATGTTGCATGTGGAATTCATTATGCATTTCTACGTCCGTTTGAGATCAGTTTTCCTACCACACTCCCCATGAAAATTAGTGATTTGGGTGAGTTCATTCACATGCCCTGGTTCCATTTCTCAAAGAGCAGGTATTGATCACTGCCATAGTTCAAAGCAGGGCCTTGAGTGCTGAGGAGGGAGTGGGAACCTCTCATAGCAGTGGGGAATGACGGGAGGATCCCACCTGGCAGCTGGGATGCTTGAACTCCAGGTAATGTGGACTATGCTGTGATTTATGAACTGTACTGCTAGGCTGCAGGGAAACTGTGGTGCGATTTAGGACATTCTATATTTCTCCAAACACCGTGATTTCATTTTGACCTTAACCATTGCTCTGCGCTATATCAAATATTTACATTGCCTTTCTGAACATACATTATTTACTGTACAGTCTTTAGAATATTTATGTGATTCTCTCTAAAGGTACAGTACATGGTATATTATTCCTGTCTTGTTTTTCCCTTCCTGGAAGCGGGCTTTTCATGAGGTGAACTGAAGTCAGTGGAAAGTAGCAATAAGGAAAAAGGTTTTGTTCTTGATGGACTAGCTGTCATTTGTGGGACAGAACTGTATCACTAAGGATGCATAAGAGCTGAGGGAGAAACTAAACTTCTGCCATGGCTTGATCTTCAGAGACATCCAAAGGCCCCTGTGCTAAAGCTTTGTTCCACTGAATATCAATATTGACAGGTTAGGCAAACTTTGAGATAGGGCCAATGAGAAATAATCTTTGAATCTTTGGAGTAATGTCCTTATAGGGGGCTAAGAGAGTCTAGCTTCTTTTCTCTCTCTTCTACTTTTCAGCCATGAAATAAGCAGTCCTGCTCTTCCATGCACACCCCATAGTCCTAAACCAACAAGGCCAAATGATCATGGACTGAATTTCCAAACCTGGGAGTGAAAATGATTTTTTTCCTTAATGAGAAGATGACGGCGAATATTTTTTATTTTAACAAAAAGCTAACTAGTACACACCACCTAAATTTCAATGAAGGAAGGAAAACATGCATGCACACACACAACACACACTTAAGATAGAACAAAACATGAATAATATAATGGCAGGTCAATTCAGCATATACTGTGTACTCTCTACCTCGACCAAATAATTGATATACTCCTTCCTCAAGGTATGTTCGCAGACATCTCCATGAAGTGAAGCCAAAATACAAGTAATAGAATAGAAATGGTTGGTGTAAAAAGTGAGGGTTATAAATACCACCAGCATTTATTAATACTATCAGGTTTATTTTATTTTTCTTATGTGTATGTATCTTTGCCTGAATATTTGTATGTGCACTGTGCATGTAAGGTACACAGGGAGGCCAGAAGAGGCTGTTGAATCTCCTGGAACCAGAGTTACTGACAGCTGTGAGTCATTCAATATGGGTGCTGGGATTCAAACCCAACCTCTCTACAAGACCAGCCAGTGTTCTTAACCGCTGACACTATCTCTAGCACCTTCTCCAAGTCTTTTCTCACTGGATTGTCCCAGAGATTATATGTCTCCAAAAAAGCCATTAAATGTTTTACATCATTTAGAATAAGTACTTTGACATGGTGGCTATGTCTGTATATTGCCATGTATCTGGATGGATTTTTTAAAAAAGTCAACCATAAGAATGTTTTTGTCTGCATGATTCTAATCTGGTTTGAAGCTACCCAGTTAGGGTCCAGGCTTGGTTCACATTCATTGGAATGCACAGCACCAGCCCTCCGGATTTTAACAAAAGTAGACTTCATTTGCAGAAACTAAGGATCGAGGTTTAGAGTTCATTAAAATCCATTTAACACTGTTAGATGTCAGCATACTTTGAAGGAGGCCTATTAGTTAATGTATACAAAAAGTTATCAGCTCTCGTGATAAGTCAAGGAAACCAAACACAGAAACCCATTAGGTTGTTTTCAACCTTCAGCGGACAGCCAGGCTTTAAGAAATGTTATAGATAAACTAGACTGAGACTGACAGAAAAAATAGCATTTACAGAAGGACCTCTATTCAGAGTCCTCACCTGGAGACAAAAATCCTGAGTTTTGACTAATCCTAAATGATTAAAGTCTCTCCAGTGATTTGGTGACCTCCTAGGGGACACAGAGAACCTGATAAAAGTTTTTTTTTTCTTTAGGGTCTTTTTTGTTTATAGTGTATATAATGGACAGAATCCTTACCAGCACACTATGTTCCTGAATCTACACCGTGTAACTCAAGACTTTTCTTCTCAAGATAGTCTCCTGATGCCAGCTTGAAAATGCTATTATGCTGATGGTCTGCCTAGACCTAAGAATAACATTTCGAACCTTTAAAGTAATGTTTCTCTTAAATGGATCTGAAGAAAGAGAAAGGCTCTAATTTCTACTAATTATCCTCCATGCTGACAACCAAAGGGGATTCAGATGATTGTCGTAGTTAGGTGGAGAGGAGTGTAGATAAGGAAAACTGATTGAGCCCAGGCCAAAAGCAGCCCAGTGGATGATCATTCCACACAAAAGAATACATGGGAAGGTACAGCATTCCCTTGAACAGAGAGCTACTGAAACTATGTTATGTTATTAGAACAAAGTTTAGATAAAATATTCAAAATAGGCTTGATTGTTAGTCCTTTAAAAAAAGGGAAAAAATCAATGATACATACAATCATACCATATTTAAGTATCTGTAAGGCCTCTATGATTAGCAAATTCAGAACTGTGCCTGTAGGTAATTGAATGATTTGAACCCCACATAAAACCTGTGGCTAAAAGCCAATTAAATGCCAGAGAGTATCTTTAAAGCTAATAATTTTTGTTTCAGCTCACTGATTTTTAGCTATTCTTTCTGCTGATAATTAGGCAGCAGAACTTGTTTTGTCTGGTAAGTAGAATTCTGACACAGCACAAGAACCCATTTTCAGTGCAGGGAGGACTTTCCCATTCTTTTGGCTTCTCAGCTGTAGGTGCCTTGTTCACCTAGCTGATCCAAAGGTCAAATGGAAATCATTTGAGTATGAATCGAGAGGAAGGGAACCAAGTTAAAAAATATTAAATTTGTATCTCTTTTCTTTGTTTCAACTTATAAAGGACATTAGATTAAATTTTGGTAAGTATAATAACAGCCATATTTTATAAATTCCTAGTATTTGCCAAATATTATTTTTATTATCTCTATGGGTATCTATCTCAGTGTTAGCGTACTTAATTTCCACAGAAATGTCATGAGACAGATGCCATTTACGATTCTCAATTTACAGAAATGGAAACATAGTCATGAAGAAAGATATCAGCTTGCCTAAGGTCATAGGTCAACTAAAGAGGAGAGCCAAGACCCAAGCACAGCTCGATGATAGAGCATCTTGTGTTAACCTAGGTGTCTGGATGAATTAGCCTTGAGAGAGCCCAGTAACAAAACCCTATGCTCACCAAGAATAAATATTCAATCAGCACAATGATAATTTGGGTTTTGTAGAGAATTGGAAAGGGGAATAGTTACAACTATGATATGGAAATTGCTACATTCAGAAAGAATGAGGGATCAAAAAGAGGCATGAAAGGGAGTGACTGGCAGGAATCCAAGACAGACACCCGAGCTCTCTCTGGCCATGATTGACCACTGCACAGGTCATGTTTGGAAAAAGGCCCAAGGACAGGGAAACATGCAGGGGCAGGGTGAGCTGTGCCCTTTTCCTGAGTCCTGCTCACCAGAATGGTGCCTTTTCTCCCCTGGTTAGGAGCTGAGAGAAACATTTAAAATGACATTGCTTCAATATCTGTGGCTGTCCCTTTGGCCTCTTGGCATTTGCTATTGTATACCTGTCTTTTAGGAAAATAGTCTGTGAGTGACTATCACAGATATTATATTACAGAACAGATAAAACAACATATTTTGGATCAAGTTTGCCCTCATCTAAAATAAAGATGATGTTTTAGACTGTTGGAGATATGATTGGATTTGTCATAGGGGGAACTGAGTGGCTACCTTAGGCCTTGTCACTGGATGCATGATTGATTTTTGGAAAATTCCCTCAACACCTATCTTTCTAATGGTTTTACAAATTATATTAGAAAATTAGTTTTCCTTTTCACTGTACAATTCCATTGTAGGTGTATCTAATCAATGACACTACTTTTCTTCCTATCCCTTTGATTAAGATGTAGGCCATAGTCTTTTATTTGTGTTTAGGAATGCTAGAGTCATGCAAGCCATGACAGTTCAGTTAAGTTTAAAAATGCCCCTTACCGCATAGTCTGCCTTTTTTCAGGCTAAATGATTGTAACACATCAAACTGAAAAATAAGTACACACTAAATATTTCCTAGTACTTAAAAAAATCTAGCATTTTAAGTAATAAGTTTAGCTGAGATGTGTACACACGCAAAACATAAAACTGTTCCACCAAAGTGGCAGTCAGGTTTGAAGGAAGTCTGTTGCTCTAACTCACTAGAAGGCGCGGTTGCCTATTACCCTGGCTTGGCTTCAAGAAACAAACCTGGGCAACTCATTTTCCAGATCCTTCCATGCTGCAGGGAGCTGTTTTTTTACTCCACCCTCTTACATAAAGAGGAAAAGAAAAAGAAACAAAGCATTCTGTAGCACAGAACAAGGCGCTGGAGTAACTAAAACTTCCACAAGCACCAACTGAAGTATGGCTCCTTCTTGCTTCTGAACTCTCGGAGAATTTCGAACAGCTGGCAGGGGGTGTCAGAAACAGGTCCCTACTCTGTTTCTTGAGCTCTCCATGTTCCATGTCAGCTCTCCTCACCTTGTTGTTTTCCGTCACCATGGCTTTCACATGGTGACCGGAGGGCGATTTCATCAAACAGTTCAGTCTTTCCATTTGCCAACTGAAACTGGGACTCTCAACAGAGCTCACACAACTGCTGCAGATGGAGTGTGTACATCTCGGTCTTTAATTATAGAAGGGAAGTCAGTGAACAGTTTGAATATCTCTTTCGTATTTCAATATAACTTTATATTTAGGGAAGTTAAATGTAACCATGATTTCATTGTCTAAAGTCTGGAGAGGAGAGCTATAAAATGTTCTTGAGGAATGAGATCCAATGTCAAAATTCACAGATATACTTGACTGAATCTTGGTCTTTGCATTCAAATTCAGTTTGGCTTGACTAATTCTCTCTAGTCAATGACTTGGTGAGCCTGTGGACAGGGTCTGCCTCTGTGCTCACATATTATGCTCTAAAGTAGGAGCTTGTGGAACAGACTTCGCCTGGCTTCAGAAAGAGAACATGAGAGATGTGGCTCCAAAGAGGAATGACATGCCCCTCCCGCAGCCCAGGTAAACATGCTGCTGGAGTGACCAGCTTCATAAAGTCTTTGGCAGAAATACAAGAAAAGACTATGATTTAAATGCCAAGAAAGGGGAAAAGTTTTCTGGGCATAACGTATTTAAAAGCAGCCCCAATGGAATTGATGCATGATAATTGGAGAACACTGGATCTACCAGTGGGTTTACCAAAGGCACACTCTTGAGACAGGGTCCAAAGAGCTTTAACAACCCAAATCACATCTGCTAAGCTAGCAACTTTGTAGCCTGCATCTACCCTTGGGAAGCAATGATTGTGTAAGGAGACCATAAAGCTAATTGTTCATCTAATTCTAATTCTGTCACAGAGCTTTGTTCTTTGGTGGTGGGTTAGTGCTTTAAAATAGTCTATAATGTAAGCATAAAATCCACCGTGATCCTCCACAGCCATTCAAACTGTGTAGAAGTCCATCGAGGTATATATAAACTTGGAATTATGGAGTCTGGCTAATTTTGGTATGTGATTTTTTAAAAATTATATATATATATATATATGCTTATATATATATGCTTATATATAACTTTATATATGTTTATAAAGTTACAAATAGGGATATGACTAGAATCTGACAGAGAGAGGGAAGCTGCTACTCTACTCATGATCTCAGCAGATTTCTTCCAAAATGGAGGAAGGAAGGAGGGCATTGAAGGTTAGTTTTAATTATTTTGCCACTTCAGGCCACACTTCATTACATCTTCCTAACTTAACTTAGAAGGAGAAAAAAGATAGGAGGAAGGATCCAGAGTCTACAGAAATAAAGGGGAAGTTATTAATTTTCAATAAAGCTAGAAATGTCTGAGATCCATCCCTTCTGGGGTGAAGAATTCTCTTGGTTTTGGAGGGCAGCTCTCTGGCTCAGGATTTGCCGACATTCTCTCTATGTGGACAAATGGGATTGTTGCAGCACATTTATGATTCTCCTCCATTTCTTCCATTGAAATATCTTGTCTTTATCCACATGGGTGTAAGAACAGCCTGGGGGCTCCTAACCTAGGCCTGCTGAACTGGCTCATACATACCAATTTTGATTCCCTCTGGCCTGCTTCTGCTTTCTGTGATGCCAGATGGTTTTGCCTTTAGGTGGCACAGGACCTCTCCTTCCTGCCTGTGTCTTGTCAGCGCTCAGTCAGCAAACCAGCATGTCTCCTATGTATAGCCTTCTCCTCTTTCCTGTCTTCTTCCAAGAGCATAGCCAGGGCTAATCAGGTGCCAACTTCAGGAATCATCTTTTCCTTGTTCTGTAAGCTCCAGGAAGAGTGCTTTTTAGGCCTTCTTTGTTGTGGCTTTCCAAAGCTTCCCAGAGAAGAGAGCCAGTTCCCAGGGTTCCTGCAGGCCAGAAGTCACTGGCTTCATGGAAGCTGGCACTTTGTTTGGAGACCCTGCAGGAGTCTGTTATTGTTGGGTACTCCAGAGGCTAATCAGTCAGAGGGAGTTTGATCCAGTCATGTCTGGAGAGAAACCTGCAGGGCCTTTGTCTACTGCCTGCCTGCTCACCACCGCCACAACCTGCTCTTGCTGCCCTGGGCTCCCAACGTTCCCCAGACACCCTCTCTAGGGCAAAGCAAAACATTCTCATCACAAACTCAGGGAGGCAGAAGAGGTAGAGGGATGGCAGTTGTGAAGTAGGTTATCATTATTAGATTGACTTAAAACACAGCATCATTTTAGGTTTACTTCAGGGTTTGTTTTGGTGTTTTGTTTTTGATTACTTGGTATTCTTGAACATCTTGTGTGCAAGTTTTAGAAGAGTCCTTCATTGGTCCAGCATAAAATATGATATGCATTTATTAAAATAAGTAAAATACATAGGTTTGGGTTAATGGAATGGTATAGAGTAAGCAGAGATGTCAATCTTTTATTAAAAATTCTTTTTCTCCCTCAGGCCGAATAAAAAAAATTGTTTAAAACTTGGCCTCTTTCAAAATATGGAAAGTAGGTAGAACTGTATAAATGAAAATATCGATTTGGTTTTAAGATCTTATAAGTATTTTTATGCTGTGCATTGACTATTTGCCCATGAATCATTGTTATCTGGAGACAGAATTTTATTTGAAGTTACTTCTTTTCACAAAGCTGCAATATTACAGGGTCTCTGCTGCTTCAGCCAGGTCTAACCTAGGAAAAGCAGGTGATTCTGTATCTCAGCAGGAAGCCTTGTACTTTTCAGTAAAACAACAGCAAAACATTCATTAAATGTGAGATTGCCCACTTGAATTATTTCTATAGTATCATGAATGGGTAAATTGTGACCATGATTCCTAATTATATACATAGAAGCAATGAACATGAAATATTTCATTTCTGTCAATATTGAATGGGTGTCAGCTCTGTATCAGGCGTTATTCTAGTTTCTTGGGCATATGAATGAGAAAGGAAAGTTGCTCATCCTCAGGGAAGCTATATAATTGCAGAACTGACATAGGACATAATAACCAATGTGATATGTAAAAACCATATGGTATGGTAGACTATGGTGAGTGCAGTTGGAAATAGAAAGCAAAAAAGTTGGATTACAAAATTTCAGTCCCAAGGTAGAGATTGTGGTGCATTGCTGTGTGAAACAGGGTAGACAGGGTATGTTTCCTTGAAAAGATTACATGTGGTTAGAGGATTGAAGAAAGTGGGGAAGTTCGCCATATAGAGATCTGGGAGAACACTCCAGCACTAATAGAAGAGATGGCTTGAGAAGAAGCCCCAAGCGGTAATGTGATAAGCATGGTTAAAGCAGATCATAGTCTTCAGGGAAGCTGGAGAGTTCGTGAAGGCTAGAGATCTGGAGACAAATGCCCAGAAGGCCCTGAGGTCACTTCAAATTCTAGCCTTTATTGTAGGGAAATAGTGAACCTTACCAGGGATTTTTTATCACAAGTATAAAGAAGGATGTAGGTCTGCAGAGATAGCTCAGACCATAAGAGACCAGGCACAGAGACACCTATGCCTATGAGGCCAGTGCTGGGGGAGGGGAAGACAGTCAGATTCCCAGAACTTCGTTAGGGAGACCCCTAACCTCTTATTCTCCCAGGGTACTCCTGAGCAGGGAGAAATGAGGAATATGTAGAGAGAAATATAGAGGAGAGAGAGAGAGAAAACACAGGATAGCCTTGGGAGGGCCTGGGTCCAAACCCAGCAGCCCCTTCTGTCTCTACTAAAGCACTTTTAAAGGAACGCCAAAGGGTGAATCAAAAGACCTCCCCCCAGCACAGCCAAGTGCAGACCATCCCAGACACCTGGTGACCATGCACATGGTCCAACCATTCTCTAAGGCAGCCCTGCTGTGTAATGCTCACTCAGATCTAACTAGGTAACTTTTGTGGGTTCCCACACTTGGTGGCCAAATGGCCAGCTTAGTTGACAGGGCTAGTGGGAGGAGTCTTGGAGGCAAAACACAAGGTGGAGATCAATTGAGGAAAACAACAGACCTTGACCTCTAGCCCTTACACACATGTACATACTTATGTATATATACATACCTCCACATACATAAATGTGCACACACCCACATGCATGTGTACATACCACACACGCGCATGCAAACAAAAGGATGTGCCAGTTAGTAATCTGTTAAGTCTACCTCAAACTTATCCTTCACTTCGTGGCACTATCACTTGTGTCTTGTCCACAAGTTGTCCCTTGTTGGGCTCTGTCAACAAAACAACAGAAACAGTGAAGGGATGATGGCTCTTGCTCTTTCCTATTTGTTCCTCTGGGCTTCCTGTCCTGTCGCAGTGCTTCCTTCAACCCAGTAGTTCATTTTCTCTAGAAACTCATGGAGTTTCAGTACTCCAGAGTGATTCTCAACTCATCTCCGTGCAACATTAGTCCTTGTCCTCCATGCCTCTCCTTAGATGGCTGAGCTACTGAGCTCTATGATCTCTAGCCTCCTCTAGTCTGTAGCCATAGCAGATGTTTCTTGCAATTTCTACTCCCCCCCACCCCCATACCCTTTTCAGATTCAGGTTCCCAGTTCCTAGTTTCAGTCCAGATAACAATTCTTTATATTAAACTCTCTGTTACAATAGCTAGCAAGAGATACCCATTCTTTCCATGGGTCCTGACTGATAAAAGGAAATGAGTAGCTGACTGAGAACAGGCTGATGTGGAGCTGGAGTAGAAAACAGGGAGCTTAGATGGCTCACGTGATCCAAACAGAATGCTCAGAAGAGGGGCGGGGCAATGAGGGGGGGTGGGAACGGGCCACATGATTCATGGAGCATGAAGAGAGAAGCAGACTGGTGTCCTGGAAGTTTGAGTGTGGGTGGTAAGAAAGAGAGCTGAGCATGATTTCAAGAGATTCTGAGCCTGAAAAAGAGAAGAATAGGTTTGCTATCAACCAAGAAGAGGGGAAGCTGTAAGGCAAGTTTATTTGGAGGAAATAATAAATTAAGATTTAAATGTCTTTGTAGATGTCAAATGATCCTGAGATATAACCACAGGTTAATTTGCATTATTTTCTGGGTGGTTCTGAAATATGCTCACATTGTGCCATATTAGAGGCATCAGTAGAATAATCTATGCTCTTCAGGATGCATTATTTTCAATAATTTAAATCACTTGTTTAGGAACGTGGATGTTGGAATGAGACAGCACTAGTTTTGACTCCTGGCTCCTTGTTGGATTGCTGCATCTAACTTGGTATGTCACTTTTCTACCTCTAAATTTCATCAACTCCAAACTTTCACAGCAATGGAAAAGGGGAAGTTAAACAATATATCGTTATGAAAGAATAATAACCTTCTTTAAAAGGAAGTCATACAAACGTTTATTATTTGTGATCAAGTTGAAATTTTTTGCTATCTTTTGAACACACTCATCATTTCTCAGATTGTGAATTCACACCTCTTGCATCTATATATTTTTTAAAGTTTTTTTATTTATGTGCATGTGTCTGTGTGATTGCCACATATATGCAGGTGCCAGAGGAGGTCAGAAGAGGGCGCTAGATCACCCGAGGCTGCAGTTACAGGTGATTGAGAGCTGAAATATGTCCACTGACAGAACAACAAGGGGTCTTAACCACTCACACTCGATGACTTTATGTTTTTATATTTGAGATAGGTTTTACTATGTAGCCCCAGTGGCCTAGAACTCAATCTATAGACCTGGCTGGCCTCAAAATCATAATGGTCCTTCTGCACCTAGCACTTAAAGGCTGGGATTAAAGACATGTGCTGCCATGCACATCCCTGATATTTCCGCCTTTTTATTGAAAATAGATTCTTTTCTCATACAACATATCCTGATTATAATTTTCTCATCCCTCTATGCCTCCTAGTTCCTCCCCACCTGCCATTTTATCCAGATCCACTGTTTTTCTGTCTCTTATTAGAAAAAAAAATAGGCTCCTAAAAGATAACGAAAAATGTAAGATGAAACAAAATATACTAAGATAAAATGAAAATCATCACATTTCAGTTAAACAAGGAAAACTAAAAGATGAAAAAGAGCCCAAGAAAAGGCACAAGAATCAGAGTCCCATTCATTTACACTCAGGAGTCCCATAATAACACTAAAGTGGAAGCCATAATATGTGCACAGAGGACCTTGGTGCAGACCCATGCAGGCCCTGTGCATGCTGCCTCAGTCTCTGTGAGTTCATATGAGCTTTGCCTAGTTCATTTAAAGACCCTTATTGTCCATCCCCTCTGGCTCTTACACTCTTTCCCCCTCCTCTTCTGTGAGGTTCCCTGAACTCTGAGGGGAGGGATTTGATAGGGACTTCCCATTTAGAACAGAGTGGTATATATCTAGAAAGAATAGGAACTTTTGAGAGAAAAAAATATCTTCCTCCATTTCCTTATGAATAATGAAATAATAATCTTTTTTATACCTTTCTAAATTAGTTGTTGTTTTACTATAGTGAACTACCTGATGCTGAGTATTTTATAAAGAAAGGGTTTGCTGTTGTTGTTTGGTTTGTTTTATTTTGTTTTAAGCTCACAATTTTAAGGGCTTATGGCCCAAACTGAGTGGTCATATCTGTTTGACTCTGGTGAGGGTGCCTTAGCTGGATCACAAAATGGTGAGAATAAAGAGCAAACAGGTGTGGAAGAGGGTAAGCTAGTGTGCTGTGGCTTCACTTTATAAAAACTTAGTCTCATGAGAACTAGTTAGTGTCTGCAGAGACCTTCACTGATCACTTCTGAGGACATCTCCAGCTAAAGATTCTACCATGCCTCAACATCACTGCACTAGGGATCAGGCTTCCAGCACATGGACCTTCCTTCAGGGGCACACTCAAATCCTACTCCAAACGTAGCAGTTATTTTGTGGATTGCATACAAATCAACTAACATGGAGCCTTCAAAACAACAGGTACTAGATTTATCTGTGAGTTTCTCCCTACCTGCTATTTATGCTATTTCTCTATAGTCAATAACATTTGCCTTCTCTATAAAGTTAATAGCATTTCCAGTCTATTCTAATGGGGATCAATCCACAAGGTACTACTACAGAAGAACAAAGTCTGGTCCAATGGGTAGCACTTGGTTACACATCATACTTGGGCTTTAGCTGCAGACATTTGTACACTCAAACACCCTTCTCTTTCTTAACCAGTTATGTTCCATCCTGGACTGGCTATACCAAACAAACTCTTTGCATCAACTAACATGTCTCAAAGAATGACTATTTGTCTATGCAATACTTTGTCACCCAATGTTAAGTCAGTGGAAGAAGCTTCCTAAGTATCTTGACTAGATCTAACCAAATATCTTCTCTTTACCAGGGTGTAGATATTGATAAAGAAAACATGAAACATTCTCTGCTGCTGGAGTCCCCATTAGAGTCTCAGGAAAGAGGCGAGTCACTTCTGTGGGATGTTTCAGAGGAAGCCCAGCATTTTGATGGACATGTGTGTGCTGTACCTCAGACCTAGTAGTGAGTGGAAGGGGCTCAGCCTTTGTGAACTTGTTCTCCATGTGGCCACGCTAACACGAGTCTCTGAAGAGGAACATGCAAATGAGAACATAACTCATTACAGATATCTGGTATTAGTTTTAATACCAGAAAATTTACAGTTTTCATTGAAAAAACAATAAAGTTAGTGCTGAGCTCCATGTTCCAGCTAAAATGTAAACTAGGCATAGAGAAAACATAATAGTACTGGTCATAGAAGAGCCGATGTGAAACAAGATGAAGGAAAAGTAATTTGAATCTCAGGGGACATGCTGCTTGTATTTAGTGCTTTGCTTTGTTTGTTGTTTGTTTGTTTGTTTGTTTGTTTACAAGGGAATGGCAAGCCTGGCTAGAAATGAAGACGGCGTAGGCAAAGGAAGCTGTGAGCAGGAGGGCCTGTCCTTCTGTTGCCCGCACACCTTGTTTCACCTTCTGTGGCATGGGATGTTGTCTGTGTTTATACCGTGTCAACTACAGATTGCTTTCATGATCTCAACAGAAACCTTTGCTTTCCACATAGGTCTCTTCTCCCTAGGAGTGCACAGGTCACCAGTGTTTTGACATGAGGCAGCTTTGGAGGTACTTTCAAGTTGGTTGAGTTCACGTTTTCTTTGAAATGTTTGTTTCCACAACTATCATTACAGGGCCAATTGATGTGTGATTCTAGAGGCTGTCAAAAAATACAAAAGACAAAACACTTAATATTTGATTCCCTCCAAAGTGTGCTGTAATCTTATTTATTTGTTTAATTAATTAATTAATTTATTTATTTATTAAAAGAGATAATCAGAAGCTTGCTTGAGGTATTCTGTAGTGCAAATGATCAATGAGACCAACTCAAATCTCCCCTGGCCAAGGAGTGTGGCTTGTCATTTATGTGGTTAGGAAGAGGGCCATGTCCCACCACTACAAAGTGACTTCTCACACTTCGAAAATAAACAATTTGGCAATAGGGAAATTCAGACTTACATTTCTCTTAGTCACCAGTGTATCCTGTATATTGACAATTTCTGTACAAAATTGGTGGATTTCAAAGTGTTTCACCAACAAACTATAAGAAGTTACTGAAACCATAAATACAAGTATTTTCAGCTAAGTCAGTAACATCTTTTAACAAAGTATAGTTATATAGTTATAACAAAGTATAACAAATGCAAAGACAGAAAATAAAATCAAATAAGGTAAATATCAAAACAGAACTCAAAATAAAGGATGTTTCTGAAAAACTAAATTGGTTACTGAGAGATTTTATTTTGGCTTAACATGCTGCATGCTACAGATGTTACATGCTGCAGGCCGCAGGAATATATCATAAGAACTCAGCTGGTTATGACAAAGTCACTACCTGGAGGGATCAGGGATTTCCTCCAGAGGAAGCCAGATTCCAAGGAGTTTTTGGTGTTACTTGGCTTGTTATATATCAGCTGTATTCTGTTATGAAAATCATGTGTGCCTTCATAGTTTTTCCAATTGACTTTCCCCTAAGAAAGACTAATAGTGTAGCCTGATCACTCTCTGCACATACACATTCCAGGTATTTGGAGAACAGCCTCAGGAAAGGCTTTCTCTGGAATCAGATTATCTCCCTTAGCCACTTTCAAGGACTACAGGAAACACCACCCAGATGGGCGCCCAACTTCCGAGGACTAACAATGATAACAGCCCACATGCAAGTCTCCTGACTTATGGTAAATTCCACAAGGAGACACCGCTTAGGAGAGTTGGACATTAAGTAATAGCTTTACACAATTTAACTTGGACCCTCCCTTTATATACCGGGACTTCCAGGGCACAGGTAGGAAAAGAGAAAAGAGAATGGAAGAAGGAGATGGGTAAGAACTTGAGAGGAACATACTGAGATGGGGAAGAACAAGATTGAAGGGCTAAAAGAGAGGACTAGAGGAACGAGATGGAAGATGAGGAAGAGCCAGATGGGGAAGAACAAGATGAGGAAGAGCCAGATGAGAGAGGAGACAGGAGAGGAACTGATAAGGGAAAGAACTAGATAGATGAAAACCTAGAAGGGAGAGAACTAGATGAAGGAATTAAGATAGAACCTAGAGGGGACAGTAGATAAATATAGAGAAATCAGGCAAGAAAGGAGCTAGACATGAGAGCAGAATAGAAGCTGTGTAGAGAGAGAACTATCACAGAATAATAAAGTGTATGAACTAAGGAGTTTCGTGTACATAGATTCATTTCTTTTCATCAAAGATTAATTATCAGCTGGTTGTAGATTCTTCCCGGACCCTGGGAGGGGACTATCAAGGGGCTGGACCCCCTTAGCCCCCGATAGTTACAGGCTAAGTGCCTAAGTGAAAGCAAGTGATGCTGGCAATGCAAGCATAGAACAGCCAGCCCCAACCAAGCTTAAGACCAAAAAAACAAGGTACCATTTTTAGCAGATGTTGGATCTTTCACTGATTCACATCTGAGCAATGCCGTAGACCAAACACTTCAGGACTCATTTAGGGCTAAAACCAAGAAGAATGGGGCTTAGTTCCTGCCACCAGGGAACTTCTGCCTTGTTGGCAGTTTTTGTATCAGAACCATTTAAAAGAGGTTTTAAAAGTGACAGATTCCAATGGAACTGTAGGTTAGCAATAGGAAAGGCTTATCTGTTTGATTTAATAGATTGTGCAGTTGGACCACCAGCTTAAGCATCTCAGAATCTAAGAATAAATATCCCTGTCATTATGATCCTTTAAGTTCAACACGAACTTGAATTACACATTCTCTGGTATCTGAAGGCCTGAGTGGAATTTCCCACAAGCAGTACATTTACATGCTGGATGGACCAATATATTGACTTTAGTCATTTGTAATTCATTTTTACAAGTGATAGAAAGGACCGGTGGATGAAAATGTAAAGGCACTTTTAAAACCAATTTCTTTAAAAAATCCCAGCTTCACTTCTTTCATTGACTTTAAATGGTTGAGCTATGGCCTTTGTATTGTACTTATTTGTAACGATCAGTTAAATTGACAAATAGTAGAAATACTAAATTTAATAGATTGTACTTAATATTTTGCTCTTAAGCTAATGTTCTTCTAAATTAGTTAGGTTTAAATGATAATGTCTTCCTTTACAAAGACCACAAATTCAAAAGCTCCCTGTGCTTGGATTATGAGCATTTAAAGGAAGTGCGGCCAGAGGAAGGAGCCGTGTGTTTGAGAGAGTAATATCTTAATGCATTGTTATTGCTTTATTGATTGGAATTGATTTTTTGCCTGTTCATTTTCATAGGTGCTCCTATTGTGACAGCCATTGTGGAAACCGCAAAATATCTCCATCTGAGAGCTCTTTGTATCCTTCTCTACACATTTTAATAGGAGTCTTAAATCTAACCACATTAAGATGTTTTAAAGCAAACATGAATGGTTTTGGAGAGCTAGTAATAATTCCTTCACCTTGTGTGAATTTATTAAATTTAAATAACTATTCTTCCCCCCTTCTTTCTATTGCTCTCTTTGACACACACACACACACACACACACACACACACACACACACACACACACACACACTGTGGGGATATCTAATATGTACTTTATATGATTTATATATCCTGCTATGGTTAGTTTAACAAATTTGACATTTTTAAGATCACAGTAATGACACTGGACATGAAAACCTCAGTGGCCATCACAGAGGCCAGAGGGCATCTGATGCACAGAGGATCATTTCCAGGCATTATCCTCAGGTGAAAATGAACTAACAAGAAAAGGAAAGAAGCCCTGTTTAGTTTACTGGCAGAGTTAACAATGGTATTTCCATGGTCATTGTTCTTCTTGCTGTCTGAAAACACCAGGGCTTTATCCTTCTGTTGGCACTGTGTTCTGTTTGCAGGGGGGTCATTGTTCTCTACCATGTCCTGTTTTCCCTTAGATGGTCTCTTAGGTTCAACGAGAGTGACTGAGGGTCAGCATTGTTGTCTTTCATAGTTCAGAAAAATTGTGTCGTTCAGGAAAACTAGAACCCAACTTTAACATGCCTACAGCCTTGAAAACAAAATCTTTTCCACCTACATTGGCTACTGTGAATGAAAACTCAGAGCCTTGGGTTTTTTCCTGGAGGACAGCAGTTTTCAAATCTGTGGGAGGTAGAATTATTTGTGGTCAGTTTTCTTCTAGGCATTTGAATTCAATCCTCACCCCTCCTTTTTTTCTAAATACTTAAAAAAATACTTGAGTAAAGGTGCATGGGGACAGCCACTCATGTGCAGAAACTGATGCTAATGAGGTGGAACTTAGAAATGGTGTGTGAGCACAGGATGGTCCCTTCACTCCCAGTTACATACCTGTCTTCTTCTATTGCTCCACAAAATCACATTAGCCATTACAGCACAAGTCATGGTGTAGTAGTGTACATCTTAACTGTACTGAAAACTGTAAACAATGTAGAATTGTTCTCTTTGCTTGGGCCTGAGAACCCACTGCTGGAAGACCTTTTCATCAGCAGGCATCCCATAGTGCTATCACACTGTGCTCCAGGTCTGTGACTTCCTTGCTCTCCTAGTTGGCTTTCGGTTGCTGTGATAAAACACTGATCAAAGCCAACTCTGGGAAGGGAAGGGTTTATTTCATCATCCACTTCCTAGGTCACAGGCCATCACTGAGGGATGCCAGGGCATGAACTCAAGGCAAGAAACTGGAGTAAGAAATTGAGGCAGAGGTCATAAAAGAACACTGCTTACTGGCTGACTCTCCATGACTTGCTCAGCCTGCTTTCTTATACAACCCACCTGTCCAGTCATGGTACTGTCTACAGTGATCTAGGACCTCCCACACCAATGATTAATCAAGAAAATGCTCCACAAGCTTGTCTACAGTCCACTCTGGTTGAGGGGTATTTTCCTGAATTGAGCTTCTTTTTTTTCCCAATATGATTCTAGCCTGTGTCCAGTTGACAAAATCTAAGCAGTAAGCCTGCCTTCCTTGAAGAACCCCACCACAGCACATGTTAGAGTCCAATAGTACATTTCTGAAATCCGATATAAGCACTCAGTGCATACCATGCCTCTCCAGGGTCCTGCAGAAAAGTCTAAAGGGGATAGTGACTTCCAAATTCAGATCCATAGAGCCTCTTCACATCAGTCAACAGTCTAGATACATCTTTTATGTGTTTAAATTTCCGGTAGATACCTTTTGGTCTTAACTCACATTTTTTTTTCTAAAGACTAGTACTAAGTTTCAGACATTTCAATCTAAATTCTTAAAGAGAAATACACCTTCAGATGTGTGTTATCTTACTTTCCCTACAGTCTACAAGTTACTTTTTCATTATAAAAGTGATTCCTTTCTTTTCTGCAACCCAACTCCTGAAGTCCACCTTTTCACAGCAAAACAACAACAAATGAAAAATTGCAAACTACACTCGATGTCTTCTCCTCTGACATTGTAGACTCAGATGGCTTTGAAATGGTGTTAGATGCTGGTCATTTCCTTTACTGAGCAAATAAATAGTTACAGCTTTGTAACTGGATGGCTGTTCAGTGCCTAGTGCAAATTATCACATTAGGGCCCACCCCCACCCCATTAGCTCTGTGATGTTAAGGACATCACAGATTTTACAGATTGGGAATCTCAAGCTTAGGGGACTGAACTTTGCCAGAGGTTTTCAGGTAGAAAGTCCTGATGCTCATGCTGAGCACAGTAACTACTACGCTCTGCAGATCTTCCTCATCAAGACACTTTTCTTTTCATTGCACAGTGGCCTTGTGCTTCCATAACCCACCCCTAGACACTGCCAATGATTCCATGGCTTTGTCTCTGAGGGTCCTTTCTGCTTCTACTCTTCCTGCCTTCATCTAGGTCAATGACGTTACGTAAGACTGTACAAGTTAGAATAGTGCCTTTGAATATATTTGAGCAAGCTTATTCTGAATGAGGAACATAAACAACACAAGAAAAAAATTCAAAATGATCCCATGCTATGGTATGGAGTTTAAGGCTTGGCAAAATTTTAATCAGCTGCTCTGCAATGACAGCATAATTCTCCTGCCTCTGAGTTGGTAAAGTCGTTCATTAAACATGGTGGATAAACAACTCCAGCCTTGCCTGGGCTTGATCTGATAACCTCTTTCCCCCTGGTGTTTGCATCCATCTCTGTTATCTGCTTAGTGTCGTTCTGTGACATCACACTGGTGTGCATGCCATGTCCTTTCCCCAGCAACTCCCACAAGGCCTCCCTCTGTTTTTCTTGCAGGAAGTACTCAAGACCAATCATTGAAGGTAGGCCTGTCACTCATTCTGTGCTCATCCGCATGGCTGCTTCTCACTTTCGCTCCCCTGGAAGATTTCATCTTCTTCCACTGCCCACTGAATGTTTCCTACACCGGAAAATGGCATCTCTTACCGCCGCCGCCGCCGCCGCCGCCTAGTGCTCTGATGCTCTGAGTTGGTGCTTAGAATAATCCTAAAGATAATGTTGACTTTTCCTTGAAAGGGGTTGTTTCTCCTAATGTTCAAAAAACCTGTTACTTCCTTCTGTTTCCTGCATTACACCATCAGGGCGAGCAGACATTTACAGAGGCCTGGGACATGATGGTTTTCCCCATGATCATGTCCCCACTTGGTGAACTGATTTTCAAGCAAGGCTGTTTGCCACTTCTGAAACTATGATAGAGATTAAGTTTAAATGACACAGCTGAATAAAATTGAACATTTATCAAATTGGTAATAGTGTAGCCAGTGCATTATAAGTATACAAGACACAGAAATGATGAGATAAATAATTTGGCTACAAACCAGGTGGTATTTTTACACATCTTTAATCCCAGTACTTGAGAGACAGAGGCTGGTGAATCTCTATGAGTTTGAGGCCAAGCCTGGTCCAAAGAGCAAGATCCAGGATACACTTCACAGTGAAACTTTGTCTAAAAGTTTCTCTAAAAAAACCAAATACTACTACTACTACTACTACTAATAATAATAATAATAATAATAATTTGGCTACATAAAAACTTAGAGTGTCCTTTAAACAATAGTAATAACAAAACAATCCCAAACAAAATAATAAGAAGTGCAAAACTGATATAAACACATGCTGACAGGTTCTGATAGATTAATGAATAAGACATAAATTTACTAGGAGGTAACAAAGAACAAGAAACAAAGGACCCAAAGAAACCCTAATAGGTGCTAGTGTGTGGAAAGTGCTGACATCCTGACTAAAATAACTCCATGCACCCCATGTGCACCTCTGAGAGCAGAGGGCCACATGTGTGCACATTCTGCAGGTGCCAATGATGCTGGAACATTGCCTCTGCTTGACATTTTGGAGATGCTGTTTCCCAAATCCTAAAGATGCTCCTACATGTCAGTCCAGCAGTTCCCATCCTAACCAAGCACTCTAAGAAATTATGCAATATAACCATTCATAACAATATAACAATAGCGTGGCAATTCCCAAAGTTCCACATGGAAAAATAGAAATAGGAGACTTGATCCTAATAGCAAAAGTTGGAGAGTGATAGATTTTCAAATTTAAAAATATTATATATTTATATAAATGTAAGAGTAATAAAAGTAGCTGTCTATGTATGTATTAAAGAAAGACTCATCTGACATAATTAAAAGTTAATGCTTTAGAGCACTAAGAACCCAATGGCTCAGGGAGAGTGCTGACTGGTTGTTTAAGTGAGGAAAGGCATTCTCAATCCATTCATGTGGTGTGAGGGTAACAGCAGCATTGCCATGTGTAGAACTGTCCATAGAAAAGGACATATTGATGTAAGTCAACATGTTGTCAGTATTTGGACTAGAAGTTACTTTTATTTATTTATTTTTTTAATTGTGCTTTGGTCATCAGGGGCTGTGCATCACTTGGTAAAAGACCAATACGTTTTTAAAATAAAAAAAAAAATAAGGATCATGTTTCTCTTCTGCTCTAGATCTTTGCATTCCCATGGCCATAGATCTACTTTGTTTCCAGTAAGTGAAAGGCTACCTCTCACTCAGAACTCAGAGAAAGGATTAAAGGCAGCCAGCCACTACCTTTTCTTTTTATACTGGCCACAGAATCTAGACTTAATGTCTTAAAGTGTTGCTGTCAGAGACATTTATTTAACCTTTAACCTCACCCCACTGAGACCTCCCTGCTCACATCAGGTAAGACCTGACCCTCAGAACCCCACTCAGGGAAAACTTGTTGTTGTTTTTACACAAGATTGCATTGAAAGAGTCTTGGCTGACTCTTTTAGGCTTGGAAATTGCCAAAAGCAACTTTAATTTGGACTATTTAGGGAGACCAATTTTCTCCCTCCTCTGGCTTAAAAAGATTTTATTATGAAAGTAATATTATTCAAAGAGTGGATAAAGAATTTGTCAAATTTCTCCTAGCTTGAGTAATAAACATGACCTTTTTAGACTGCCCACAATTTCTTGGTCCTTCATTTCCTTGAGGCATTTGAGCAAGAAGAGGGCAGCTGCAGACAGGGTCTTTCTGGCCTCCTGATGATAGTAGAAGTCTTGGTGCCCATTTTTAGACAGCTGCTATCTGGCAGCCATCCATGAAGATATCCCTAAATACTTCTAGAAGACTCGAGGGCGGCAGAAATGGCTTTTACTTTTAAATAATATGTGGCAAATGTTTGATACTTAGCTCACAGAAGGGGAGACTATTGTCACTGGGCGAAGACTTCAGCTATGTGCAGGGAAAATAATATGAAGGATTTCTAGCCCTCAGGTTCTCAGAAAGTACTCTGAAGTCTTCTGTATAATTTGCAGGTCTGTATGGGAACAAAGACAACATTCCAAGATACAAAGGAATAACAAGGACCATCCTAAGAGCCACAAGTTCTGACTCCCACTCATTATTATGGGATTTCTAGACAGCCTGTGTTGACTACTCAAGGGAGGCCTTACCCTCTATGATGAGGGGATGGGGGTGGGATGGGGATACATGGCAGGGGGAGCAGGAGAAGAGGGGGGGGACAGAGGTTGGTATGTAAAAGGAAAGAAATTTTTTTAATAAAAAATTATATAAAAATTACAGAAAAGTTCTCATATATGCTCAAGTATACAACCCTCTCCATTGTGATATTATGTTCATATATCTTTCCTCTCTAGTTCTAGCTCTGTATGGCTGCTTTTTCCTTGCTCCCACTCAAAGCTTGAGTGGTAAAAATTATTGCCACTGCTTACAATGTCTTAGCCTCTCCTGTTTCTTTGAGGAATTTTAGCAAGCACTTTTATATGCTTAATAAAACTGTACCTTACCAATTAACAAAAATTTAGTATGATCTTTATAAAAGTTAATTATTATAGCCCAAATAAACTCTTGAATCCTGTGAGACCACTCTTGGAATAGTATTGCACTTAAAAAATTTAGTCCAACTACAACATAGTTAAAAACCAGTTTAGCTGTTTGGGGGGCACCCAGGCAGGGAGATGGGGATCCATCCCTGGCTCATGGGCAGGCTTTTGGGAGCCTGGTGCCTGCCTGCGGTGTGACACCTTGCACAGCCTTGGTGCAGCTGGAAGGGCTTGGGAGGGAGGGCTGAAGGGTAGGAGGAGGGAGGAGGTGGGATCTGTGGGTGGTATGTAGAATGAGTAGAAAAATTCTTAATAAAGAAAAAAATAGTTCAGATTTTTGTTGGAATTACTAGAGATGTGCAACTGGATTTACTCTGACGTCCACAGGCACTTTCTGTTTTTTTAATTGGGTAAGAATTTTTCTTTTGCGTGTTTGTTTTCTATTGTCTTTCTTCTGAAATAATCTCAAACAAGAGCATTTTTTTTTTTTGTCACAGAATAACTTCTGTAGCCCCCTGACCAAGATTCCTCAGCCATTAACCTTTTTCATGCTTACATTGCCACTAATATATGTACTGGTTGTTGAGTGTTCTTCTAGAAGCTTTTGAAAAACAAGCCAGGTGGTGGTGGTGGCGGCGGCGGCGGCGGCGGCGGCGGCGGCGGCGGCACACGCCTTTAATCCCAGCACTCGGGAGGCAGAGCCAGGCAGATCTCTGTGAGTTTGAGGCCAGCCTGGGCTACCAAGTAAGCTCCAGGAAAGGCGCAAAGCTACGCAGAGAAACCCTGTCTCGAAAAACCAAAAAAAAAAAAAAAAAAAAGAAAAGAAAAACAGACTGTACAATGGTGACTCATAACTCAGGAGCATTCTAGAATTCATTTCCTAAGCAAGAATATTTTTCTTAACAGCTAGCAGGAAGTCCACACTGATAAAGCACTATCATCTACCTATTCTCATTCAAATTTTAGTGATGCTCCAAAATCGCTCCTTCCTAAGAGTAAAGATCCTATCTAGACACACATAAGCATTTGGCTGTCATGAATCTTCAGGCCACTTCCACCTGGAAGAATTCCTGAGGCTTTGCTATTTTGTTTGTATGTTGTTTTTTTTATCTTTGATAGGTGAAAGGATACAGTTCATCTATTGTATCTTGATTCTGAATCTGGAGTGATCAGCTATTTCTTCTTGGTCAGAACTAGACCTTGTGTTCTTTGAAAAAAAACAATGGCAATGTTGTGTTCTCTCTCCATGAATCCAAGAAGGAAGTGTACCAGGCCAATCGACCTCGTTGCTAAGGGTCTTAATTGTAAGCATTTGATTCTGCTGCTGACTGACAGCTTCTTCCAGCTGGCATGCAACTTTTGTTCTTTCTAGTTTAGTAATAACATATTCTAGGGAGATTCTGTGTGAGTACACCTGGATTGCCATTTCTGATCAAATGTTCAACCAGCATTGACCTACTCTGAAGGTTCTTGTCTGAATCATTCACTTCTGTGATTCACTGAGAGACTGATCACAATTTCCATCTTTTTTTTTTGCATTTATTGATATTAACTGGCTTTTTACTCCAAGAACAACTTTTGTTTTCTTCCCCATTGATTTATTCATTCCTCTAATAAATTTGTGTGGACTAATATGTTGACAACATCATTCATTTTGATACCCAAAATCTTCAGTATGTAGACCTCTTTCAGATGATTTCTATCTGCTAATTTGGTTCCCGTGTTCTTTTAATATATTCCTATTATTTCCTTTTCTCTGACACACACAGCAGAGCTTGTTCCAGGCTTGTCCTGTATTTTTCTGTTCCAGTTCTGGACATTAACGCTTCCTGAAGAACCTTGATTCATTTGGGTAGAGAGTAATATTTAGAAGCTAAGGCATGTCTGTATCTGTCTATGTCTAGTCCATCTGTATCTGCACGTCCAAGTTCATAGTGCTGCATTCAAATTCAATCCAGTGTGCTACATTTCTTTATTCTCTTTCTCCTGTTTGTATCTGTAATCATCTTCCCTACCAATGCTTTTGCTGGGCACAGAAACTTAACTCTATTTTTCAGCCTCTCTTCCAGCTGCGCAGACCAGATGAGTGTGACCAAGAGGGACATACACTAGCCACCCAAAAGCCATACTTCCTACTTCTTGTCTTCCTCATGCTGACCACACACAGAAAATCTAGTAAGGAATCTCAGAGCCTGCTGGCAGAGCCACTGCAGGGGATCAACCAACCATTTCCTTCTTGGAGTAGAATTACCTCTTCCCTTTGCTCCTCTTCATAATCAGCTTGCATGGGGCTGTGAAGGTCAAAAGGAATATAGACCTTGATACTGAATCTGACATTACTTACTATTGTAGAACATAGTTCTGATTATCAAAATCTACAAAATACAATGTCCTGTGGGTTCCTACAAGGATTAAATCTTGGAGTTTACCCATGGATGGGTTTCCACAGGGGAAGGGATCATAAAGCTCAGTAACTGAGAATCATGCTTTGTTTGCTTCTTCAAGGTATTGGCCTTCAAGTTTAGCAGGTGAAGCATCCATGATGTTTTACATTTCTTAAGATTTGTAAACCAAATCTAAACTAGCCCCTCAGATATGCCCAAGTTCAATGACTTGTCCAGAAATCCAGGGGAAGGGGCCGGGCCAATCGCAATGCCTTGTGTAAGCCAGCGTGATGCTTCTGAAGGAGTCATGATTAAAGTGTCCCACCCAAAGCACTAACACTTGAATTCCTTAAGATTAATATTCTTTGCAGGGTGTCCTGTTTTCTGGTAAGAATGACAAATGGAAGCACTACACTCAAGATCACTTTTGTTTTTTTCAGAGGAAGACTCTCCCCATGAAAGGTGAGTTTATGCAAATTTGCACAACTTTGTAAGAAATGAGGCGGCTGAATGAGATGCAGCTTCTCTGGGATCATGAATCATTTCTGCTACTCTCCCAGTTAGGATGCTCCTCACCGCATTTTCTTGTCTTTGGTGTCTTTCCCTCTGGGAGCAGGCCCTGGGGGCATTCTCTGCAGAGGGCTCTTGACACTGGGAATTCCTCCTTTTGGTTGATCAAAGCTGGACCAGCCTGACTCCACCCCAGGAAGTGGAGGCAGACACATCTGTTCAGTCTGGCTTGCTGCCAACAGAGGATTTATTCTGGGGTGAGTGGGGGAGAGGGACTTTTATGTCAGGAGGGGATTTATTGTTGGCTGACAGGGTGTGGTGAGTGTCAAGGGTGGGAACCACTTCAGCTCCTTGGCGGAATGTCTGACTTTTTGTGAGGCAGAGTTTAATCTTTGTATGTGGGTTCCAAGATTTTTGTGAAGGGTGAGTGATGAATCCATGAGCTTTATTGACAAACTGAACAACTTTAGGGAAGTAAAGCGTAATGTTGCCCACAGGAAGATGTTAGAAGCAGATCAGTTAGAATCCAACAATGAAGAAAGTATTGTGCAAACTCATTAGTTAGCTAGCCTAGTTCCACAGATCAGGGCCACAGGAAAAGGCAGGCAAAGCCACTTGTTATTCGGAAATGCTGGCTCTTTGTTGGGGAAGCCAATGGTCATCAGAATACTTTGCATTTCGATGTCTTCAAAGAAAAGATGACAATCATCACACATAAATGACTCATCGAATTCTGTAATTTATGATATTATTATAAGTTGAAAGGGAATGGGACATGTTTCAATGTCCACAAAATTAGGGTCCTGGGATTAAATTATTTCAGTTATGGTCATGAGTTCAGCCTTGTCTCAAGACTTCATTAGACAAACAGGAAAGAAATGTCAAAGAGATTAATCTAACTTGATTCTAGACTGACAAAGAGTCAACATTTGGCACTTTAAGAAATCCTTTACTTCTGTCATCCTAGGGTAAGACTATTAGAAACGGCCAGATTCTTTCTAGAAATGATTTATCCATCCTATCATAGATTTCATCTAGTACCTATAAGTAGTTTTTATGATCAATAATTAGTTGTGGGCTGAGATATACACAAATATACATATTATTATTATGGACCTTGATCTCCACATACCATTGAAGCTGAAAAGTTAAGTCTAAGAATTCAGGCAAGGTCAGAGCTCACGTGTAAATTAGATAGGGTGATGCTCTCTTACTTGGACAAAATGATGGTTGTACAGTCGGATGAGGGCAATGTGGCTGCACTTCCATCCTCTGCTCTCTGTCATGTGGATCGTTGTGCAGATCCCATAGCCTCTTGAAGACTTGCAGGAGAGTATGGCCAAAAATCTTAGTTGTGTGAGGAAACAAAAACATCTGGAAAATAAATCATCCTAATGGGAAGAAGGCAGTGTGATGCAGGAAAATCACCTGAGAGATTCTGAGGGCAGCTTGGTGTCTGTGGCTGCTTGGTTTGCCACCTGTGAGGAGCCAACCAGAAAAGCTTGCAATGAAATATTTGCTGTAGGAGAATATTCCGGGAAGAGAACGACTTCCCGTATTGGAGTTTTGAGCAGAGATTTGTGAGAGTGAAGGGAGCGCTGGCTTTAGTAGCAACTTAGCCTCAGCTGGTTGGATCCAGCAGCGTGAGTCTCCATGCAGCTCAGCTATAAAGGATTAAGGCCTTGAGTGGCCTCAGATTCCTGGTAGATAAATCCTACTGGTTTTCTGGGCAGGCTAGAACTCAAAGACACACAGAGAGAAAGACCAAATGGCAGAAATACAACCCTCCCATCGGCCCCAGCGATCAGCACGAGTGGAGAACATCAACTCCATACATCACCACGCATGCACTATTGGAAAAATTCCAGAAATACCCCAGAAAGGGGGACTTTGAAAATAGGACTAAAGTTAAAATTCTTACTTAAGGAAGAGCCATGAGAATGTTTTTTCTTGCTACTACTATGGCATTTGAATCTCAGTGAAAGGTGAATAGGGAAGTCAAAATATGACATACCCACAAGAAATCCTGAAGCAAAGATGCACATGACTTTAGGAGAATTTCTTTCTCCAGGATGGGAAGGACCAGCCAGGATGACGGCAGAGTACAGGTTGTCTGCATATGTTCCACTACAGTCCGGTTTCATACAGGATGAGAGCAAACACAGAGTACTTGCAATGGTAAGTAACTGGAGGATTTTGGGCAATGTGTTGAAGTTTCCATTTCAGTGAAGGAGGGGAAGGGGATTCTGGTTCATGAATCTCAAGTAGAAATTGCTTGAAAGGAATTGGACCCTAAATTGGGTGTCACAGTTTCTGGGTTCTCTGTCTAGCTCTTCTCTAAAACTAGCAAAGTGGGTGCAAGAAAGTCAATAACCTCCTCTGAGCTTTCACATTATCAAGTTTCAAGATAAATTCATTGAACTGATGGCTTTTTAAATGTCCTCTTTGGGGCAATGAGGGGGCTCAGTGGGCAATAAAAGTGCCTGCTGCCCAAGTCTCATCACCTGAGTTCAATCCCTGGACTCCATAGAAGAAAAGAATCAATGCCCAAAAGTTATTCTCTGACCTGTATGAGCATGCCATGATCTACAATCAAACACCACACACACACACACACACACACACACACACACACACACACACACACACACCAAGTATATATGGACACATACATACACCACAGTAATAAATAATAATATTCAGTAATCTATGAAAAAGCAACTTTGCCTACCAATCCTGTGAGCAGTTTCTGCTTATGCTAGTGGAACAAGGCTACAACCAGAATGCACTGTATCCCCAGCAAAGAATTTGCTTTCATTTTATGGAGCTTTCTGGCTGCAGACTAGTCACCTCTGTCCTGCAAGCACCAGTGGAGCAAAGTGTCTGCACCACAGAGTAGATGTATTTTTTTTTCTTTCTTTCTTCTACTCCTTCCTATATGCCAAGCCCTGGCTTCCTTTCTGGTCACTGAATAAATGTGTAGGACTTCTCCAAATGCTATCAGATTGGCTAGGCATTTCGTCTGTGTTTTGCATGTCCTGCCAAGATAAGCTTGGTCATTTACCTCTGTTTATTTTCATTTTCCAGACATCAGGTACTGTTTGCATTCCAGCACCCACACAAGAGTAACATCTCCCCAATTAACACGGCGGTGTTTCTGCGTGTTGCTTAACTTCGGTGAACTTGGTGTCAAGCCAACCGGAGGCATCTATCAAATAACAGCCAGGGGCACTGGTTTTTTTCAACTGTTTTCAAATTCTCTGCAGCAATAATTCAAATGGAATTTTTAATAAACAATCTTGTGATAGATGAAGGGAATGGAAAGAGGGGGGAGGAAGGGAAGGGAGAAGGGTGACTATTGTCAGAGGAGCCCAAAGAGAACCTGAGACTCACCACACCTATAGCTGTCACATGTGCTGGGATTTGGCTTTTTAAGGGATATGGAAATATGGTTTTGGCTCAAACTACAAGTTCAATATTTAAAAATCAACTTTATGTTGATTCTTCTACAGCTCCAAGCACATCAGGTTTGGGTGACCTAAGCTTGTAGGGTCTTATGGGATCACCTTCTGAAAAGAACATTCTGGTAACATGTCTTGCTTGCTCAAGAATTTTCATTGGTTCCTTGATCTTGCCACATCTTTGAAGTAGCAAGGAAAGCCAATTTGTTTTTACTGCTTTTCACTAATAGATAACCCTTGCATGCGATTGGAAATTGTTGTACACATCATCATCCATAAGCACACTGCTTCCTATAGGTAGAATTTCATTTTGAATCCCACTGAAACTAGGTTGAGTGCTCAATTGACACATTTTGAAACTCGATACTTCTCCGTTGGCTGTCAAATTCTCCCATTTTCATATCTAAAAATTGAGGTGAGCCTTATCATTCTTATTTGAAAATTGTTATAGAAAATAAAGACTTCATCGTATGAAAATTGAGTTTTCCAGTATCCATGTAGTGAGAGGAGGAAAAAATAATACAACTAAGTGAAGACAGAAGAACTTCTGTTTCCCAATATGGAAAACACCAATGATGGGAGATGGAATAAAACACACTGTCCAACTGGAAAGTGTTGTGGAATGTGCTTCCTCAGACATATCTTGTATTATGATAATTAGAGGTGCATGTAAAACTGTTGAGAATGATTTAGATGTGAATGAGGATGAAGGAAGAAATTTAATCAGTTTGACTTACAATTGTGTATTAATGCAAGCAATATAGTTTAGACATGAGTAGGTGTGACTGATGGTTTTCTGTTTTCATGGGAAATTAGTGGAGGTAGGTTGGGGAGAAAAGAAGAAACAAAGATTTTTAATTACCTCCTTATGCCAGCCTTGTGCTTGGCAATTACTTCATTAAATCTGTACACAAACCTTCCCTAAGAAGTTAACGTCATACTCATTTTTGTAAAAGAGGAATCTATTGGGAGACAGAATAACCAGTTTGAGATCACAGCTAGCGGATAGCCCAGCTAGGACTTTAGCTGAGATCAGCCTGACTTCAGTATTGTGGACTCTGCCTTGGATGCCTGGAATTCCTTTTGTATTAATCTCTCAGGCCATTCCTTCTTGTCATAGAGAAATCACACAGAAATCCAGCACCAGTGCATTACCTGTGTGATCCCAAAATACTGTAGCTAACATTTATGCAGACATTGTTGCATTCATCAACTACGTTCCAAATAGCTTTTTTTAAAAAGGTTTTTAAATAATTCATTGAGAATTTTATAAAAATTTGAAGAAATTCATCCCTCTCCCCAACAGCTCTTCCCAGAACTTCTTCCCCTACCTTCTTATCCATATAACTCTCTTTCCTCCTCCTCCTCTTCCTCCTCTTCCTCTACTTGTCCCTTTCCTCCTTGCCTCTCCCTGTCCCTGTCCCTCTCTCTGTCCCTCTCCCTCTCCCTGTCCTTCTCCCTGTCTATCTCCCTGTCCCTCTCTCTGTCCCTGTCCTTCTTTCTCTCCTTGTCCCTCTCCCTCTATTTTGAAACTCACCCAGTCCAGTTTGTGTTGGCTGACTACTCTGGATGAGAGACCTGCCCTGGAGTGGAGTCCATATACCAGGCATCATACTACTGAAGAAAATGGACTTTTCCCTCTTCTAGCAGCAATCAAATGTCAATAGCTCCTCAGCTAGGGATGGGACTTTACATCCGCCTCCCTTTCTCCATGTTGGGATTCTTTTTCTGACTTGAGCTTGTGTAGGTAGGTACTTGTGCATGCTATCTCAATTGCTGTAAATCCATGTATGTGTGCATTTATCCCATTGTGTCTAAAAAAATTGTTTTTTTTTAAGTCACCAATTTTGGCTCTTATAATTCTTCCACTTCTTTGGAGTATATCTCCAAGCCTAATGGGAAGATACCTAAAGTTCTTTCTATGGAGATTAGTAAACTTACTTCTTGGGAGCCATAAATATACTGGTAGCCACTGTCCACATGTGACTATTTCCAAACAGATTGGAAACACTTCCTAAATCTGTGACAGACCTTACTAATTTGACTTATCAACATCTGAAGCCAGAAATGCTCAAAATAGTATTAATATAGGTTAAGTGAAAGTTTAAAGCAGGCTGCCCTGTCTCATGCTTTGAGGGATGAGGAGTGGTTAGAACTGACTCACCAAGACAGAAGATTGAAGGATGAGCCATAACTGCTGAAAATCACACACAGCTGTGTGAGATGCGCTACAACATGGTGCAGTGACTGTGGGTGGCTAGGAAAAGGGAAGCAAGGCTCCTAACAGCAGATCTCTTTCATTTACAGAGAAATGACTCACTCCCTCTGTGTCTCTTTCTCTTTGTGTATGTACATGTATTCATGCATGTTCATCTTTTATGAAACTGCTACAATCCTTTTTTTTTAACCAGGAAAAGCCATCAAAGATTCTTCATGTGGGTAAAGTGTCTTGTGATCACCAGAGTTTATAGTCATGTGTAGCCAAAATCATATATACAAAACACACACACACACAAATATATATACATATATGTGTGTACATACACACACACACACACACACACATATATATATATATATATATAGAGAGAGAGAGAGAGAGAGAGAGAGACTGTAGCAGTTGGTCTGTCATTGACTTTTGACTTGGAAAAACAGTAAGAGATGCTTTTCCTGGGGTTGAGGAGATAGCTAAGTCCATCAAGTGCTAGCCATATAAGTATGAGGATTTAATTTCAGGCCCCAGCAGCCACAAAAAAAAGTGACAGTGAGTGTGTCTATAATAGCAGAGCTGCAGAGAGAAGAAGATCCATGGAGCTTGCTGGCCAGCTACTCTACCCTAATTGATGAACTTCGTGTGTGTGTGTGTGTAAGTATGTATGCTGTATGATTATTTTATGTCTTAGAGAATCTTTGGATTGGAAATTTTGAATGTGAAATATCGATTTTTAGCTTCAGATGAGTTATCAGGTTAACTCTGAGGGTAGAGCAGCATTGAGATAATGAATAGGTGGGTGTGCCAGAATGAGTCAATGAATCCATTATAGCACACTGTCACAATCCTATTTCTGCTACTGTCATTTAAACATAAAAATAACATTTAATAAGTTCTGTGCTATGAAATTGAAAGTGGAATACTAAAGAGTTGTCATTATTTGGGGAGAACAGGAATGGTGACTGAGAAGATAACTATTGCCTGAACTATTTCAGTTTGTGGAACTGGCGTAGATAAATTCTCTCCTCTATGTTCTAATTACTGTAATTTGATCATTATAATGATTATAATTTCATATTCACTGTATATAAGATAGTCTGTTAATACTGCCTGTCATACCACAGTGAATTTTCTTTCAGGATATTTTGGGGAGGGAAAAGTACTATGTCTTATCAACAATGTCTTTAGTAGCTTAATTATGATATGCTTTTATGATTTTTTTCTTCCAGAATTTTTACATCAGTTTTTGAGAAGCCTCTCTCCTGAATGAGAATACTATACTTCTGAGAGCCATGTTGAGACATTATTTTGAGTAAATTGCCAGTTACATTTCTAATATTTTATTGAGAAAAATGTTTTTTCAAAAAAGGATAATCTGCCAAGACTGCTTACTAAAGTAATAATAACATGCCCATCTAGCATAACATTGCATATTTACAATAATAAGGACAACTATGGACTGATTCAGAAAGATTTCTGGGAAAGACTATGGAAAAAAGATCAAATTGTAAAATGTGTATATTAAATATATATTTTATGGTCCAAATTGGTGGATAAATAAAACTCAATTTCAACATTGGCATAAAAGAAAACCTTGGTGGGGCAAGTAAGTAAATAGTAAAGAAGTTTCCTGTGGGAGAGGGAGTGTCTGGGAGTAGTGATGGAGGAAGACTACTGCTTTTTGGCTCGGAGTCTTCTCTCATTATTGCTGCTGGTTCCACAAAGTAGTTTTTCTATTCAAACAGACATTCTGTATATCTTTCATGTACTTCAGTTGAGTCGTACACATCAAAGTTCCTAACTTTTGTCACTGATTCACGTATTACATCTCCTAAGTAGGTATTTAATTTTGGGACATAGTATGAGCAATGACATTTATCCTGTTGTTACCAACTTCATTTCCTGGATAGTTATTTACCGATTGATTGGAGATACTATTCCCATCACATCTATTACTTATTCATTCACATTAATTTTTATTTTATTAGTTCTGTGAAGTTTCATAGAAGATGTTTTCATCATACTAACCACCCCCAGCTGTTTCCAAATCTGTCCCCTTCCTTACCCATCAAACTTTGGTATCCTCTTTTGTTTCTTAAAATCCTTTGTCTTAGGGTTTTGACTGCATGGCGGCATGCAAGCAGATGTGGTGCTGGAGAAATAACTGAGAGTCCTACATCTTTCAGCTATCAGGAAGTCTACTGACTGTCACATTCAGGAAAGCTTGAACAAAAGAGACTCCCACTGTGACATACTTCCTCCAACAAGGCCAGAACTCCTAACAGTGCCACTCCCTTTGGGGGCCATTTTCTTCAAACCACCACATCTTATTCCCTGGCCCCCAAATGTTTATAGCCACATCATAATGCAAAAAATTAAATGCATTGGGTCAAACTTCAAAAGTCCCCATAGTCTATAATAATCTCAAACTTCTTTCAAAGCCCAAGGTCTCTTCTGAGATGAATGGCAATCTCTTAACTGTAATCCCCCTGTAACAATCAAAAAGTAGATCACATACTTCCAACAAGTAATGGCACAAGGTATACATTACCATTCCAAAATGTAGGGAAGGGAGCAGAGTGAGGGAATATTTGACAAAAGCAAGACTGAATACCAGCAGGGCAAGCCCCAAACTCTGCAACTCCGTATCTGTTATCAAAAAGATTTTCAGATCTCCAACTCTGTTCAGCCTTATTGACCTCAACACATTTCTTGTCTTGGGCTGTTTCCACTCGCTGTTATCAGCCCTCCTCAGTAGATATCCCACAAATCTGGCATCTCTAACATCTTGGGTTCTCCAAGGCAATCCAGACTTCAACTTCACAGTTTCATGCAATGGTGTCTCTACTAGACTTCCATTCAGGGACACCCATGAAACAGGTCCTGTCCTCAGCAGCTATCTTTGGGCACAGAAGCAAATTCCATAACCTGTTTCTTCTATCCTTAACTCTGAAGCCAGAACCATGTGGCTGAAGCTGCCAAGTTCTGCTGCTTGCTGGGGCTGGAACACGCCCCCCTCGTTCAATTACATCTTTAACAGCTATCTGTCTTTTACTGCCTAAGCTTGGCTGTCCTGAAACTTGCTCTTTAGACCAGGCTGGCCTCAAAACAAACTCAGAGATCTTCCAGCCTCTGCCTTCCAAGTACTAAGATTAAAAGGTGTCCCACCATACCAGCTCTAAGCTTTCCTTTAGTTCCTTTTCATAAAAGTTGGAAATCCAGCTGGGTGGGATCTTGCTCTGTGGTCACCACTCCCGTTATTGCATTTCTTACTCTGTTTTTCTCCTTGAACACAGGATTTAGCTCCATCCACTTTTTGGTGCCCTTTTTCTCCTCAAATATTTTTCCTTGCTCAGCTTGCTCCTTTTCATTATAAATCTTCGTTGGAGTTAACACTAGAATCCACATGGTGGAGTCTCTAGCAGGCTGTTTGAAGATTTCTTCTGTCAATGTAATTAATCCCAAACTCTTCACACAGACTCTTCAGACAAGAGCAAAAGGCAGACACCTTCTTCACCAAAATATCACAAGAATGATCTCTAGGCAACATAATAAAATTTTTGTCTCTGAAACCTCTTGAGTGAGACACCCCCCCCACTCAGTACCATTTTCTTCCATGCTTAAAGCATCACACTGCTTTCCAAACCCAAAGTACCAAAGTCTAAATTCCTTTAAACAAACACATGGTCAGTCCTATCACAGCAATATCCTAGCTCCTAGTACCAACTTCTGTCTTTAGGTTTTATTGCTGTGAAGAAACACCATGACCACGGCAACTGTTACAAAGCAAAACATTTAATTGGGGTGGCTTGATTACAGTTTCAGAGGTTCAGTCCATTATCATCATGGCTGGGAGCATGGTGGCATACAGGCAGATGTGGTAGTGGAGACATAGCTGAGAGTCCTACATCTTGCAGGCAACAGGAAGTAGACTGAAAGTCACACTGCCGTAAGCTTGAGCAAAGGAGACCTCAAAGCCCACAGTGACACACTTCCAGCAGTTAACAGTTACATAGCTCTGTGTCTAGGGGTGGGGTTTTGTTTTTAGTTCTCCTCTCTATTCTGAGATTTTTGTATAGCTTTGGCTTGCACAGGATTTTTATATGCTCTTTCAATAGCTGTGAATTCATATGTGAAGATTTCTTGCTGTGTAAGAAAATACTATATCTTTGTAGTCATCCACTGCCCTTGTCTCTTATACTCTTTCCGTTTCCTCTTCTGCAATGATCCCTGAGTCTTGCGATGTGTGCTGCATAGTTTTATGTAAACTTGACATAAGCTAAAACTGTCTAAGAGGAGGGACCTCAAGAAAATGCCTCCACAAGATAGGGTTGTAAGCAAGCTGGTAAAGCATTTTCTTAATTAGTGATTGATGGTAGAGGGTCAAGACTACTGTAGGTAGTGTCATCCCTGGGCTAGTAGTTATTGGTTCTATAATAAAGCAGACTGAGCAAGCCAGAAGAATCAAGCCAGTAAACAGCATTCCTCCATGGTCTCTGCATCAGTGCCTACCTCCAGGTTCCTGCCCTGTTGGAGTTCCTGTCCTGACTTCCTTGATTGATAAACAGTGATGTGGAAGTGTAAGCCAAAGAAATAATTTCCTCCCTAACTTGGCTTTGGTCATGGTGTTTCATTGCAGCAATAGAATCCCTAAGTAAGACAAGTTGGTCCCAGGAGTGGGTTATTGCTATTAGAGACCTGACCATGTTGTTTGGGGGAGAATTGTGGAAGGACTTTGGAACTTTATGCAAGAAAAGTCATTGAGTGTTCAGTTTTTGGTGAGCTCTCCTACAAGAACATGGAAGATGTGAATGTTGAAGGCAATGCAGAAGATGGAGGCCTGGCTTGTGGAGTTTCAGAGACAAGTTTAAAGACTCTATTGGGGTTATTTGCTAATTTGAACTAATATTCTATGGTTCTGGTTAGCTGGAGCCAAAGAATCATCTGTGATTCACAAGATACTAGAACAACTAAAGTGAAACCTTTGCTTTGCTGGAGTACTTGATACTGGTTGTATGGAGCAGCATCATTGAGGTGAAATCTTCTAGGAAGTGTTTCCTGAGAGGACACAGAAGCTCTGTTCCAGAGGTAGCCAAGGTTGTGCCTTGTGCTGACAGTCACACTTAGTACCGTATGAATCTTCCAGGTAGTACTGGTTTTGGAAGCATGAAGAGGTCACAGGGAGAAGATGAGGCATGGCACTTTGAGAGTCCAGGATACTACTGGTAGTAGTTGAAGCCCCAGGATTGAGGGGGTCTTGAAGAGAAGATGAGGCTTCACACCATGAAAGGAGCCCAGGAGAGGTTATTGGTGAGAGTGCAGTCCAGTTTCAGCAGAAGATCCCAGCATCATGGAGATGCCAGTACCCTGGGATGACCATCTGGAACAACAGTGGCAGTGGAGTGGAGCCACCCTAGAAGACCAGCTGTGTATGTTGCAGATGGCAGTGCAAGAGAAGTGACCAAAAGCCCCTTGGAGGAGCACAGAAGATCATGAGTGAATCCTAGACGTGGACATTGAGTTATGTACACTGCTGGGAATTTGAATTTCCTTTGATTTCATTGTAACTATGCCCTGGTTCTGTCCTCTTGAATTAAAAAGTATTTAATTCATCTTTTATTTTATAGCAACCCTCACTTGTAAGACTTTGAATCTGTAAAGAGTTTAGATTTTAAAAGACATTGCTCTTTTGTTTGTTTGTTTGTTTGTTTGTTTTCAAGACAAGGTTTCTCTGTGTAGCTTTGTGCCTTTCCTGGAACTTGCTTTGTAGACCAGGCTAGCCTCAAACTCACAGAGATCTGCCTGCCTCTGCCTCCCGAGTGCTGGGATTAAAGGTGTGTGCCACCACTGCCCGGCAAGACATTGCAGTTTTAAAGAGATTGACCTTTTAATGTATTTGAATTTGTAAAAACTGTAGGATTTTTCAAGTTATTTGCATTTTCAGTGTGAGATCTTGAGGATGAATGAGAAAGGGAAGGTGTGGCTTAACATCGATGTGGTTTTTGTGTCAAGTTGCCAGTTGGACAATTTTGCTGGATAGTTTTATGTAAACTTGACACAAGCTAAAGTCATCTAAGAGGAGGGAACCTCAGTCAAGAAAATGCTTCCATAAGATAGGTTTGTAGGTAAGCCTGTAGGGAATTTTCTTAATTAGGGATTGATGAGAGAGGGCCGAGCCCTCTGTGAGTGGTGCTATTCCTGGATTGGTGGTCCTGGATTCTGTAAGAAAGCAGGTTGAGCAAGCCAGTAAACAGCACTCCTCCATGTCCTCTGCATCACCTCTTGCCTTAAGGTTCCTGCCTTGTTTGAGTTCCTGTCCTGACTTCCTTGGATGATGAACAGTGACAAGGAAGTATAAGCCAAATATATCATTTCCTCCTCAAATTGCTTTTGGTCGTAGTGTTTCATTGAAGCAATAGAAAGTCTAAGACAGGAGGGGAGTTGCAGTATCTATATTGCCTTTATGGTTGATCACTCTGCAGTCTCTTATTCTCTATACCTTATCTGGTCGTGAGTCAGATTGTTAATCAGCATCTACCACAAATCTAAACTTCTCAGATGAAGACTGAGAGATGCATTGATCTATGGGTACAATAAATCATTATGAATCAGTTTAATTCTACGCTAATTAAAAAATAATAGTAGTAGGTTCTCTGCTAGGACATTATAAACTGTCTATCCCTGGTTCTTGGCCCAGAAATAGTGATAGGTGTGGGTTCCTCCTTGTGAAGTAGGGATTAAAGCCAAGTAGGAAGTTGTTGGTTATCCCCATAACATTCATGTCACTGTTGCGTCAATGGGCATGTCTTGCCAAGCCAGTGATTACTATAGCTCTCAAGATTCATAGTTGTGTATGACTAATGATTACTCTTCTTCTTTAGTAGCTTGCATAACACCTTCCAGCATTATTAAAACTAGCCAGTGGCATGAAGCTTCCAGATCCATACCAGCTCAGTTTCACCATGTTCTATGATGCAGTTATATCATATCTTCAGCAAGAGAGTCTTATTATTTTGGTATGTTGGGCATAGAACCAAGTATCTTGTGCATTCTCTATTATGGAATCACTCTTCAGTACCCTAAGCATTTTTTTTTAGAACTAGAGACCTAGTTCAATTTACAGAATGAATGCTTGCCTACAATGCACAAAGACCTAGGCCCACTCACAAACCAGAGTGGTGATGCATGCAAATAATCTAAGATCTTAGAAGGTGGAGGCTAAATTTTCTTGTTTATTATAGTCTTCAGTTCTTTCTCTTGTGCAGGAGGATCAAGGGTTTTCTTTAGATATATTAGAAGTTTGAGGCCAGCCTGAGATACATAAGACCCAGTTTCAAAAAAGAAAAAAATAACATTTTTTCTAAAGGTAAGCTTTTGAAAGAATCAGATTTTAAAATGGTACTAATTTAAAAGTGGTACTGAAGCCATATTGTGGTGATATTTTATTTGTGTACCCCAATAAAGCTTATCTGGGGATCAGAGGACAAAGCCAGCCTCTATATTAAACATAGAGGTCAGGCAGTGGTAGCACACACCTTTAATTCCAGCATTTGGGAGGCAGAGATTCATTGGGATCTCTGTGAGTTCAAGGCCACACTGGGAACAGAACTAGATATGGTGTCACATGCCTTTAATCCCAGCACTAGTTAACCATAGAGGTCTGGAGGTCTGTACAGAGAGACAGGAAGTAATAGAGCTGGGCAGAAAGAGGAAGTGATATAGCTGGGCAGAGAAAGGAAGGAAGATGACAGGGCACAGAAAGGGCATGAGTATACAGGAAGTAGCTCCCTCTGGAGGCTGAGGAGTTGGTAAGGTGAGGTTGGCTGTGGCTTGTTCTGTTTCTCTGATCTTCTAGCTTTCACCCCAATATCTAGCTCCGTATTTTTTTTTATTAATAAAACCATTTAGCAATTCATCTTACACCATATAGTGGTCTTCCACTGTAGTCACAGCTATGCTCAGGAGGCTGAACCACAAGCATCACTTAAGTTCAGGGAGTGGGGACCAGCAGAAGTGACATAGTAACACCCATACTCCCCCCCAAAATTCAAGAAGATTGCGTTTTTAATTGGGCTTATCTAAATTTATGAGTTTACTTAAGGATAATACCCTTTTTTGTACTGAGTCTTCCTGTCCCTAAATGTGAGTTGTGTTTTTAATATGTGGGTCTTGTCTTCACATATGTCTTACATTCTTCTTTAAATTCTTACACATTTCATACATCCTGGGACTTTAAAAGATTGACTCATAGACTGATGAGAAGCCCAGAGGATAAAATGATTTCCATGTAAGCCTGACAACCCGAGTTTACTTGACCCCAGGAACCTACCCAAAGTTGAAAGAAAAGAACTGATTCAGCAAAGTTGTCCTCTAGCCACACACATCCAGTGACCTGTAAACACCTGCACTCATATATACATCACGAACAAACGTACATTCATACAATAATTAAAAATTCCAATTAAAAGAAATAGTCATAAATTCATATATTTAAATCTATTTGTGAATGTTAAATTTTTTTCTTTTTTTGTAGGCATCAAAAATTTTAGATTTTCTTATTATTTGTGGTAGTTTTCCAGTTGCCTTTTTGGATTCTTCAGATAGATACATACTCATATTATGGGAAGATAGTGATAATTTTATTTCATCTTTTCCATTTTACATGTCTCTATTTTTTTTTCTTATCTAATTACAATGATAGTGTTCTTTGAAAGACTTCAGAGACAAGCCATAGAGTGGAGGTTTTAGTAGCACTGTCTGGGCATAATTTTAACACATTTATAAAATGAATTATTTTTGTTATCATGTATTACACATAAGAATTGATTTTATTCTAACATTTTCAGTATATTTTGATCTTATTCACCCCATTGCCCTTTCCCTCTCCCATTCCTGCTGATTCCCTTCCATTTACAACCAGCTCCATTTCTACTCTTCTAGTTTCATGTCTCTCTCCCCTCTTCCCTCCCTCCCTCCCTCCCTCCCTCCCTCCCTCCCTCCCTCCATCCATCCTTCCTTCATTCTTTCTCTCCTTCCTTTCTTCCCTCTCTCCCTCCTTTCTTTCCTTTCTACCCTTCCCTCCCTCCTTCCTTTCTTTTTGCAGTATGAACAACACAGCAGCGGCTACATCCCTGAGGAAAATGTCCCCTCCCCCAGAATTAATTGCCTAGAGGTACTCAAGGAGGGGTGGGGACTCATAAGCCCCTCCCATCCGTGACATAATGTTGATAGTACCAAACTTGGGCAAGTAATCACAGCTGCTGTGATCTCATAAATGCAGTGGTATGTCAAACCTGGCACAATTTTCCACTCTTTCTCTCAACTCTCATATTTTTTCACCATATTCCCTGAGCCTTGGAGGGGGTGATAGAGATGCCTCATTTAGGGATGAGCATTGAACAGACATTTATTCTCAGTACTATGAAGTGTTATGAATCTGTGCAGTAACCACTGCACATTGCAAAAGGAAGCACTAATGTATGGGCATGGATATAAAGATTTAGAAAGCAGCTCAATGGGCATACATGTCCATTTAGTAAAACAGTAGTAGCTTCTCCACTAAAGCTTATGACCTCATCAGCCATGGAGATAGTAATGTTTCTATACATTTTGGTTATATCAACATGGTCTATTAAAGACTTCTCTTGAGACAATATTCCTAAGACATGAAAAATGATTTCAGAGGTTTAGAACCGTGTTTGATGTATCAAACTGAAACTTTCCTTGAAAGTCGATTTGTAATTGGTCATTATTTGTCCAAAGTATTTCTGAAGAGATAAATGTAAAAAATATGTTTTTAACAATTTACCAATTAATTTCCCTTTTCTTCTGCCTACGTTGATTGGAAATGGTTATAGGAAGAGTCCATCCTTTACACCCAACAATTTTAAATTCATTTCTTACAAGTGAACTTAGGGCTGACATTAATTCTAATATAAAGCAAAAAGATATTTTATAACTAAATGGAATGAATGTCACCCAAACTAGGAGTTTCCAAGCCTGGGGACTCTGTATTAAAGTAGAAAATGCTGGTGAATAGTTTTGAACCAGTCAAGTTTAGAATTGCCAGTTGCAAAGCTAGACTTTCACATCTGTGATTTACAAATATTCTTGACATGACCCATTAGCATGGTTTATAGATGAGAACGTTCCTGGAGGAAGGAATGTCATAGTCATGGTGATAATACAAATGCCTGGGGAGCTCCAACATGAAGTAGAACACAATGTCCCCTCAGCCTTCAGCAGTCATGGAGGCCCTACTCTGACATAAGAAATGCTCAACCTCTAAAAAGGTTGATTTGTTTCAATCTCTTAAATCTCATTTTTGGTAAAAATAAAAGAAAATAAAATGAATTACCTTTTTAGGAAATAAAAAGGGAAACTCAAGATAACACTACACTGTGGCTGGCCCATGCCCCTCTTGTTCTTTAGCTTGAGGAAGGAGTTGTTAGCTAGGAAACCTAAAGGAAAGCTTGTCCTGAGTCTGTGCTCCCACGTGGAGCCAACCTACCCTAAAACTGTGAGTCTGTAGGACTGAGGAGGCAGGGCATTCACTCAGTTATGAGAATCTTCTGGCACATGGCATTAGCTTCATAGGATGAGTGTTTCTTGTCCATTATATGCAGTAACTTGGTATCACTACAGCCATATCTCAGTCTGAGGGTTTATATTTTGATCTGGTATTCAGCTAGAATTCTGGTGATGAATAGAGGGTGATTTCTACCAGGTGAAAATCTTATTTATCTATCTTAGGCTGAAAGTAAAAAATTCTGAATGAGAGCCAAAAACCACATGAATGAAATTATTTATACTCGGAAGAATTTGTAAATCAAGTGACTGATGATTTGTCAGGAGGTCCTTTTGGGGAGTGTGTGTGTGTGTGTGTGTGTGTGTGTGTGTGTGTGTGTGTGTGCAAGTATTTGTCTTGCATATGGTATCTAATGCTTTATAAATTATCAAATATATAGTTATTACTTATTGAAAAGAAAAAAGCAAATAATGGCCTGGAGGCATTGCCTGAACTTGCACTAATTCTTGGTATAATTAGATTTTTCTTGTTTTACTTAGCCCCACGTGCTGCTAGCATGATGCAGGAGGGTCTAGTTAAGTTATGCTGAATGCTTTTCAGTTAAACCATAACTCTCACATGTGCATTTTGTTGTGCTCAACAGTATTAAATAAATGGATAACACCTGAGTAAATTCAGCATCCCAGAGACTGTACATTCTTGGATCTAATTTGCCAGGGAGGGCTTTTCATTTTAGTTTAATCAAGAGTTTTACTGAGTTAGGCAAAGCAGTAGTTACTTAAACGTAACTTCCAAACCCAGGTAATAATAAAATATATAACAGTATTTATGACTGACCCATTTTTCAACCCATTTAAATCTGGAAAGATATGCAATAAATTTGAGTCTAGTTTATACACTTGGACTATTCATATATACAGTAAATCTCTTTCATAAAGCTTCTTATCAAGTGAAATGTCTTTGAGAGGAAATGGAAAATTATGGGCATGAAGATAATATATAAGACATTCAGCCTCCCCCTTTACATTTATATCTCCTTCGTTGTGTTAGAAGACAGGACGACCGACAATGACACTGAGAATGTGCAGAAAGGGGTCAAGGAGACATGTATCATGAATGCTCCTTGCAACACTGGGAACCCTGCAGCTTTGCCGTACTGTTAATGCCTTTCTCTTGGCACACTGGAATAACAGTGATAATGAGTCCCAAGCTTATCAGTTTTGAAAGCATTAGCACCTGAGCCTGGTTAGGTCTTTGTTTCAAGGACTTGCATACAGAGAATATTGAAAATATATTACAAATATTAATATATCAGGTGTGATGTAGCTACTGATGTGCTGGATGAAAAAACTCAATAGGTCTGTGATACCATCTGAACTTTTAAACTACAGCCTTCAAACTGTTTATTAAAATGAAAATTTCTACTATATATCTAAAATTCTGGAATTTAGAGCTACAGACCTGGGCCTGGGGATCTTAATTTAAAAAATTCTTTTAGATTTATTTATTTTATTTTATGTGTGTGGGTGTTTCTCCTGCATATATGTATGTGCACCACATGTCTGCCTGGTGGTCAGAGGTCAGAGTGTATGTTGGATCCCCTGGAACTGGAGATACAAATGATTCTGGACCATCATGTGGATACTGGAAACTGAACCTGGGTCCTCTGCAAGAGCAACATGTGCTCTTAACCAATGGACTATATATCTAGCCTAAGGAATCTTAATTTTTAAAAACTTCTTTGCTAACACTTTTATAGTATAATGCTGGAAAGTTAATCGCTTACTGTTTTTGTTTTGTTTTAAGACAGGGTCTTACTATGTAGTACAGGTTTATTTCCAATTCATGGTTATTCTGACTTGAATTCCCCAGTAGTGAAATTACAGACATGTACCACTGTGTTAAGCCTTCTTAAAACTTCCCCAAATAATATTCAAATTATATAAATATTTATTTTAATTTAGATTACTACAAAAAAGAAGGTGCATTTTAAATTTAGACTCTGAATTTGCTCAAGTGGTAAAAAATATCACCAAGTTGGTCAATGGAGTGTCAGGCTACTGTAGTGTAATTCTTTAAAATACAAAAGAAAACAGAAGCAATCCCAATGGTGCATGTCTCCCTTTTAATGGTGCATGTCTAGGATTCTTAACCATTTGACAAAAATGAGTGCTGCAAGTGTAACAAAAAGAGAACATAGAAGCATTTAGAGTTATTCATTAATGGAATGACCGTAGGACAACATGAAATGTGTTTAATCTTTCATTTATAAGCAGTAGGTGAATTATAAGAGGCACAGCTAGGGAAAATTTAGAATTAAGTGAAATATAAACTGGCATTTTAAGCATTAGTCTCAGATATAAATGCAAAAGCCAGAAACTAATAAGATGATCTGGCTTAGAATGTTCCCAGCATGAGGGTAGCAACCGACCATTTCTAGGATCTGGGGGATAAATCAAGGATGATGAAAAAATGTTCAAAAGAATTCTGCAGGTTTTGAATGATAATGTTGACTTTTGACTTGTGGGATAAATAAATCAGAAGGAAGGATGGGGACACAAGGAGAAGATAGGGTGGTACCAGCAGATGTAAGATGAAAACTATCCTTAAAAGTGATGTCATAAGAGGAGTGTCTAATAGTGGGTGTGGTTTGATCATAAAACATAAAGACCAAATGGAGGGAATAAAAACTGTCCCCCAAAGAAAGAAAATGGCTGTGGTTTAATGAGCTGCTCATCTTAGAAGTAAATAGGGCTATGTGAACAATGGTCTGAGATGTTGCCAGGTAGTAAGTAGGGCATGACTGTGAGATTACAAGACCTAAGAGAAAATGTACTACTAATGTTTTGCTAAGTGACTCTTTGTCAAATTGCCTCCTAATATATATGTTTGTGTCCATAGACCACTGATACTCTAAGCAGGGGACAGAGAATCCACCTTTGCAAAGGGTGATGCTTAATGCAGACTCACAAATGGTCAAATGGGCAAAGTACTGAGAACAAGAGCCATTGCTTAGCCCTAACTGAAACCTCTGCAACACCCCCTCCCAAGTCCAAAGAACACTGTGGAAGAGGGCCAGAAAGATCATAAGAGCTGCAGAGTGGACAAGGACGTCAGGGGACACTCTCTTCTGGTTCAATTACAGTGGTCACAATCACAAATAAACATTTGGTGTGGCTACACTCATAAGACCAGCATGCATAACTATCTTCCTCTCTTCCTCTCTGCCTCTCTTCCTCTCTCTCTCTCTCTCTCTCTCTCTCTCTCTCCCTCCCTCCCTCCCTCCCTCCCTCCCTCCCTCCCTCCCTCCCTCCCTCCTCTCTCTCTCTCTCTCTCTCTCTCTCTCTCTCTCTCTCTCTCTCTCTCTCTCTCTCCATATGGGAGAAGATAGGCAAGTTATGAAGAAGGGAGTCACAAAGAGTGAGGGAGGGCATGAATGTAACTGTCAAAAAGAAAAAGAATTCAGAATATATTTTCTCCCTGGTTCCATCACTTTCTGTATAAATGGAACTTGCTCCTTATATTTTCCCCATGTTAGTCAAACTCGTTTGTAAGCGGCAAGGTATGAGAGTTTTGCCTTGTAGCACTGTTTTAAGGCCTGAGCAAATTAAAGCATGTTAAGCTCTTAGGAGAGAGCTAACTTAGTAAATACTCAATAAATGCTAGCTTTTTATCACCATCACCATTATTATAAAACTAAAAAGTTACAAAACCCAGAGTACTTTGCCCTCTTCTAATTTCCATGTTTGCTTAGTAATTAGATTGTATTTATTGTCTCAACTGAGCAATAATGCCATCGAGTTTATCCTGCTTACTGCCAGACAGAGCTCTAGTTGCAGCCTAAAGTCATTTCTGGGCTTTGCTAATTCCAGAGGAAATGAAATCAGCAATGACTCCATTATGCAAATACCAGTAACATTGGAGGAACATAGTAATGCACGTCTAGAGGCCTACTTCTGAAGCCTGCTTTAATAAACCATGTCGTCCACTAGTTTTCTCCTGAGCCACAATGGAGGAGTATATGAAGTCCTCCTTACAGCTGACCTAGAGCCCGGGGACATTTTTCAATGGCTGGCGACTTAGCCATAGGCTTCCAAGAAACAGAAACTCTTCTTTGGCCTTTATGAATTCTGAATTCTTAACCCCCTTCTTGCACTACGTTCTGACTTCTAGAATCCCATTGTCAGTTATGAAGCCTTTTTGGTTCTCATGCTGTTCTCGGTAAAGTGAATTAGGTTAGCTTTAATTTTCAACTTGACATAACTTAGAATCAACTGGAAAGAGTCTTATTGAAGTATTTTCTACATTGGATTGGCCTGTGAGCCTGTCTGTGGAGGACTGTCTTAAGTTAGTTGAGGTAGGAAAATTCAGTCCACTGTGGGCTGCACCATTTCCTAGGCTACTGGTGTTGAACTTTATAAAAGTGGAAAAACAGAGCTGAGCACAAGCATGCAACCAAAGCAGCATGAACTAGCTGTGGGCACAACAAAACCAGCAAGATGTTCATACCTGCCCGCCTGCTCCCACAGAGTTCTCTTTCAATTCTTGATTCGGTTCTCTCTGCTCTCAACTGTGTATGTGGCATGATTTGCTGCTTAAAATCCGTGCTTGGACTTCTCCACAATAACTGACTACAATCTGAAAATGGAAGCCGAAATAACCCCCTTCTCTCCTGAGTTGTGTTTAGTCAAGGTATTTTATCACAGCAACAAACATGAAAGTAGAATAGAACCCTACCTAATGACTGTCTGTGGACACATGGAAATGATCTCTTTAAATTTCCTTCCCAGTAAAAGATCAACTTATTCCTCTACTGCTTTGGCCAACTGAAAAAAAATTAAACATCTAAAGGAATATTTAAAGTACATTCAATGGGTCATTTCCAAAAGCCAATTATAATCTGAAACACTGTTTTTAATGAGGACATCCATTACACAGAATGAACATGTAAGTAAATCACCAAGTTTTTGCTGACCCCCAATCATGAGGTGAGTGCTGTAGTCAATGTATAAGATAGTATATAGGAGTTATCTGTGAGAATACTACTTACACATATGAAAATGACAGCAGTAATTCACTATGAAAATAAGCAGAGCTAGCTGGGGGTGCCACAAAACCTGCAAGACATTCATGCCTGCGCATCCATTCCCACAGAATTTCCTTTCACACTTTTTTATTCATAATACTTCTCACATACTCTAAAAACGACTAATGTATTATATTTATTGTGTATTTTCACTCCCTCTGTATGAAGTTAAACTCTACAAAAAATGAGAATTTATCTCTTTTGTTTATTAAGATATTTTGAGTATCAGAATAGTGCCTGAGAAGTTCAGTGTTTGTTTAATTATGCCCAGGATAAGCTAAAGGTTCATTAGTGAGAGTAATACTAAGTCCACAGTTTAGTTCCTAAATCTATGTCCCTACACACAGAAAAGATATTTCCTGATTGAAATAAAACAACAAACAAGCAAATATGAGGACTACTCAACCATCATTTGAGACTGAACAAATAAACATTGAGTAGAAAACGCTCTATAATGAGTAGTTTGTATTTATCTTCTGTAGCGCAGGGGTTCTTCTCTTTCTTTTCAGGGGCATCTAAAAATCAGACTGCATTTGTGATTGGAAGATGCAAGGTGACAGAAAGCAATGTTTGCTTCTCATTGCATTGCCATTCTTAAAGGTAGAGAAGTCAACAACAGCACTGTGGAAATAATAGACCATGAGAATGAATTCCTACATACCTGTTTCTGAGTCCTTCCTGGAGTGAGCCTGACACTTGTAGTGTCTTCACTAAGATACGAATTGTATTCAAATGATAGCTAAATAGAATGTTCATCTCTTTTTATTACCAATGCCATTTGCCCATCTCCATCCTGTCATGTACCCATTCCATTAACATTCAGCTTACCGGGTCTAAGAAGAGAGAAATGAGAAAGAGCAATGCCCAGAATGCACCATCCACTGATACCATCATTGCCATCCAGGTGGAACAAGAGACATGTCCTACTTACTTGAGAAAGTGGCTCAACCTTTCCTCTGCAAAAATCAAAAAATTAAGAAACTTTATTCAAAAAGATGGAAAGGCCCCTGATTTGTGAAGTATTATGTTTGTTCCTTAGTCCTATTAGGAGTCTTCGACTCTTACTCAAAGCCTACTTATTTACACTTAATGAATGATTTTTGTGTGCTGAAATCCATCTTTAGCACAAAGGATATATAAGGAGCAAATTTCAAAGCATATTTCTCTTGGGGGTACATAAATTGCCAAAATAAAGGCACTGAAACAGTTCAGAGTTGAGAGGAGACAAGTCATGGTACATACATCTCATTAATGTTACTGTACTATAGTAAACTTAATAAATGAGAGGAGTTGGGGGATTTGGGAGGAGGGGAAGGAGGAGAGGCTGCTGTTGGGATGTATTGTATGAGAGAAGAATAAATTAAAAAAAAATTTCTGGCAATGATGCCAACTTCTCAGAATTGTGTGTATCACTGTGTATAAGCAGGCATGGCATGTGGAAGGATTTACTCAGAAAAAAAACAAACAAACCTGGAAACTGGTATTTGAGGGACCTGGAAAGAAGCATTTAATTTTAAAATGATGTTTGATAATGAGATGTCATTATTTTGTCTTCTTTTGGGTATCTTTGCTCATTTTGTATTTTAGACTTCTCATGGCCTGTATTAATACATTTAGGGAAGTGTTTCTCAACCTTCCTAATGCTGTGATCCTTTAGCACAATTCCTCATGTTGTGGTGACCCCAACCATAAAATTATTTTTGCTGCTACTTCATAACTGTAATTTTGCTACTGTTAGGAACTGTCATGTAAACATCTGTGTTTTCTGATGGTCTTCGGTGAACCCTGTGAAAAGTTTTTAACACAAGGAGTCATGACCCACAGGTTGAGACATTTAGCTGTACATTACAACCTCATCCTTGGTATATATTCTACTCCAGATAACTGAGGCTGGGTATGTATAAAAAATGTGCCATAGTCAAGGACCATATCCAACAAAAGAACGATGCATTTCCTATATTAAAATTCCAATCAGCCAATTATAAATTATTTATAAATTCTGAAATAGTCTCTGCCACACATCTGATTTTCTTTTTTTCTCTTTTAGTAGTACACACTAATTGTTCAAATAATGGGTTTCATTGTAATAGTTCCACACATTCAGATAATATGCTTTTGGTTATATTCTCCCCTATTATACTTTCTGTTCCCCACCCCCTTCCCTTTCCTCTACGTCTCTTTTACATTTTACATTTTCTTTTACACTAACATCTATGTAGACAAAACATGAGATGCTTGCTTTTGTTCATGTGCTTTATTTTATTGAACCTATCTGTCAAGCTCCATCAATCTTCCTGCAAGCAATATCACTCTGCTCTTTAACTCAAAAATTCTCTTCTTTTTCTTGACTTCTGTCTTGTCATGTCTTGTTTTCTCTTATCTCCCTTGTTTTGTCTCCTGTCCTCCCCTCTATCCTCTCCCCTTCCCACTCTTTTCTTTATCTGTTCATGGTTGATGGGCTTCTACACTGATCCTGGACTTTGACTTAGACAATGGATAATAAATATGGGTTTGCAGGCACTAACTGTTATTACTACTCATATATTGGTCATGTGTTGTATATTAATTTCTCTATACATCATCCAGTACATGTTGAGCACTGAAGGTATCACTAATGTAAGATGAGGGCATAGTCCTTGAATATTTTAGAGACAGAGAGCACAAAGTAAATAGAAGTATTTAGAGCATGGGGTTTTCAGGTCTGTTGTGGGTTACTGATTACATGAATGATGTCAGAGAGCTACCTAAGTACATGTATGACCTTAGACAAGTAACTTACTATTTCTGTCAGGCAGATTCTTTGTGGATGTGGGACTAAAATGCCGACCTCCATAAACTTGGTGAGGATAAAATTTCACATATGTGTATATATAAGTTTATATGTGTGCCATGCATTTAAATTGAGAGCCTGAAATATAGGTGCTATACAAATACTTGTTGATGAATAAATAAAATGGGTAATCTTGGGCAAATTATTCATGAACTTCTGTTGCTTCATCTATAAAATTTCTTAACCTCAAAACTTGTTTAACCTCATGGAGTAGTTGTTAAATGAAACTAAGTTCATACTGTGTTGGTGCACACAGAGAACAAGCACTATATCCTATGAAACCTAATAAAAACCCAATAAACTGTACTCATTAACAATATTATTTTTTTAATAATTAGAAAACAAATGCCAAGGTACATATAACATGAGCTTGTGACAAGGGCAGAGCAGTGTGGGTGGGAGTCAGAAAGGCAACGCTTCATAGAAATGGCACAGCCGTGACTTCTGTAACTCAGAAGGCCTCCACATGGCTGCACAGAGCACTGGCACCAGATGCCTATATCAAATGAAACACCAAGTATAGGCAGAAGTTCCTGCAAAACCTTAAAGAGACATAGGCATGGGGAAGAACGGCTACAGGATCTACCTGGGGGTCTCTGTGGTTTGTTTGCAGAGTTTCAAAGGCTACCCTGCTCTTGTGGACACTGCCTTGAAAGGTAGACACACATTTCTTCAAGTCTTCATCTGTTTCTATTGCATGGCTCCCCTTGGCTCCTGAGTTTCTGTCTTATCTTGAATTTCTTTTTTATGCTCTCCCCAAAGGATAGCTTTATTTTATTTGTTTTGTTATTGTTTGGCTGTTTTGGTTTTTTTTCATGGTCTCACTATAGAACCCTGGCTGGCCTGGAACTCACTACATTGATCAGGCTGGCCTCAACTCACAGAGATCCACCTTCCTCTGCCTTCCAAGTGCTGGGATTAAAGGTGTGTGTCACTATGCCTGGCTGATAGCTTTATGTTTAATATTCATGAGATAAACAACACATGCTCGGGGTAACTATATCAGTCAATAGATAACTCTGAAGAGAATTTAAAAATTCCAGAAAGTTCCCCCAAAAGTAAGCATTTCTAATATAAACATCAGAGACTGTCTTTATTGAGGGAATTATAACTAACATGACTTCCCAAAGCAAGCAACAGTTTCTGAGCTGCAACTCTGCTCCTGCAATTTTCATGTTTCTACTCCTGCTATTTCATGTTATTTTCAAGCATTTTCATGATTGCTTTCTTCTTGTTCCCACCCATTTGCTAGAGCAGCCTTAATCCTGAGTTCTAAAGAACCTGACTCTTGCCTAGCTTACTTTCTGCCATTCTTCCTCTATGATTAACTCTAGGTTCTGGCCACAGAGAAGCATTTCATACTCTCCCAAATCCTTATCTTGTTTTGTTTAAAAAAAAAAGATTTATTTTATTCATTATTATTCTTTAATCTATTTTTTGAGAATTTCATGTATGATTACTATATTTACATCGTTTCTTCTGCCTCCTCCTGCCCTTGCAAATCCTTCTATATCCCTTTAGTCTAGTGGTTCTCAACCTTCCTAATGCTGCAACCCTTTAATATAGTTTCTCGTGTTGTGGTGACCCCTAACCATGAAATTATTTTGTTGCTATTTCATAACTGTAATTTTGCTACCATTGTGAATCTTAATGGAAATATCTGATATACAGGATATCTGATATGTGACCCTTGTGAAAGGGTCATTTAAGCCCCAAAGGGGTTGTGACCCACAGGTTGAGAACTGCTGCTTTAGTTCCTCTTGAGTTTATTACCTGTTCTTTAATTATTAATTACACACACACACACACACACACACACACACACACACACACACACACACACGATCTGTTGAGTCCCTTTAGTGTTACTCATATGAATATATGTTTACAGCTGACTGGCTAATTGATTGGATAACTTACCTTGGATCTTGTCACTCAATAAAACTGATTCTTTCTTTCTCAACAACCATCAGTCACCTAGGGGTGGGACCTTCATCCACATTGGCATGTCACTAATGTTGTCATTATGCAACATTTGTTTATGCAAACACATAGTTGAGATCCCTTGAGTGCAGCATCCCTCTCCTGTGCTGGAGATACTACCTTGCTGCAGACATCTTGATCCTCTGGTTCTTAGAATCTTTATGACACTCTTCCATGATGTTCCGGAGCCTCAGATGTAGAGATTGTGTTGCAGATGTACCAAGTGGGTATGTGTACCCTGTGATCACTAGTTCTGTGTGTTTTAACTAGGTGTGAATCTCTGTGACAGCCTCCATTTGCTGCCAAAAGAAGGTTTTTTGGTGATATTTGAAATTTTCACTTCTCTGTGGGTATAAGAATAAGTATTTGAAGTACAGTTAGAAATTATATTGGTTTAGGAAAATGGCAGTTATGGGTTCTCATTTAGAGTCTATGACTCTCCAGCCATGGGTAGTTGGCTCAGTTTACAGTACCAGCCATTAATTCTCACCTGTTGAGCAGGACATGAGTCTCATTCAACAGCTACCTGTTATCCCTAAGACAAAAAGTACCACTACTGAACCATTGTGGACATCTTGCCCAGCCAATCATTATTGTTTATAAGTGTTACAGTCAGGTAACACAACTGATTGATTTTGTTAGCATTCCTTGTGCCTTCCAATGATAGGAGAGCTAGTCCTTGGTCCAAAGCATATGGTGCCTTCAGAAGTCGGGACTTACCCTCAACTTGTGGGAGGCAACCAATGGCGATGAGAACAGTCTGTGTTGTTTGAGGGTCCTTGGATTTTATTAACCAACAACTAGAAAAGAGTCTTCACATACTGGCCACTTATTTTGTTAGAGAGCCTGAACTTCTTGGGAAAAGTATTATCACTCCATGTGGTTAACTCCATTTAACACACACACACACACACACACACACACACACAATGTATTTTTTAAGCCTATAAAATAATACATTCCTCTATGGATTTTCAAACATCTTTACCGTTACATGTCTCTCCTACCCTCTCCTTCTGTTTTGTCTTCCCTCTGCAGTTACCATCCACTGTCTGTTTTTACATTCCTCCTTCAGAGTGTATGTCCTTCTACCCACTCTGTAGAGCTCTTTCTCCTCCTTTTCCCTAGGGTCTCTTTCTGCTTTCCTGGATTGTGGTTACTTCATGTTATACATAAATCTAAAGATTTGGAGCTAGGATCCACAAATGAGAGAACATGTGCCCTTTGTCTTTCTAGGTCTGGGTTGTTTCACTCACTACACTAAGTTCAAATTCTATCCATTTACCTGCAAATTTAATTTTCCTTCAGAACTGAATAGAATTCTATTGTGTATATGTACCACAGTTTCACTATCATTATTAGTTGTCTTATCTTGCCTTTTAAATTCTGTTCACTTCTGAATTTCGCACATTGAATAACTAAGTAAGAGACCTTTTGATTTTAAATACATAGGCATGATAAAATACAGTTAAAACACATGTGTGTTTTGGTACCAAAACCTAAATAGATTTTAAAAACATGAATATAAACTTCCTTAAGACTTGATGACTTAAAAAGACAGTGGACCTGGCCATAGACCCATATAATTCTGTGTTGCAACTACTGGATCAGGAGGTGTAGGCTGACACTGTGTAAGTCAAGGAGCTAGAACTGACAAGCGGGACCACAAGGGACCTACCCCTTCAGTGAGAAATGCAAAACCAGTCACCAGGAAACAGGTCACAATGTAGGTTGCTTCTTTTCATTAATTTTTTTTTTATAGTCTGAAACTCAGAATAGAAGATGAAACAAGTAAGTTTTCCATAGGAAACAGAAGTTTCAAGCTTCCAGCATAAGCACATTCTAAGTTTATGCTGCCACTGTGGTAGGGAGACTCCAATAATTTAATTTGTCCTTAGACCAGAGAAATAAGCAATTCACTAAGGGTACTTTTGTAATTCTAGAGGAATGGAATTACTTATAAGACAGCAATGACAATTATTAATGAGGAGGAGTTAACTCACAAAAATTCCTTGAGTATCTGAGATAATTCACACCAGGGAGAGTCAGGAAACCCCAGGTTGTGGAATTGAAATCCCAAGGAACTGAGATTGATAAAACTATAGGAGACAATAAAAATGTTCAAAAGAAGCAATATAACTCATCATGTAAGAAGACAGAAAATTGTCTTTAAAAAATATATCTTTAAAAAAGATTCTCACTGGGCAGTAGTGGCGCATGCCTTTAATCCCAGCACTCAGGAGGCAGAGCTAAGTGGATCTCTGTGAGTTCGAGGCTAGCCTGGGCTACCAAGTGAGCTCCAGGAAAGGCGCAAAGCTACACAGAGAAACCCTGTCTCGAAAAACCAAGAAAAAAAAAAGATTCTCAAATAGAACTAGAGACATTATAATTGAAATTAAAAACCAAGAGCTCTAAGGGAAGGAGTAACATAATCCAGGCCCTCCTATAGAATGATGCTGGCTTCTGAAGACGCTAAGGAACCCAAGGGGGTAGATGAAGATGAGTGTTGAAAGAGCATGCTAGCTGAAGCATCAATTACTGACCTAAATGCTTGCATTTAGAGGAACTCAGAAAGGGACTTAGAAGACAGGAAATGAGCAGTATCCAAGGGCTGAAACATAAAGTGTTTTGTGAAAAAGATAGGAGACTCACCAGAAGCTTTAAATTCAAAGGAGACAAAATTTCTACAGATTTCCAGTCCTAACTATGATGTAATACTGCCCCAACCTTTTCATAAAATTGTTACTGTGAAAACTGAAAACAAACATGGAATAAAGTCCTGGGGCACTGATGAGCACACAACAGAGTTAAGATTCACCAAGTAGTTCTTGAGAGAATGAAAGCACCCTAGGCAGCCTCCAATAGCCTTCAGATTTTCTTATGGAACCTTATCAAGATATTTCATACAGAAAATAGCTGTCCTACTTGGGTTTCTGTTGAGGTGATAAAACACTGACCAAACCCCAAACCCCAAATCTGGGGAATAAAGGATTTATTTGGCTTACATGTCATATTCATAGTCCATCATTGAGGAAAGACAGACCAGGAACTCAGAGATGCAGAGGTGGGAACCTCTGAGGAAAGCTGCTTACTGCCTTGCTCTCCATGGCTCACTCAGCTTCTTTTATATACCATGGGTAGCACAACCCACTATGGGCTAGGACATCTCATATCACTTATCAATCAAAAATTGTCCTATGGATATGCCCTAGGCCAGTCTGTTGGAGGCAATTCCTCAATTGGGGTTCCCTCTTTTCAGATGTCTTTAATTTGTGTCAGGTTGACAAAGAACTAACCAGCAGTTTTGTTGAACTGAAAAGACAAGGCAGGAATGAGAGGCTTCTAGAGAAAAGAGCAAGAAATTCTAAACATTTGTATATGGATCACTTCAGGACATTGGTCAGCTTCTTGGCTGAACATACAAGGTTAAGATGCAAGAAAGTTCCCCCAGAGAAACTTAAAGTTGAACAGGACTTTGTCAACCACATATGCTAAGAAAATAGAAGTTAAAATGCAGATTTGGCTATGGATAACTCAAATGAAATGGATGCAAAAAGGACAAAAGAGAGTAGCAATAATCACAACCAGCATAGACCTGCAGAAAGAAAGGGGAAAGGGATGGAGATAAATCAAGTGCTTCAAGATGAATGGATACCATGGATACCGGCAATGCATATATAAGGAAAGAAAACTCATTGTATGGAAGTAACCGGGGTTGGGGATTTAGCTCAGTGGTAGAGTGCTTGCCTAGCAAGCGCAAGGCCCTGGGTTTGGTCCTCAGCTCTGGAGAAAAAAAAAGGAAGTAACCAAAGTCAAGTTTAGTATAATCAACTATTGTGGTATGCTAAAATCAGAGGTTGCCTCTTTTTATTTCATTTTAATGGATAAGTTCACCATTTTTATTGAACTGTTTGATAATGGCCAACTCTAATTATCCTCATAACCAAGTTGCAGAACGATTCCATCAGGCCTCCCCTATGCCAAGCACAGGCTAGTGCTTACCTGATTTTACCAGCTCTTTCGTTTTCATAGAGCAACCACTGACCAATCCTATTTCCATACACTTTGAGTTTACCACAATATTGTACTAATACAATTGTACAGGATTTGGTATTTATGTTGTGCCTCCTCCAACATCCCATGAACCTTTGTGGTTCATCCATGCTATTCTGTGCTAGCTGTTGCTGTTTCTTTTGACTCTGGCATCATTCTTCTGGAGAAATGTGCCAGTGTGTGTTTAACAAGCACTCAGTTCAAGCACTTGGATTGTTTCCAGTTTGGGACAATTACAAAAACCACTATAAATATTCATACATAGTTTTTATGTGAACATGATTTTCTATTTTATTTAAGAAAACATTTGAAAATGGAACTACAGGTTTTTATAAGTGCATTTTTGACTTCATAAGAAACTTCCAAATTGTTTTCCAATGCCATGCATCCATGCCTGTTGCAGGCATGTCAGCCATGTATGGAAATTCTAATAGGTCCACATCCTTGTCAGCAGGTAAATGGCATTTGAAGAATTATTTCCTTTCGAATAGGTGTGCAGTAGTGGCACATAGTAGCTTTCATTTCCATTTCTCTAAGGACTAACTTTCCTAATCCTTTCAGATGTCTGTTTGCCACCCATATTGTTTTTAGTCCAATGTTTACCTCCTTATTACTGAGTTTTGAAAGTTCTTTATTAGCTCTGAAGACAAATCCTTAATCAAATATGTGATCTACAAATGCTTCTCTCAGAGCCTTTCTCTCTCATTGTCTTAGATTATGTTTTTTAACAGTAGAAAGTCTTAATCAACTTTATTTACATTTTCTTTTTTTAGCTTGTGCTTTTATTGCTATGCCAAGGAAATATTTGGCAAGCCAGCAACAATATCTTAGACATGGCAGCAGCAGAAGCCCCTCCCCTCATCTTATTTAGGTACTCAGCTTCTTTTGGTTAACAAAGATACTATGATTAGGGAAGCAAATCTATAGAATTTAAAAAGTAAAACTGTCAATGTTTGTTTCTTTAACTCAGGTAATATTTTCATAAATGTTTGCTTTGGTATTATTCTTTAAAGAAAACTCCATACATCTGCAGGTTTATTACTTTTTAAATGTCATAAATTAGAAAGAATGTAAATATCACACATAATTGACATCCATTTGTAGCATAAAGAAAAAAACCTCTTCAGCTCCTTTTCATGGTATCTTCTAGGCCAACAGCTATGTCAAGATGAAGCTGACTATTTCTTCCCCAACCAGTGGCTGTTAGAAACTAGTTGAAATGGACAATGAACTCACACTTTGTACTCTCTATGAGAAGCATGGCCACAGAAAAAGCTGCTGATGTTCTGTGTCAAGAGTGGAAGGGCTATGTGGTCTGAATCAGACACAGGGTGGGAATGGCAAGCAAGGTTCTCCCGTGAAGCAAGGTATCTTGACCCATGGCAGAGTGCGCCTACTATAGGGTAAGGGGCTGTCTTGTTATAGACCAAGGAGAACTGGAGAGGGGAAGTACAACCTGTTTGGGATGCACTGTGGATGACAATCTGAGTGCTTTCATCCTGGTTATTGTAAAAAATGGAGAGAAGGATATTCCTGGACTGCCATACTGCTATGCCTCACTGGTTGGGATCCAAAAAAGCTAGCAAAATGTGAAAACTTTTCAATCTCTCAAAAGAAGTTGATGGCTGCCAATATGTTCTCAGAAAGTCCTTAAACAAAGAAGGTGAGAAGCCAGGAAACAAAGTGCCCTAGATTCAATTGATTTTGTTGCTCCACATGTCCTGTAACAGAAACACCAATGTACTGCTCTAAAGAAACAATGTGCTAAGAAAATATAAGAAGGATGCTGTTGTGTATGCTAAACTTGTGGCCAAGAAAATGAAGAAAGCCAAAGGAAAATGGAAGGGACAGATTACCAAGAGATGTGGGCTCTCCTTGTTGAGAGCTTCTACTTCTAAGTCTGAGTCCAGTCAAAAAATAAGTCTTTAAAAGTAACAAATACATAATCAGACCTTGAAAAAAAAGCTATGCAAACATGTTTTTAAGAGAGACACATGCAATCTTTTAAGTAAACCAGGTAAGCATGTTTAGAATGGCCTCTTGTAATTAGCATTGTTTTAGAGATCCTAGGCAAAGCAGTATGGGTCAAAATAAATAAATAATCACAAATTTATATAACCATAAATGAGGTTCATTCATTAAAGGTGATATGGTTATTTTCATAGAATGTAGATAACTTACTCACAAACTTTTCAGAACAAAGCTTTTAAATTCTGCATAGTTTCTCAATCTAAGATCAGTATACATGGTAACTAATCCTTAGCATAATATTAGCAATTTAAATAAATCATATAAAAACAAAAATAAGGCATGACTAGTTCTCATTAGTTCTTCTGTATAGAAAAATTTAAATTATGTTGGAAGACCTAATGAAAAGAAGACTAAAATATGTGTTTTCATACATACTAAGTTATACACATTAGGTACTAAGCTATACACATTAAAGAAAAAATTCAATAACCTTATTTTGAGAGAAGTTGCACAGAACTAAAGAGTTGTTGTCAAAGTTCACATGACACACGAAGATGAGAAAATGTCAGACAATGTCAAGGAAAATTGGGAGCAGGGAATTTTCTCCAACAGATATATTAGTTGTCCAACTACCTTTCAGCAAGCTTGAAGACTGTCTTGGTTTCAGTGGATCCTTCTTTGCTTTTCCCTGTTTCCCCGAGCACATTAATCTGCTGTGTTCTGTCCATATCTCTGCCACGGTTCTTTTCATACTGCTTATCTCAAACCTGAGGTTTTACTCTACCTCTTCTGTGTGCTGAAAGGTGACCACACAGCTCAGCTTATGCGTGTGCACTGGGTGCCTCATGGAGCTGGACTCGCAGTACACAGGTGCAGCCTGCCTACTTCTTGCTCTGGTGCATTGCTCTTCTTAGGCTCCTTGTTCCATTAAGCATCTCCCTTGGTTCCGTGGCTTTGGTAGAAGTAGGAGCTTGGTTGTAAGGCTGGCTATACCCATTAAAGTATCTCTCACTTCCAAGCACCTTCATTATATCTGCGTATCTCTCTTTCTTTCATAGATAAAAATGAAAATCCGGGACACTCTGGAAGATATCTAAAAGTATTTTCCATGATTTTCTGTGTACTCTATACTTTCTTCCATTTCTGACATGCATGGTATTAAAAAACTAAAAATCTTTTCAGATTGATAATTTATGCTCCTGGCAATGATAAAAGCCAGAAAAATAGATGAACCAAAAAAGGATATCACACTTTCTGTATATTTTACTCAAAGAAAAATCAAGTAAACTATACGGAAAGTGTGAGACATTTAAATAGGTATAACATGTTATATTTTTCTGTATGTCCTTTATCCTGCTTCCCAATTATAGTTGCTTCATTAAAAGTTACCAGTAAATAAGGAAACTATGTATAGGACAATATTCAAGATCAGGATTGCAAAACCTAAAAACAAACAACCCTGCCCCACAAAACCAAAAAACCCCAGACTCCCCACTTAAAAACAAAACAAAACAAAAAAACCCAAACATATTTGTATTTAATAAGGCAGTTGTTTATGTTTGAAAAAAGGTTGCTTAACCTTTTGATTTCAGTTACTACTTTCATTGAAGAAACAATTATGAGAACTCATTGATTTCCTTTTTGAACTCTTACCAAAAGGTGGAAAATTAATTCTAATTCTCTGCAGTTGGCTAGCAAAAACTATTGGCATTGGCTTTAACATTTATATATCCTGTTAGAATTCACTTACAGTTCATGTAGCTTTCCTATTTGCTCATACAACAGCTCTCTCCACACACACATCTACCCTCCTTCTTGCTTTTCTTGTGGAATTTCTTATGTCATTCCAGTTTATCTTCTGAAATTTTAATTAATTCCATAGCACTGCCAACATCTTTTAAGAAAGCCTTTGTATGAAAACATAAGCAATCAGCTCTAAAATAATAACTCTTTACTCGTTTTTCAGGCCACTAATAGGTAAAAAATGCAACATAAAGTATACTTAGTATCTTCATATGTGGTAAATCAATTTGAATCGAGAGAGAGAGTTTAAAATTTAAAAAAAACACAGCATCAGGAACAGCAGAGGACTTTGTATTACAAATTAAGTTGTACATTTTTAAATCACAGACAAAAATAAAATAAAATAAAAATGCAATGCTGGGTACTATCAAACTTAGTCTGAAGGAATGTGGACAAAGTCTGTGTGTGTTTGGAAAGTAGTTGCTATTTGGAGAAAAATTAAATGATATGATAGGAATTTATCTCCAACAGACAGGAGTTAGGAATATTCCTACCTGAGTGGAGACAGAGGGTCCATGTAACTGTGAGAAGAATTCACTCTTCTACTTCTTGGTGCTTTCAGAAGCATGCATAAGTTTAGAAATTTCCCTAGCTTTGAAGAAAGAATACTCATCAAATGAAAAGATAATTTAAGCACACCATATATCATAAAATTGTAATAATTAGTTGATTGTGTTATTAAATTAAAGATACAAGAATTTAAAATGTAGAGTACTTCCATATATAGAACGCTGTGATTCTATTATTCTTCAGCTTTCCTAAGAAGTCTTCACAAAATATGTGATTAATATGGATGTATAAATAATTAATCAGAATCTATTTTTGCCTCTTTCAACAGGCAAAACTTTCTATAACTTATCAATGTGACACTAAACACATAAAAGAGGCTGGAAAAAGCCATGGCATATTTTACAGTGAATAGATACTTAGATGTTCCCATTTCCATATTTGTTTTTTAGTATCGTTTATGCAAAACCAGGTGGAAAGATAGAAAAATATAAAGACGTGTTTTTGCTTAACATTATTCATGTTCAAAAGGATTTATGAGCAAAAACCCAAATGAAAAAGAGTATATGTTTAAAGAAGAACATAGCCCAATACCAATGTGCCCCTTCGAGGGATGTAGCTGATGTGGGCTACCATATCATAGTAAGCAGAATGTTCCTCTCTGTTTCTCTATTGCATAGATTTTCAGCAGAGGATCAATGTTTTTAATTTTTTTTTATTTTCTTGTTTGTTTCTTTTGATGTTATCACCATGCACAAAAACACTACCCCAAATTGATTAAAAACCTCAACAGAAGGACCAGATACCCTAAATCTGATAGAAGAGAAACTGGAGAATAGTCTTGAACTCATTGATACAGGAAAATACTTTCTGAAGAAATGCAAAATATAAGAATAATAATTCATAAATTATACATGATGAAACCGAAAAGCTTCTGTATGTCAAAGGATACCATCATTTGGACAAAGGAGAAGGCTACAGAATGAAAAAATATCTTTACCAATTACATATCCAGTAGAAGCTTAATATCCAAAATATATAAAGAACTGAAAAAACTGGACAGCAGTATGGTGATATTTTACTTGTGCTGAAATGTGATTTTATTTGTATGTTAATAAGTAAAGTTACCTGGGGGTCAGAGCTAATAGCAGAAGTCTGGCAGTGGTAGCACACACCCTTAATCCTGACCACATGACAGGCAGATCTCTGTGTGTTCAAGGATACAGCCAGCATGGAGACATGTGCCTTTAATCTCAATACCAACCATAGAGACCTGGAGGTCTGTATAGACAAGCAGTGACGAGGAGGTCATATGTTGGGTTTATAACCAATGAGAAGGCAGAACAAAAAGTCAATAAAAAGACAGACACACAGGAAGTAGGCCTCTTTCTGAGGGGAAGGACGGCGGCAGCAGCAGCGAGGGATAAGAAGGCAGTTTTAGTCTCAGCTCTCAGCTACTGCTCTGACCTTTTGGGCTTTTAACTCTGCATTTGGCTCTGTGTTTCTTATTTAATAAGACTGTTACATCTACACAGCAAGAAAACAACCCAATTTTAAAATGGGTTACAGAACTAAACAGAGAACTCTCAAAAGATGAAACATAATTGACTGAGAAACATTTAAAGAAATGATAAACATCCTTAGTCACTAGGCAAATGCAAATCACAACTAATTTGAAATTTTATCTTAAACCAGCTAAAATGGCCAAGATCAATAAAACTACTAACAGTTCATGCAGAATGAGGATGTGGGGCAAGAGGAACACTCATCCATTGCTGGTGGGAGTGCAAGATTGTACAGCCACTATGGAAATCAATGTTGGAGCTATATCAGGAAGCTGAGAATAGATTTACGTCAAGATCCAGCTATACAACTCTTGTGCATATACCTAAAGGACTCTATATTCCACTATGGAGATACTTCCTCTTCCACATCGATTACTGCTCTATTAATAATAGCCCAGAAATTGGAAGCAATCTAGATGTTAATCAATAGATAAATGGATAATGAAAACGTGGTACATTGATGGAACAGAGTACTACTCAGTTGGTTAAAAAAAAAAAACAGAATCATGAAATTTTCAGGCAAATGGATGGATCTAGAAAAAAAAATCATCTTGAGTAAAATTACCCAGACCCCCCCAAAGAAAAATATAATACATATTTTCTTATATGTGAATGTTAGCCTTTAAGTCTTCCAATAGAAATACTACAATTCATATAACCATGGAGGTTATGTGTAGAGTAAGGCGCTAGGGGGGAGGGAGGATCTCCCAAGGAAGGGGGAATAGAATTTCTAGTTATGAAGAAACATTGGGAGACTAAAACAGGAGGATTAAATAGGGGAGGTGAGGGGAAGTCAAGGGAGGGGAGGAGAAGTGAAGGAAGGGGAGGGGAGGGGAAAGGGAAGAGAGGGCAGGGAGGGCAGGGGAGGGCAGGGAGAGGAGAGGAGGGGAGGGGGAGGGGAAGTGGTGTGGTGGTTTGAATGAGAATGGAGGCCACAAGTACATCTATTTGAAAGTACATTATTCACCAGGGAGTGGTGTATATGTATGTCTATGTATGCGTTTCTTGTGCTTTTTCTTCCTTCCTTCCTTTTTAACTCTCTCTTTTTCCTGTTTGTTTTCTAAAGAGAGAGAGAGAAAGAAGGCATGGATTTGGATGGGTGTGGAGGTCGGAAGGATCTGGGAAGAAACTAATCAGAATATATTGTACAAAAGTAATTTTCTGGGAATTGAACTCAGGACCTCTGGAAGAGCAGTCAGTGCTCTTAACCTCTGACCCATCTCTCCAGCCCAAAAGTAATTTTCTATTAAAAAAAATTGAAAAATTTCAAAAACTAAGCCTGTAAGTCATGCCCCTCACTGTCATGTAATGAACCTTCTAAATCAATGGTTTTGAACTTCAGTTTCACTGAGCTACTACTACTGTTTTCCTTCAATGATTAAATTTTGAACAAATGCATAAATAGCAGAAGCTTGTTACTCATAATAAAATTTACATTCTTAAAGGGGTTAATCTTACTCATGCTATACACCTCATGATCTTAGGAGCTTTAAGTAACCCTTTAAATGCCATGAACTATACATCATCACAGATCATTTTAGTGTTCCCAATGAAGGAGTGCGTTATTCTCCAGCAGCTTGTTCCGGAGGTGTGCCACAGCTCTGCTCCCTCCAGCATTTGGTTAGCACAGCAGAGCAGGAGAACCGAGCCCTGGCAGCTGGCAGCTGGCCACTTTGGCTTATTAGTTCATTTTTCCTCCCTTCTTCCCCACTTCCTTCCGGCCTCCTTAGAACTTCTAATCTTCATACAGGCTATGCATAACTCTGCAGTTGGGGGAAGGCACTGAGTAACTGAGTTCAAAAAAAGAGAACCTGCTCTGTCCTGTTCAATTTGGCTTTGAATGTGTTTCAAAGCCATTAAAAAAAGGAGAGAAAAGGCAAGTTGACCTAATTCAAATTCTAAGGGACAGAGTCTGCTTTAGATTGTTGAGAGAATTATTTCAGTATAAACGGGGCATTGAAGATGGGGTTATGCCTGAGCTAGCCTGTGGCTTCTTACATTTTTATTTATTTTTCTCTTATAGCCACAGAAGTCATATACAAGCTTACAAAGGTCTCTCCAGGGCTGTGGTAAAGGACTCTGAGTCCTTGGGTGTAGGAGGACACATGAACAGATAAGTTTCTATTTAGAGTCATTAGAATAAGTAGCTAATTAAAGGCTGCTTGGCATCTAAATGTTGGTGGCAGGCTGAAAGGGCTCTACTGTGAGCCAGTCTGAAGTACTGCCAATGTGCTCAGTCCAGACACTTTCTGAAGGTAGTCACACTGGCCTTTATTGGGATCTGGGAAGTATAACTGCACAGCCCACAATAATAAGCAGCAGTACTCCACCCATCCTAGAGGAAAGTAGTATGCATCCAGGATCTTCAACTTCCCCAACTCTTGTTAGAAATTGAATTTCTCTTCAGTAATATTTTTAAAGTTGGTAAATTGATAGTAATTTTATATATACATATGTTATTTTTATTCCAAATGAGTATGGTCAGTCTCTTTTGTTTTAGGTTCAAGATCATTGGTATCTAAATTGTGTTTTGGACTGTTGCACAGACATTGCTAGGCACTGGTCATTAACAGTCTCAGGGTGGCTAATTCCTACAACAGGTACTGTGAAGATGGGGAGCTTGTAAAACTTCTCTAAAATACCTTGGAGAATTTGTGATCTGCTCTAGATTCTAAGTGCAAATGGTGCATGGCGGAGGGATACAAATAATCATTAGCACAGTCCTTCTCTTATCTGACATCCTGTTGTGAGCACCCACCTCTCCAGATACCGTGGCTTTGTGCTGCTGTGTCTACTGATTTATCTTTTGCCACTTTGTGCATGGTCTACTCCTGATTCTGCAATGTTGGATTAACAGTGAGCAAGGGGAAAGAGTAGGTGGGAAAGAATTTCTTTCCCTCCCTTGCTAACACTACATTTGCATTAACTTTAATATTTCAGTTACCAGGGAGTACACTCTTCCTAGAGAGACTTAGATCTGAAAAGGGGATGTCCTTAAGAGACCAAGTGTGAGGGGAAGTAAAGGAATATTTTTTCTGAGTTTGTCAAACGCAAATGGACTAGACATTGTTTAGGTATTTATTGCTTGTATATATTGTATATAGTTATTGTACTTATTGTATATAGTTTTTTATATTAGGTATAACTTTTACTCCTTTTTTCTTTTTATTAGAATAGAAGGGGGAAATATGGTGATATTTTAATTTGTGCTGAAATGTGATTTTATTTGTATATTAATAAGTAAAGTTGCCTGGGGGTCAGAGCTAATAGCAAGCCATTTAGCAGAAGTCTGGTAGTGGTAGCACATGCCCTTAATCCCGATCACATGCAGACAGAATCTCTGTGTGTTCAAAGACACAGCCAGCTTGGTGACACGCACCTTTAATCCAAGTACCAACCATAGAGACCTGGAGGTCTGTATAGACAGGCAGTAATGAAGAAGTCATGTGGTTGGGTTTAGAACCAATGAGAAGGCAGAACAGAAAGTCAATAAAAAATACAGATACACAGGAAGTAGGTCTCTTTTCTCAGGGGAAGGATGGCAGCAGCTGGTAAGCTAAAGGCTATTCATTAGTTCTCTGACCTCTTGGGCTTTTAACTCTTTATTTGACTCTGTGTTTCTTATTTAATGAGACTGTTTAGAGTTACATCTACAAGGAAGACATAATTTCTACAAGCTGGGGAAAGTGCTCACAGCTCTCTCTTGAAAAACAAATGTAGTGACTCTTCTGTGTCTCAGTTGGGCCACACGACTTGCTTGTGTGTTCCTGAAACTCATGTTGAAACTGTAATGTCCAGGGCGATGCTATTAAGTGGGACCTTTAAAATATGATTAGGCCATGATGGCAAAGTCTTCAGGAATAGAACTAATATACTTGTAAGAGAAACCCCAAGGTGCATGCTCACCCCATTAACCATATGAAGACAGTGAGAAGTGCTATCCTTGAGCCAGGATGTGTATTCTTATGTGGAATCAAGCCTGTCAACACTTGGATTTGACATTAGACTTTCCAGACCCCAAACTAAGAAACACATTTTTATTATTTTTATTTACTCGATTCCTTGCATTATGGCTACAGAATCCTAAAAAGAGTGAAGCAATCTTGTCCCATGAACAGAGAGTGGCACAAAGTTCAGTCTGGCACAGTCATCACAGAGGGCTCCAGCGGGGAAAGTTCAATATTAAGCACCCTGTTTGAAGCAACCACATTTGAATAGCTAAATGCCATGGTCATTTTTCTTATGTTCTGACTGCATACCTGATGAAACCTACTTGGAAGAGGGGCTTTATCTTGGCTACAGTTTGAGGGTGTACTCCATCACAGCAGGTGAAGTGTGTCAGCAAAAGGTGTTTCAAGCATGAGGGTGCTCACATAGTGTCCAGTCACAACACACAGAGAGATGATTGTGGTGCTTAGCTGACTTTCTTCTTTTGATTCAATTCTAGAAGCCATGCCTGTGAAATAATATGACCCACATTTAGGGTGGCTCTTCATTCCTTAGTTAAACTGATTGGGAAATGCTCTCACAGACAGGCTCAGAGGTGGATCTTTCAGCTGATTCTCAATTCAAGTTCAAAATCACCTGTACCCCTTATCAACATGAAAGGCTTTAAATCATAATGGTGGATCAAAAGCTGGTAGTTATATTTCTGTGTGTGTGTGTGTGTGTGTGTGTGTGTGTGTGTGTGTGTTTTATTATTCTTTACTTGTGCTTTCTAAACCACACCTATTTGCTCCTTCCAATCAGCATGGGAACCTTTATCAACATATGAGTTACATAATTATCTTAGAAAGAGGCATCATGTTATGAATATGATAAGGGACTAAAAAGCCAGTTTGTTAAGTTTAAAAAGTAGGAGATTGCTGTGGGATAACGCTGTTGTACACTGGTTTAATAAAATGCTGATTGGCCAGTAGCCAGGCAGGAAGTACAGGCGGGGCAAGCAGACTAAAAGAATTCTGGGAAGAGGAAGGCTAACTCAGGAGTCACCAGCCAGACACAGAGGAAGCAAGATGACAAGGCAGAACTGAGAAAATGTACCAAGCCACATGGCTAAACATAGATAAAAATTATGCGTTAAATTAAGTGTAAGAGCCAGTCAGTAATAAACCTGAGCTAATGGCTGAGCAGTTATAATTAATATATACTTCTGAAGGATTATTTTATAAGTGGCTGTAGGATTGAGGGTGAGAGAGATTTGTCTGGATCGTGCTACAGGAGATTAAATAAAAATTCTTTGGCCTGGGAATATTACACTTATTTAGCACACACTAAGTCTGGATTTGATCCCTAACAGTATGAAAAAAACATTCTTATTTAACCTCCTATACCCTGAGTTTGTCACTGTTAACTGGTGATAATGGTAGGACTAAGCTCATAGAAATGCTGTGAGAATGAACTCTTGCAACATACATGGGAAGTATGACATGGATACTATGGTGGATGTTAGTTAATTATTAAACCGAATAGTTCATTTGTATGTCATCAAACTCACTAATTTTATGTAAGCCTTTTCCCTTCTCACCTATAGGTTCCATGTTAAAAAAAAACAGACTGAGACTTATTTCAGGATGTAGGAGTAGAGAGGACATGGGGCTTAGCCCCAGTAGCTCATGAAAGATTCATTTAAAGAAGGACACTACTAAAGCTATGACTGCCTGTGATCCTTACAGACCAATGGTCATCAAAATGTTTAATAGAATGGAATCACATTATGCAGAAAGAAAATGATAAGTAAGCCTAATTGAATCATATTTACCAACAAAGTACATTTGCACTTTAAAATGCACAGCATAGTGAAGCACCGAATTAAACATTTTTAAAACAAAATACAAATAGATTCACAGTAGACCTGTGACCATAAATTATTATTTTTCTATCAGATGTGAAGCAAGTATTTCAAATCCACTGCCAACTACGAAGCAGTTTTCAGCCCAGTTGAAACTACTAAGTAAGGGGTGGAGAGATGAAGAGTCTTCTGGGAAAAGCATTGGACTTCTCATGTGTGTGCAATAACCCAAATGAAATCGCCTGAATAAGACACCACGCATGCCTAAGTTTGTGTCTCATATGGCTTTGAGGGAGACTTACATAATGTCTCTGAAACCCAGTTACACAATCCAAAAATTGGAATAATAAATAACAGTGAGTAAAATTGTCAAGAGGATTAAGCATGTCTAACCTGGCAGAGCACAAGTGCCTGGAAGGCCCACCGAAGCTCAGTTTTGCTTCTCTCATGCTCTTTCTGGTTGTTTCTGTTCTCATTCTCACTTACCAGACTTTTGAAGATTTTCAGAAAATTTTTGTTTTAGAATTAAGTATGCTGTCTAAGCTTGCAGGTGTTCCTGGCTTGGGGGAGGGCAGCCCAGCTAAATATCCTTAAGTGTGGGAAATCTCTCAGATTAGATAAGATTTAGCCTGGAGAGATGTTAAAGGCAATAATAAAACTAAGCATGGCATGGTGGTGCATGCCTGTAATCCCTTCACTTGGGACAGGGAGGCGATGGTCCAGAGTAGTACATTTTCTGTATTCAAAGAGCAGGCATATAAAAAGAATGAGCACAGTGATGTCATCCTGAAATTCCAAAAGATAAATTACTTGAATGCCAGTATTTAGAAACATTCTTAACCTTCAGGGGAAAAATAATTTGTACATTTAAAATTATTTTTTAAGCATTTGAAAGCTGGTAGATAAAATCTTCAAGGCATAAGGAACACTATATTATCTATACTTTGTGTCTTACCGTAGCACGAATCTTAAATGGTCTTATTAATAAGAACAAACCTGGAGCCAAATACTGGGGTCAATGCTGGAAGATCAGAGAAGCAGAACAAGCCACAGCCGCCTCACCTTGCCAATTCCTCAGCTGATCCCGTTTCCTCAGACTGGAAGCCTCTGAGTCCTTATCCAAATAGATCTCAGCTGCTTCTCGAAAGCCTGAAAAGCTCAACCAGCTCTAGTTCCTGGTCCTCATCCCTTATATACCTTCCTGCCATCATTTCCTGGGATTAAAGGCATGAGTCACCATGCCTGGCTGTTTCCAGTGTGGCTTTGAACTCACAGATATCTGGATGGATCTCTGCCTCCAGAAGGCTAGGATTAAAGGTGTGGATGCCACCATTTTCTGGCCTCTATGTCTGTCTAGTCGCTGTTCTGTTCTCTGACCCCAGATGAATTTTTTAGGGTGCATGATATATTGGGGAACACAATATCACCACATCTTACTGAGAACTACTTTATGGTAAAGTAACTCCATGACATTATAATTTAATAAAACACAGCCTTTAATCAAGTAAATTAAAACTCAGATTGGTAAATTTGCCTGATGTGTCTATGAAACACAGGCAAGGGATCAGGTTGATCAAAGCCATCAAGTAAAGATTGAAGACAACTGTTGACTTTTTATTCTTATCAGTCTCTTACCATTCATAGGTATATTAACTTCTCTTTTGAAAATGTTTTGTTAATACCCTAAAAGAGAATCAATACCTGACTTTGTATTGTAATATTTATCTTGTTTTCACTTTGCTTTGCTTTCCCGTTATACACTAAGCATTATGTTAACTGATTTCATAATTGTTGTGTACAGTATTTGTGTTATTTGAGAGGAATGATGTCTAAAGAATGAGTAAGATAGATCAAATGACCCAGCTATATCCCTGCTTGTAGTTCTTCTTGTCAATGTTTCTTTTACATATGTCTCTATGTCTAGTGTCTAGTTGCTAGATCCATTTTCTCTACATACTAAAAGAATCAGAATCCAATGCCATGATAATGGTCAGTATTACAGAGGCGACTAGTCCGTTTAATTTATTTATTCTGAGAAAACAATTTATAAAGAGTGATACTCAAAAATAAACTAAATACCAACATATTTATGCTTAACAACAAAATATTACAGTTATTAAATGTTGAACACTGAGCTAGGCAGAGAAAGTCAAAGAAAGGTAGACTTTTGATTCTCTAGAATGTTCCTTTCCAATGAAGAATTTAACTATAAACAATGAGGAAATTAGATACAGTTCTAATTTGAGGACCATTTGAGTTCAAGTTCTCTAACAGATGGGTAAATCTAGGTGAAGAAAGTCCTGACTCATATTGCTTCCTCATGTCTGTATAATGGGGAAATGTCGCCTTAAAGTCATAGTGTGGGCTCCTCCTAGAAGACATCTAATGGTTGTTAATTAAAAGTGAACAAGACACAACAGTTTAAATGTGGCTCACATGATTAAAACTATGACTCAAAAATAGCATCTTGCAAGATTGATGTCAAGATCTTGACAAGTTAAGTAAGAACCACTACTGGATTCATGGCATAGACCAAGAAGATGGGTAGATGCATTGGAATAGAGCCTAGAATCATCTGAAGAAAGTCCTGATACTACCAACTGCCTTGCAGAAATGTCTTCCTGACAGATCTTTCCTTCACAAAATATCTTCAATGCTGAATGAAAAAAATCCTGCATCAAAATATTATATGCAGTATGATTCTTTCATTTAAAAGTACACAGAGGGCAACTTAATATGTTTGGAAGTTTGGATCAATTGGCATCCTCAAGGTAGAGACTGGGAAATGGAAAGGGAAGGCATGGAATGCTGTGTAGATGAATTGTTAGAAGGTCTTATTAATAAAAGCAAACCTGGATCCAGGTATTGGGGTGAACACTGAAGGATCAGAGAAACAGAACAAGCCACAGCTAACCTCACCTCGCCAACTTCTCAGCTGATCTTGTTTCCTCAAACTGGAAGCCTCTGAGTCCTCATCTGAATGTATCTCAGCTGAACTGCTGCTAAAAGCTTAAAGCTTAAGAACTAGTTCCTGGCCCTCACGCCTTATATACCTTTCTGCTTCCTGCCATCACTTCCTGTGATTAAAGGTGTGTGTCACCATGCCTGACTGTTTCCAGTATGGCTTTGAACTCACAGAGATTCAGATGGATCTCTGCCTCCTGAATGCTAGGATTAAAGGTGTATGCTACCACTGCCTAAACCTAGGTTTAATATAGTGGCTGTTCTGTTCTCTGACCCCCAGATAACTTTATTGGGGTACACAATATATCAACCACAATGTTGAAGCTAGTGATGCTGTTTCTTGGTGTGTGTGATCTCTAGACACAACCGATGTGATTGTTTAGGTGTTCTAAAATTCATGAGCTATGTATTGATTTGTGCATTTTTATATATAGACTACTCTTCAAATAAGAGTTAAAATATATTAACTTGATTTGGAAGGTTTTGAAAAAGTAAAGGGAAAATGAAGAAAAACATCATTAATTCTGGAACTCTGGAACAGCTATTGTGAGCACTTTAGAACAGTACCTACATTCATAATTAAAATAGTTGATATATACTATGTTATAGATAATTTTTAATAAGAAACATATCAGACACAGTGTCTCATGTCAGATAGCATTTTTCTAAGACATAATTTATTCATGTACCACACTTTCCTTAATCACTTATATTTTGTTAATGGAGATATTTATATACCTTAATTTTTCAAGTCATAGTCTCAGTAGATATTCCTTGTTAGCTTTAAACTCATTATGTAGACCAGGCTGACCTTTAACTGACAGAGATCTGTCTGGTTATGCCTTTCAAGTGCTGGGATTAAACTCATGTGTCATCATGTCTAATTCTGTGTGTGTGTGTGTGTGTGTGTGTGTGTGTGTGTGTGTTCAAAATCAATGAAGCACTAATTATATACATTCGTGGGATCAGTATGAAATTTTCACACATGTGTACATCATGTTAAAGTAAAACCATTTTATTGCATTTACCTCCAACCTTCTGAATCCCTGAAACACTATTCTACTTTCATTTTGAATTCATTTTAATTTAATTAAATTAATGTTTTTTGAGAATTTCATACATGAGTATATTTGCATAATTTCCATCCTTTCTTCTCCTTACTCCAACTCACCCAAATGCCCCACTCCTTCTCAGATATGACCTCTTTAATTATTGTTTTATACATACTGACATATATATACATATACATATAAAACCTACTGAGTTCCTTTAGTGTTGCTCATAGGTACATGTATGTGTTCAGGACTGATAACTTGGGATTAGATAACCTATGAAGAGGTTTTTCCAGGGGGAGTTCTCTCTCTCAGCAGCAACTGGTTGCCTGTAGCTCTTCATTTAGTGGGGGAACTTGTGAAATATCCCCCACCCACACTGGCATGTCAACTGGTGTTTTCAATGTACAGGCCTTGTTTAGGCAACTATATTGTTGAGACATCATGGATGTCGCTTTCCTGACATATCTAGAAGACATTATCTTGAAGCAAGTGTCCCCTGGTTCTTAAAATCATTCTGCCCTTTCTTCCATGGCTTTCCTAAAGCCTTAGGTGTACAGTTTGCTTTGTAGATGTATCATTTGGGTTTGGAAACCCCTATGGACACTTATTTCCTGAATTTCAACCAGTTGTGGATCTGGATCTCTGTAATACCCTCCAACTGTTTCTTAAAACAAACAAACAAACAAACAAAAAAGACTATTTTAGAAGACAACACAGGCTTGGACAGAAGCCTTAGAGAAATTGAGCTGAAACTGAGTCTTCTGGACTACCTCTCATACTATTAGAAGGTGGTATGCAAGCTGCCAAGGAAGAAAAACAATCAAAAGTCCTACCTAGTTGTAAAGCCCACAGACCACAACATTGACCTTATGATGGACCTGACAAGATATTCCCAAAGGTACAAAGGTGGCTCTTTTGTCTTAGGGATAACTGACAGCTGTCTAATGACACTGAGGCTCAGGAGGAGGGGATTCTTCGCTGTTGGTGCTTAAACCTAGCCAACTAGCCATGCCTAGGGAAGGCTGGTATCCTAGGGGAGACCTACTGCCATTTCCCTAAACCTATATAACTTCTGTATTCTAAATACTTAACCTTATACCCAAAGATAAGTATAGCTCTCACCTGTAGCTAGAGTTTTCCTGCCTTGCCCACAGTCAGGACAAATCTTTGTCACCCACCAGTCCCACAGCCGCTCAGACCCAACCAAGTAAACACAGAGACTTATATTGCTTACAAACTGTATGGCCATAGCAGGCTTCTTGCTAACTGTTCTTATAGCTTAAATTAATCCATTTCTATAAATCTGTACCTTGCCATGTGGCTCGTGGCTTACCAGCATTTTCACATGCTGCTTGTTCTGGCGGGTGGCTGGCAGCGACTCCTTCTGCCTTCCTGTTCTTTCTTTTCTCCTCCCTGCTAGTCCCGCCTATGCTTCCTGCCTAGCCACTGGCCAATCAGGTTTTATTTATTGACCAATCAGAGCCAAATGCAGACCATCTCAGACACCTGCACTCAGGCCCATGGTCCTAATCATCTTCTATGCAGACCTGCTGGGTAAAGCCATGAGGAACCCAAGAACGGGCTCCCACAGGACATACAGAACATCCCACAGCACTCACCTGGCTCTATAGTTTAATATTTAATAAATACAACCACAACAGTCAAAACTGAGCCTATCTATCTTCAGGATTTCAACTATTTTTCTGGGCTTTAGAGGCTTAGAATACACATATAATACTGTGAACAGAACAGAATATCTGCATGATTTGAGACAGACCACATGATAGTCCATTCTCCACAATTATTAATGAAGCAAACCTAGCTCCTAGGGGCTGCTACTCCTCACAAGCCACCAATCCATCCATGTTAAATAATCCTAAAAATGCTTAACCACAACATTGTGATAAATCAAACTCTTTGTAGTTCGTGCAGAGCATCTGGCTTGGAGGCGACTGTTGCCATTTCTGTGTCTTCTAAAATTATACAAAAACAAGCACACTTTCTATTTCTCCCACTGCATTGGTTTCTATTAGAAAACATAAAGTGTGGCCCTGCCCCTCACCAGCTACAGCACACAGGAGATTGGCAGGGCACCTTGCCTGGGCAACACACTAGGGCTGTCCCTGTTGGCAGGGGTGCAGGTGAGCCAGGCCTGTGGGCATGAGAGCGGGAGAGCTGCCCCACTCCTTACCTCATATGCCACGGGATGGCAAGGGTAAGGAACATACACCCTTCCCTCCTCTCCCCCTTGCCACGTGCAACAGGCAGAAAGCTGACCTCGTGGGCATGGAAATGAAAGAGCTGGCCCTGACCCTCATCATTGCAGCAATCTGGAAAGTGGACCCTGCACCTCACCTGGGCCAAACAGCAGTGCTGGCCCTGGTGGTGTCAGTGAGGGTGAGCTCGAACCCAGGATTCGAGAGCAGGAGAACTGTCACAGCTCCTGGCTGTCTGCCACATTGGGTGATTCCGGAGAGCTCGCGTATGTGGTGATGATGAGAGAAAGCTGTCAGGCTGACCAACCCAGCTACCACACAGGCCCAGAACCAGGACTACTAGGTAGCCCATCCCACTACCCACCTCATCTGTGAACTGCTGGAGCACATGCAGGGCCTGGACCTGCAGATCCAAAGCTACAGGATCTCCAGGACACAAGGCAACAATAGCATATCCGAAAGGAGTCCCAGTGAGGGCCCAGTATCCAGGGTGTAGCAGAAACCAGAGGCCTCCAGCCAGACCAGTAACTCATTGCAACAAACACGAGTGAAGATGTATGGCCTAAAGGGCATACTGTGTGACTCACTGGGCCACGTTACAACAGCTTCCATACCAAGACTTTTTTTTTATGTTTTGTTTTATTGCTTTTACTTTAAAACTTTTGTTTTTGGGAGGAGGTTGCAAGGGCAGAGGGTGGAAGCAAGGAGACAGGGAGATTGAATGGGATCTGGATACACTATGTAAAATCCACAAAGACTCAATAAAAATTTTTTTAAAAAAATACCACAAAAAGTGCATTTCCACTCAACAGATTTCCCACAGCATCCTCTTCTCAGGCTTTGTGCTCCTCTAGGTAGGGGAAGGAAGGCTGTTGCAGTTAGATGTTGTCCTGTATCTGTGAGATAGGACTGTAGCATACTGCATCATGCAATGCCGCCACTGAGGTCCATGCCAGGAGCAGTAGAGCCAGGGCAACAGGCGGCAGATGGCTCAGGGCTTTATCCCGGAGTTTTATTGTGCTGGTGGCAAGCCTTCCTTCCTGCCCTCTGTTGGTCCTGATCCTGTACCTCCATCCCTTCTCCCTTTTGCTCACCCATTGTCTTCTCCCTGCTGTCATTTGTGCTGGGCTAGGGGAACAATGTTGCTGGCACACAGCTTTTGAGAGAAATGTAAATTGCAAGCGACAGTGTGTCCTTCTGTTTTCTCATCAGAAAGCTGCTTCTCGGAGCTGAGCTGGCTGGGCTGGCCACAGTGCTGGGCGAGGCCATGCTGGAGTTCAGGAACAGTCCCCTGTTCCCAGGCCCTGGGTGTGTAGAAGTGGGACTTTCTGAAGAGGGGGCACTCTGGGAGGGAGGGGAGGGAAGGGGCACTTTCTGAAGCAGATGCTCCTGGCTTTGGGAGGAAAGCTGCTCTCAGAGGACTTCAGCAGGCTCGCAGACAATCCACAGCTTTGGAAAGTGACAAACAAAACAGTCTCTTAGTCCTGTGCATAAATGTAAGAGGCTTGTCTTAAGTGTGTGTGCAGGACTCCAGCGGACTGAAAATGTTACCGGAGTCAAAGTGAACCATTGTTTAGGTTTTAATGAAGGCAAGCAATTTCTTAACAACAGAAGTTCTGTTCTGAAACCCCCCTCTTGTCCCCCGCACTCAGTTCCTCTGCCCCTGCACCTGCTTCATTTTTGGCTTCTTGGCACTGATGTTGCCAGAGACATCAGCTGGCAGTGGCAAACCGCTAAAAGCTCCCCTGCCATGCAGATCTGCAAATGCCAGCCATTACCCAGTGGTGCATGCCCGCTTAGCAAGACCCCCTTTTCCCTCCAGCCCCACTCTCCTCAGCTCCCCAGTTTTACTTCCACACCATAGTCAATGAGGCCCACTAAGCTGGGGTCTGGCCCTCTAAGTGCCTGCCCCTTGAGTGTGGCTGTTTCTATTTTATTCCGTTTCTTTGCTGGGATCTTTATATTTTGATCTGCGATGTGCAGAACACATAGAGGATGGGACTGTTTCTTCTATTCAGTAAAGAGAGGTTGGCCCACAGGCCCTCTCCTCCGTCCTTGGCAGATGGTGGGACGCTTTCTTGAGGTCTCTCTGACTTGAAACAGCCTTTTTGTTTTTGTTGCTTATTGAGAGGCAGTTGCCCCAAATTCACTGAATAAAGACATACACTTTTCAGTTTAAGCTAAGCCCCAAGAGATAAATACTGACTGAGAGTTGGGGGCTGATGGACAAGCTGGAAAGGCAAAGGGGATGCTGGAAGTTAAGTATTCAGCACAAGGCTTTGCAGTTTCAAAAACGGTGGCTTTAAGTTCCCATTCACCACAGCGGTTCAGGCTGTGTGCTGAGAAAGTGTGAGAAATCCGTGAGAAATTCCACATATATTTATTTTTCTTGGAAATTAGAGAATATCTTCACAGTGTACACTCTGAAGGGCTTTTGTTTTGTTTTGTTGTGTTTTTAATGATCTAAACCATCTGGGGAGTTGATAAAGAATGTGATTTTCACAAGCTGAGCTAGCAAAGCCTATTGCTAAATCCCAAACCTTTATCCAGCCTACAGATAAAGCAGGGTGGGAGAGTTTCCCTTCCAGATCCAAACACTAAGATCCCATGGATGCCAAACTCTTTAGTATCTGGGTGGCAAGAAAAATAGACAGCTGACTATGGAGCCTGGCCTGAGACTAGAAAGTGCTTCTATTTTTTCTTGTTGTTGTTTTAGATTTGTGAAAGTCACAAATTTCCAGAAAATCTGTCTGGAAGACAAGACATTATCATGTTTGTCTAATGTATTTCTGGTCTTTTTTGATCCAGGGGCCAAAAAAAAAAAAAAAAGCATAGAATTGCTTTTTAACCATCTTATTAAATTTTTCTTCCAAAATCTAGAGCCCAATATCTTTCTTACTAGACAGTGTCTTACACAGAAAATACTAGAGTCCTTGAATTTTAGGGGACAGAATACAATAGTCTGTTTAAAAAATTATTACATGTATGGTGGTGGTGGGATAGATGACAACTTGCAGGAGTTCTTTTTGCCATGTGGATTCCTGGGTTTAAATTCAGATCTTAAGGATTGGTGGCAAGTGTTTTTACCTAATGAGCCATATCTCTGGCCTTCTTTGGAATTTTTGACAGGTCTCTAGTTATGCTTCTCTGGATTTGTGCCTCAGCAGTCATCCAGCAGATGAATAAGACAGAGAAACCAGGGAATGTCATTTCCAAGAATGGACTATACACTATCTACATCAAATTATATATCTTTTTTTGTTCAGGCAATCCTCTCTTTACCCCAGCTCAGTTTCTTCTTTTATGTTTGTCTCTTTACAAAAGTTATCCTTTTGAGTACAAACATATAGGTGCTATAAGTTATTATGTAACTCTGACATAACAACTCTAACTAAGAAGCCAGGCAGTATTCCAGGGCTTAGCCACCAACTGCTATTCTCAAGGCAGCCTTTATGTTGATCAGTCAATCAATAGTTATTTGATGCCTACCACAGGCTACTTAAACTTTATTCAAACTAAGGCAAATTGCACCATAATGGACATTTCGATATTTCTGGTTGAGATGATTTTGTGGTTAAGAATTTGGTTAACCCAGATGATTGAGTAGAAGTATGGCATTAAAAATGTGCCGGGCGGTGGTGGCGCACGCCTTTAATCCCAGCACTCGGGAGGCAGAGCCAGGTGGATCTCTGTGAGTTCGAGGCCAGCCTGGACTACCAAGTGAGTCCCAGGAAAGGCGCAAAGCTACACAGAGAAACCCTGTCTCGAAAAACCAAAAAAAAAAAAAAAAAAAAAAAATGTGAAGTGAATGTCAATAAAAGCAAATAAGAAATAAAAAAAAAAAGAATTTGGGTAAATGTTCAAACGTGTTACTTTTCTATCTAGAAGGCGGGGAAACAAATTACAGTGAAGAAACTCAGTAGGTTAGAGCTAAGGGTGACTGTTAAAGTCAGTTTGCTGGAAATAATCAGAGAATAATAATAAATTTTCAGCAGTAGGAAAGACTTAGCAACAATGCTTTTATTTCAAAGACCTTTTCTTATGACACCAAGTTGGAGAACTACATTACCCTCGCTCCCTATTCGTGCCGTGATGTGCTTGCAGTCATCAGAAAAGCATTTTGACATGTGGCTAGGCCACATCAGAGCCAAGTGCAAACTCAGCACCCAAGATCAAGTTCAACTGCCTCTCTGAAGCTAACCTTCTTCATATATAGTATGAGAATGATGAATTAGCCCTTGCTAATTCATGGGCTTATTGTAAGAAACAAATTAGATAATCTTGATACACTTTAGAACCACCATATAAATGTTGGTTATTGTAGCTATTATTTGTTAGAATAACAAATTGTGAACTACCTAGGGCTTTGTTGGTTGCAGTAATTATTATTGGAACTGTATTGATAAAGCCTCCCAAATCTACCCTTCCTCCTCTCTCCTTAATTCTGACAACACAGGATCCAAAAAGGTATGACCCATGCTTCTTTCCCACTTCTCATATGCTATGTTAGTCAAATTCCATTGACTTTTAATTTCTTCAGGCCAAAGAATTTATGGCAGCCTACTATTCAGAACCCTAATTTGCTAGTGGCTCTTAGTGCCATATTTAATACAATTACTCAGAAATATTTTTACAGGTATTTTATTCATACTTCATTTTATTCCAAACAGCAAAGAACATAACAAAACATTGTTATGTGAATATGCATGCTCTAAACAACAATATCAGAAGTAGGTGTGAAATAGGAGGATAGCTGATGATGATTCCCTAAAATGGAGCCAAGAGGATGATCTTGCATCCTTTCTAAGGATGATTCCAAATACAACTGGAAAGTTCATCAGGCATGAAATGTAGTGTTCCTTAAATAAAAGCACCAGTGTCAGAATATTACATAAGAGAATCACATACATGCTGGATATAACCATGAAGAGAAATTCCTGGGAGTATCTCGTATATGGGACAATGAATGATAAAAGAAGTACTGTTCCTACAGATACCTTTATAGGTCATATGCAGTATTTCACAGGGTTGTTTAAGCCTAATGTATACTTAATATTTGAGATATTAAAGACATATAAGTATTGTTTTATTTGAGATATTAAAGTCATGTAAGTATTGTTATTAAAGAATCACGGAAAAAGTTGGGAGCAGTCAGTCTTACTGAGTAGGTCAGCAGGGCTTCCTGTAAGAGATAAAAATTTGATTTTCAGCTGGGTGGTGGTGGCACATACCTTTAATCCCAGTACCCAGGAGGCAGAGCCAGGCAGATCTCTGTGAGTTCGAGGCCAGCCTGGTCTATAGAGTGAGATCCAAGGCAGGCACCAAAACTACACAGAGAAACCTTGTCTCAAAAAACCAAAATAAATAAGTAATTGAAATAAAAAGTAAAAAATCTGATCTCCTAGTTGATTCAACATGCATTTATCAATTGACAACTATGTAGTAGGAAATGATAATAGGTGCTAAGTACAGTAAAGAGGTAAAAAGTTGAACAATTTCTTTGTCTCTGTAAGTAAACGAGGCTAGAGAGAAGGCTCCGTGGTTAACAGCAAGTAATGGTCTTCCAGAGAACCCGAGTTCAGTTCCAGCACCTCTGTCAGGGTGTTCCCCACTGCTTGTAACTTCAGCTTCCAAGGAATCTGACCCTCCCTTCTGTCTTCTGTGGGAGACTGCAAGCAAACATACCCCATTCACATAAATAATAAAATACAAACAAACAAGGTACCTATGAACATTTCTGTGAGAAAGGCACTCTTTTGTTCGTGAAACATTATCCTTCCCTCCAGTGATGACCCTTGAGAGACAGACAGCTTGCTTCTCACCACCATCTGGAAACATAAAATAGTATCATGACCCATGTGTAACAATTCAGCCCTTGCACAGATCTCTCAGCGGCCTTGGGGAGGGAACTGGGCAAGAAATGAGTTTCTAGAAATGTCTGGGAGTGCCTGCACTTTAGACAGAGGGAGGAGTGACTGAACCAGGAGAAAAATCTAGGCATTTGGTTTCTAGGAAGGCCAGTAAATGTAACTGAACTCCAATGGAAATAGTCGGCTAGGGATTAGACCCGAAAGTCATCTTATATGAAATTTGTGCTCTTATTTCTGAATAACAGAGATGAGAAAGCGAGCCCTGTTGTTATGGGCAGTTGTCTTGATGATTATATTGATCTAGCTTTGGAGGTATGTCCCACGTCAGAGTATGAGGTCTAAAGAGTCAACAAGCAGAAAAGAATCCAGTGATTTCCCCTAAATAATCATCTGATATGTATCATTTAATGTCATATGTACAATCATTTATAAAACAAGCTACACAAGCAACAGTTCTCAGTCAGCACTCTGAGAGTAAGAGCTCAGGCTGTCTGCAATGCACTGCTTAGAGTTAAGGAAGAAACACAGAAACAGGAAGTAGTCACTGCATTAGTGTGAAGCTAGGAAGAAACACGGAAATAAGATTCATTCTGAACAAATGAAATGATGTGTTATAAGGACAATCACAGGCAAGAGAGCACGAGAGTGGAAAGGATTGCAGGAAGATTTGATACAGCTGGAACCTGGAGAAAGGGAAGAATTGAGAGAATACCAGGCAGGAATACTATAGAAGTATTCTAAAAATAATAAGATCCCCCCTCACTGTCTCTTCATCCCTACCTCTCTCTGTCTCTGTCTCTCTCTTTTTCTTTCTCTCTCTCTCTTTCTCTGTCTCTCTCTCTCACAAACACACAGAGACAGACAGAGAGACAGAGACAGAGGGAAGAATTCTTGGAAAGTGTAAAACTTTTGAGATGGTAAATACAAATGGATGCAGAAAGACAATATTTACCCATTTTCATAAACAACCAGTATGCATATTTCAAAAGCACATTAGAGAAAGAAATTTAACAAATAATCTTCCAAAGAAAAAATAGTAACTTATTGCCAAATGAATCAGTGCTAGTAAATACACATGCACACACACTGATAAAGTCATGTACTGAATTAACAGTAATTCACCAGGATGGCATGGAGTCATAGAATCTAGACCCATAGTACTATTTGGCTAAATTGATAAAGTATCCAACAGTCTTCTAAATTCTTATCCTTATTCTGATAAATATGTTCAACTTTCATGCCCCATCAAAGAAGCTTCTTTTTTTCCTGGCTACGGTCTATTGCAGAGAAACATAATCCATCAAGGTGCAGACAGTAAATGACTTTAGAGTGCCATTCTCCAGTGGGATACCAATAGCACAACTCTTACAACCGAGACACAGGGACCATGTTAGAAGAGAGGGCCAGGAGAACTGCTGCAAAATAACATCTTCTGGACATGACAGGAATGTTGCACTCACGAGCTGTCAACAACTGTAGCTGCCTGCACAAGGTCATACCAGAAAACAACCCAGCATGGAGGAGGGGAGGGCTCACAAGGCCCCAACCTGATTTGAGGAGTTATAGGAAGTCAATGGCTGCTGAGGAAGGGAGTCAGTTTTCTTCAGGGATGAGAATCTCTTATAGCTCATGTCCAAGGGGTCGGTCCTACACCCATATACGTGCAGGCAACACTAATCAAACACTAATTTGACACTGTAGGTCTTACGCACATTTGTAATGTATATTTATAATTATAGAAAAGAGGATATGAATTTGAATGGTAAGTGGGGAGATATGAAGGAGTTGGAGGGAACGGGTGGTTATGATGAAAACACATTGTATCCCACATATAAAATTCTCAAAGAAATTAAAGAGAGAAAAAAAATATGTGTAAAAAAGTAATGAAGTACCATAATACATTCACATTATTCTTAAGTTTAAAAAAAATTGTATGTTTGCCTTCATTAATGTTGAATAGAATGCATAGACAAACATAAATGTATTTTATTTTATTACTTACAAATACATAAAATATAAGATTATACATAATGACTGGTTAACACTAGAGGTTTTGTTGATGTTTTGAATCATGCATGCATTTTGTAATATATAAATAAGATTAAACTCATATATCAAATCACATGTTGTTCATTAAATAATTTTGAAAGAAAAACAAAACAAAATAAGAATCAAAAGCCTTTTAACATGATGACAAGAATGCTGCCTATCAAAAGTATTGTCAATCAGTTAATGAAATAAATCAGGAACCAAGGCCCAAGTTTGTCAATCTTTCCCATCCTTTCCTTTCCCCTAACCTTCCAGCTGTCCTCTATGTAGTCAGAGCTGTTAATGTTGTTTGGTGGAGAACATGGATTATGGCCACAAGAGTAGAAAGCACAAGACACACTTCAACTTGGTGCTGGCTCCTGGGCTGAGCTCTAGAGAATCATATGGAAAGGCCTAGAGGGGAGCTAGGCACTGAGTGCAAGACAATGGGTAAGATGGCAGAGGTGTTGCCCACTTTCCAGAGTCTTTAAAAGAGACAAGACACAAGCAAGGTGTGGAGAAAGCTAGGGACAGAATCTCCAGCAGCTCCTGCTGATGTGGTGCAGAATGAGCTAGAAGGCTTAGTGAAAGCCACATGCTCTTGGTGTGTGGATGAAAAAAAAGGTTCCTTTGCTGCTGTTTGGTGACACCACAGAGAAGTCCTGGAAAAAAATAGCCTTGGGGCTTTGTGTTAATGAATACCATGTTTTCATAGCAAGAGAGTGTCAAAAAAAACATGCCACTAGTTTGTAAAGCAGGGTTAGATGTGGGTGTTTGTTTGCTTTTTAAACAGGCTGAGCAAAGTTAAGAGGCCAGGAAGAAAGAACTTCAGCATAGCTAAGCTTTCAAATACACTGAGCTGCTGCTACACTGCGCTGCTGATCATCTCTTTCCTTATCAACCTAGCAAACTTAACTAGATCACTTTCACTTTTGCTTTCCCGAAGGCCTGTGACAACGATGGCTTTGGTGGCTTCTCAGTTCCACTTCTCCTTTCTCCCCCTCACTAACTCTCACTCCTAATCCATACCCCCAGGTTCCTGGATTATTGGATGTACACCCAGTGTCCAGTGACGTAAACGTCTAATCTGGAAGTGCTTAGCTGCTGCAGAAGGCCATGAATCTTAACTGTGAACTTGGTGATACTGTTTCACTGTTCATGGATCATCCTATCAGTGCCTTAGTAGCCACCAATTCAGAGACTTTCCAGACAGTTGGAATGATTAGGCAATAGGTTATAATAGCTAAAAGAGACATTAGTGATAATCTATTTATGGACTTTTGATGTCAAGGTTCAAACCGATTTGAGAATTTGTCAAAACCCAGAAGTTTCTAAAGACCCCATATAAATGCAGGACATAGAGCTAAGCTAGTCTTCTTTCCCCAGTGCCCATGAAGGAAGAGAACAGAATGCCCAATGGCCCCTGGAGAATGGAATTCATCGCATGCTGTCTCCTGATCCTTGTTTTGCTTAAGTTACTTTTCTTAATGAAGGACAAATCAAACTTTAATGTGCTAACTATATGCATATTGTTCAGTAGATGTAATTTCTTTTCATTGAGTTCATAATGTACTATACAGAGAGCTGCACTTAGGAACTGGGTAGACTCAAATATAATGGGATCAGATAAAAATAAGACTAGATTATAGTTAATCATTGTTACCCTGAAAACTGTCAAGAAAATCAGGAGTCATACCTTCATGGTTTAAAACACTTGGAAAACTCCAATGAATAAAAAAAAATAATAAAAATATTAGAAGTCATACTTCCAGAAAGCATGGGGACAGAATAGCAGGATTCAAAAGCAGTAAATTACTTGGAAGAAATATACTTAAAATTTTGAACAATGTATCCAAAATGTAGATGACTATAGCTGTAAGATGGGAATCTTAAATGTTCCTTCAAAACTTGTATCTGCAAGAAAAGGAATAAAGCAAATCTAACCTTTGACATATAATGCTATGTTTCAGAAAAAGATATACCATGCCATTTGGAATTTGGACTAGAAAATAAATGCTGTGAACTAAGTAAATTTCCAGAGAAACATAGAGAAAGAGTGGGTGATTCAAAAGACAAGGGCAAGAGTAAGTACAGCACTGGAGTACATTGAGGAAAACCTAAAATGGCAAAGTCCAAACAAAGTAGAATGACTTCTACAAATCTCTTCATAGATTGGAAACCCTAACTAAGACAGAGATTTCTAGGTTACAGACAATGTAATGCAGTGATTGTTCTGTTTGTTAAAGATGAATAGCAGAACATTTGGTGTGTCTTAGCTCTATAACTTTGGGAAAGAGGATTAATCTACTTAAATTGAGCTTTTCTCATGGTTGTTGTTCTATTGAAAAAGATAAGCAGCAGGAAGTGTTCTTTTTTTTGTTTTATGAAAATTGGAAAAAACTAATCCAATAAAAATGAACTCAAAATAGGGCTTTCATGAAACTCAGGAGGACGTGCATAACATTGGTCCAATCTACCACAGTCAGCTTGGCAATGCTTGGAGGACCCATCTTTGCCCTTGCTCAGGACATGCTGCTCCACCATGATGGGGTCCTGGGGGAGGGGGCTCCAAGCATTGTTCCCACCTGTAGCCTACATTTCTGCTTCTAGACTACTCTACAGATACCTAAGATCCTGCCTACAGTTTCTTTCTTAAAATCCACTGACTTCCCTTCTAAACAAGTGCTGGTTTTACCATCAGAGTTCACTTTCTGGGAGATGGACTATAACAGTACTTGCCTCCAAGTATTATGGGAGACAAAGTTGCCATTGGCTGCAATTGTTTGCAGGAATAGTGAACAGAGTTCTGGAGCAGTGGTGCAAGTCATGGGCTGGTGCATGAGGCACTTCAAGCACTGGATGGAACAATGAATGAACCAGAGACCAGATCTCACTCTAGTGTTCCTCTGTGAAACTCTAAGAAACCTGGGTCTTGTAGGTGTTCACTCAGTCTTCCAGACTCTTGTGCAGTATTATATTCAAGATTGAGTGCTGTGGGATAATGCTCTTGTACACTGTAAAAATTTGTCACTCTTATTGATTTAATAAAACACTGATTGGCCAGTAGCCAGGCAGAAAGTATAGGCGGGTCGACTAGATGAGGAGAATTCTGGGAAGAGGAAAAGCAGAGATAGGGTCACCAGCCAGATGCAGAGGAATTAACATGAGGGTGCTGGGCTGAGAAAAGGTACCAAGCCACATGGCTAAACATGGACAAGAATTATGGGTTAATTTAAGTGAAAGAGCTAGTTAGTTATAAGTCTGAGCAATAGGCCAAACAGTTCATAAATAATACAAGCCTCTGTGTGTTTATTTGGGACTGAACAGCTGCAGGACTGGGCCGGACAGAAACTTCCATCTACAATTGGGAGAGAGACCATGTTTAACTGGACCATTGTTAGTTTGATTTACATATTTAGACACTTGGTATGTGTCCTAGCTGGCAAAGTCCTTTCAGCATATGCAAAATTCCAGAAAGAAAAACTACATATTCCTTTTCCAGTGACTTTTGGCCTAAAAGCATGTCCCAACTCAAATTAAACTGAACTGTTAATATTAAATAAGTTGTAAAGTACAGTGATTTTATAGAACAGTAAGAATACATTAACATTCTCACAGTCAGAAAACTTTCAGAGGAATTAATGAGCTGATGTTTTCATAGACTGTTTGAATCACTTTTGGGAAAATGTGAAGTGATGCCCATAAAGGGATGACTACTGCTCATTCTCCTAACCGTTTGCAATGTGGCAATGGTTAACTATAATCTAGTCTTATTTCAATCTGGCCCCAATATATTTGAGTCTACCCATTTCCTATGTGCAGGTCCCAGTATCAGACTCAAACAAAACAGAAATAGAAAAGTATAGACACATGAAACTGAATGCAGGTAGAAGGTTGAGCGTTCCCAGAAGCTAGATATTCTCGAAGAGCCCTGCTGTAGAGAGACTGAAGCCTGAGCTTCCAATGAGCAAGAAGATGCAACTGGCATCCTGTGGCCTTGTAGCTTGAGAAACCTCACATATCCTGTGGTTGGAACCCCATGGACAAGGCAGGAAGAACTCCTTTGGGCTGTTTTACTCCCTACAAAGAAATCAATAAAGGTGCCAGAAGAACTTTAAATTCATGGATTTGAACATTGGATCTTTCAGGAAAAAGTTTTTATATTTTTTATGCTTTATGAGACTGTAGATAATATCTTTTCAATGCAGATTTATACCTTACTAAAGGAAGTGAAATCTTTTCCTATTGCCTAGAGTATGACCTTTTGATTAATTTTTAATCTGATTTATAGTTTATTTTTAAAAGCATTCAAAAAATCACACATGCTGAAATTAACCAGACCCAAAGTCTACCCACCTCAGTGAAATTCTACATAGTTAGACTAGTCATTTGGAATGGATGCTGTGGAGCTTCACATTGGATTTTACACTTGTATATACTATTGAGTATATTTTTATTCATGCATCCACCACTAGAACAAAAGTAAATCTGCAACAGAGATAGAACTAGAAAAAAACTTATTTTTATGTTGTATTTCATAACTCATGTGCACATCTGTCTCTATCCTTCCTCAATCCAATAGTTAAGCTTTTTGTTCTCCTTCCTACTTGTATTAATTTCTTTTGTATTTTTCTTTCTTAACAATCATTTAAATTTCATTGCCATTCTTTTTCCTAGAGAGTATTTAATCCCTATCACTTCACAAGGCACTTGTCCCATGAATGTCACATTATTCTGTACAGGTGACACAGTTTCAGGGAAGTGTATTTCTGCACCCAGAATCCACTCTGGGAAACAATAGTATTTTCTTTGTCTCTTTCTGTGTGTTTATTGTTTATAAACATAACAAAAGTTTATTGGGCCATTTCTACTTGTACACATATAATTGATTTTTGTGATAATCTTGATAACAGTTCATCTCATTCGTTTAAAAATCATGTTTAAAAACTCAGCAATAGTTTAAATATCTGAAAATTAAAATACAATATTAAATATTTTTCTAAAAATGATTCAAATACAGTTCTTTGACAATGGAAATGTTAATGTATTTCTCACTATTTAATGAGATCACGGTACTTTATCATTTATTTTATTTTAACATTTTTGTTTAATTTTTGACAATTTCATACATGTTTATAATGTACTAATATGTATCCTCCCACTGACCTCTTTTATCCCCTCATGTGCCTGGCTCCTAAATGCCCCTAAGAAGGGAGTCCCCTGGTTCCTAATATTCCATCACTTAATTTCATTTCTCCGTGTGTGTGTGTGTGTGTGTGTGTGTGTGTGTGTGTGTGTGTGTGCAGGTCTCATGCAGGTAGCCCCAGTCAACTGTGTGTTCATGATTAAGTTAGCCATACAATACCCAGAAGACAGTGTTCCACAGGACTCTTCTCCATCCTCCAGCTTTTACACTCTTTTGTGGTGTTTTCTGGATATTGGAAGGAGTGATGTAGATTTCCTGTTTAGGGCTGAGTACTCAGTTCTTATTCTCAGCACTTTGAGTCTGTATTAACCACCACCCACTGCAAAAAGAGGCTTATCTGGCCAAAATTATATTTATTTCCATTTATACTCCTCTCTTTATCTCAGCAAATGGTGATGTTGGGCTACTATGGTCACTAATGCCATGACAGCTTGATATTACCAAGTAAATGAATGAAGGACACAGTTAGTTTTTGCTTTCAGTGAAATCTCATTTATAGACTATTTCATGATAATTCTGATCATCTGTCAGCCGTTGATGGTCTTAAAACTCTTTTCATATAATTACATTCCTACAAGATTTGCTTAAACAAAGAAATCATTGCTCTTGCTGACAGAGCATTCTAAAAGGCCTCCAAAATTTCCCTTCAGTTACTGCTTTCCAAAGACTTGGAGAAACAGTGTAAGCCCCTAGCCTCAGTTTCCATGTCTGTAACTGAAGTGATGACACCTAACCTACAAGGATACCACAGGCATTAGAGGAGGAGCACACTGGCATCATCACGTAAACAGCATCATCATCTCCCTTCCGACCCTTCTGCTTCTCAGCAAAACTGTCTCCCTCACAAAAGGGAGAAACTCAGTTCAATTCTAGCCTGTGACTTGAAGAGTCAAATTGTACTTTCCAGTAAACATTTATTATTTCTAAATTGATTCTCTTTGCAACTGGTTGGACTATCTAGTTATCTATCAATTTGGGTGAATAAAAAATGGTTTTTCTTTTGGCATATTATCCTTCTCTCTGCCTTAGTCAAAAGGAAAAAGACATGGCTTTTTTCTTCTACAACAGATGGGAATAGCAATTAGAGGCAGCTATAATCCTGACCCTCAGTAGCAGGCAAGTCCCACTGTGCAGAACTGGAATAGAAGATGATCTGGAAGCCACAATAAGTGCAAAATTGCCCAAAGCAATCCCCTCTATTAGAAGGAGATTCACCAGGTGTCTGCCCTAAAGTCAACCTGGCAGAGCACACAGAATTGCTGCTACGTGGTATTTTCCTTTTGTTATATCCAATCTCAGTAGATGACAACGTTGCAATGCTGCCCTCCCTCACTATCTAACATTTCCCCAACAAAGCACTAAGTGCATCTTGAACTACCCAAGTTGTCTTAGTTACAGAAGGAAAGGCCTCTCCCAGTCTCTTGAAGGCCAGCAATAATTCCATAAGTGATATTCTATTGATACATGACTTTAGCAGACCCTGGGCATTTTTTGCTTTCCTAGAGGACTTTCCAGTTATGGGTACATCTGGAAATGATGGCTTGGAAAGCATCCATGTTCTTTTGTGAAAATTCCTCATCATATTAACATGAAATTATAGGCATTATTCAGACCCAGTTTGGACATCTGCTAATCTTAGCCAAATGATTGTATTTTGCATTGATCACAAATAAAAGATAAAAGCATAATGGTGTTTCTATTTCTAATGAACAACATTGTGGTTAATACAGTTGAAGTTTATATTGAATACTGACCTGACCAATGAAAAAGACCGATATGCTGTGTTTTCCCACCTGTATCTGCATGGAAAGCAGGGAGAGAGAGATGCTCCCATTTTGAACTTTTCTGTGTACTCAGTATTTTCAGAAAATTAACACTTATCTTTTCACCTATATGTTTTTCATTTTTAAATGTCTTATTGAGTGACTAGTTATTTGTCTACACTGATGTGCTGAATCTTCTGGATCTTTCTGTAGAAATAAAGGAATATGTTTAGCTCATCTATAATTTAGCTCAACTTCAATAAAATACAATTGGCAAATAAAAACGGTGCATTTGTAAGGTATTCAGTGTCATTTGTATGTGTGTGCATGTGGCACAGACATATATACACACATTTTTCTCTTCTTTGTAATGAGGATTCAGTTTTCATTAAATTTTAAATATGCGGTGCAGTTAACTATATTCACACACTGTCCATTAGACCTCCAGAACATCCCTCTATGTAACTGAAACGCTAAACTATTTACCAGCCTCTTCCCAGACCTTGGCAACAAGTATGTCACTTAGAGCTTCTGGGACTTGCAGTTCTCTAGATTCCACATATTGCTGAGATCATGAGCTGTTTGTTTGTCTGTCTAGCTTGGCTTGTTTCTGTTAGCATATGAATGTAGACCAGGCTGGCCCCAACTCAAAGAGATTCACCTGCCTCTGCCACCTGAGTGCTAAGATTAAAGACATGTGCCACATGCTGGCTAAGATTTTCTATATCTAATGGAATAATATGTCATTGTCTCTAAAGGTATACATTGCATTTTCATGTATCCTTTCACCTGTTAGTAGATATTTATAATGTCTCAGTACTATGCAAAATACTGAAATAGAGTGTGGGAAAACTTATTTCTTGACAAATTGATTTCCTTTTCTTTGAATTTATATGGTTGCATTGCTGACAGTTTTGTTTTCAATTTTTTTTTTCGAGACAGGGTTTCTCTGTGTAGCTTTGTGCCTTTTCCTGGAACTCACTTGGTAGTCCAGGCTGGCCTCTGCTTCCCGAGTGCTGGGATTAAAGGTGTGCGCCACCACTGCCCAGTCTTGTTTTTAATTTTTAGACACCTCATACTATTATTTATATTAGCTGTACCAATCTACATTTCCAGCAGTAATATGCCAGGGTTTCCTTTTCTTCCCATCCTTGAGAACATTTATCTTTTGTCTTTGATAATAGACGATTCTAGCAGACATGGGGTGTAAGAGGACAATCCATAATATACAATGATGTCCATTGTGTTACCTAACTGGCAGTCATCTGAGTCGTCGCCTGACTGGACCAAACAAATAGATTTTCTCATATTCTTACTTATGTGTTCTGGGATTCTACCATAAAATTTCTAACCTTTATTTCATCGTTTTCACTAATTCTTGGCCCTAAGACATGGGAATGGCCTGGAGCATGACTGATCCACAAGGGGTTGGCCTTCCTAGCTTGCAGTTACTGAACTGGGGCACAAAATAGGATCTTTTCACAGGAACTGGTTTGTTGTGTTATTGAAGCTAGGGACAGAAAACAATTGCCTTTGAATAGTCACATTTTCTTAACCAGAGACAAAGACCCACTCAAGTTGCACCTGGAGGACCACAGCTCTAGGAGAGGAGCTGGAAACTGTCCTGCAACTCAAATGGCCCTGCTGTCTTTGTAAATAAAGGTGTTTTTTTTTTTTTTTTTTTGCTATTGTTTGTTTCCAGTATTTGGTATTGATCCTAGGACCCTCATGCTGGGTGAGTATGGAACCACCAAGCTATATGTCAACCCAATTTTACTTTTTATCTTAAGACAGGGTCTCACTAACTTACCCAAGTTTCCATTGACACTTTGCATCTCAATCAGTCCTTGAACTTGCAATTCTCTTGCCTCAGCCTCCCATGGAGCTGTAATTACAAGCCTGTATCACTGGCCCAGCCAGTAAGCAAAGTTTATTGGAACACAGAAATGTCCATTTATTTACATGTTGCCCATGATTTGCTTTGGTGCCACAGAATGTTACTGGTTGAGAGATTAAATGGACCACAAAGCTCAGAATAGTTAATAATCCTTTGTTTAAAAAAGCCTAACCTCTAACCTAATGTATAGATGCCTTTTTAGTAAAACTATTTTGTAACATGCATAAGTCAGAAAATACATATAAAAATCTATAAAAAGAAGTGAACATCCAGAGAATAGATTGTCTTACTAAGTCACTATTATAGGGTCCATATGAAGATGGGAGAAAGACTCACGGAGCTTTGGGAGCAGTGCTTGCTGTGTGTGTCCCTGTGTCTACGGATTGGTTACCTCAAGGAAATGCTCTTGACTTCAGCTATTCTGAAAGTGAATCACATAGTCTCACTTCCCACTAACCAGGTCACCCTCAAAAGACAGCAAAAATCCTCGGAAACAAACAGAATGTTTTATTTTATTTTTATATTTAGTTTATTTATTTTTTTACTATCTTTTCCTTTAAGTGGATTCAGAGTCATTAATATTGGAGCAGCCCGAGAATCCAACTTAAGAATAAAAAAAAAAAATACCCCCCAAACCCAGCATGTTAGAAGTTCAAAAGGTCTGTTGCTCAGTCACTATTAATCTCTCTATACATATTTTATTTAATCTTCTGTAAATATTGTTATTGTAAAGTGCTTTGGACAGGCTAATGGATTGTAATGTTTTGTTAATGGAAACAAAGACAATACTGCAGAAGGCAAACACAAGCTGGGGTGGGGGGAGGAGTGAAGGAAGACTCAGGGCAGAGCCCGCGTTGTCTAGGGGAGGTGAGACTGGGACATCGCTTGCAGCTGACTTCTTCATTAGCGGGCCTGGAGGACTGCCAGAGCATTGGAAAATATACCACTGGACTTGGGGAGATCATCAATCCATCATTCCAGGCTGTTTCTCTCCTCTCTTCCCTCCTCTCCTCTTCTCCCTTCCCTTCCTCCCCTCTCCTCTTTTCTCCCTTCCCCTCCCTTCCGCTTAAAAAGCACAGTGATGTTATTTTTCTCATTATACTGCACTTGCTCCACTGGAAGGTAATGCAAGTCTCTTTTTACTTCTAGATTATCAGAGTAACTTCTGCTGTAGTTTCGGTGCACCTGCAATAAGATTGTGTTCCCTCTGCAGTGGGTGCACCCAACAGGTTGCTTTCAAGGATGTAGGTACCCACCTCCCTGCTTCTCATCACACTTCAGCAGCCCTGCAAAGCTGTTTCCTAGGGGTTTCCGGGGTACTATCTGTGTCCTGTAGACTCCTTTACTGTTTTAATAAAGAGCAACATTGTTTGAACTAGAGGGTGCATTTCTCCCTCCCTCCCTCCGTTTCCCACCGTTCTGTCTTCCTCCTTTTCTCTCACTTCCTCTTTTGTTGTTGTTATTGTGATTCCCACAGCAAAAATCTGCCCCCAGGACTGTCTGAGTCCACACTGGCTGCTCTGCTCATGGTGCAGGTGTGCGGGAGCCCTCCTCCGCATGGTCGCCACAGCAACCCGCCACTCTAATCTGCTGAATATGAAAAGAAGAAACAGAAAGAGAAAAGCCATCCACCCCCTTCTGCTCCATCCATGAGTCCAAAAGAAGGATACCGTCTCCAGGCATTCCTGATAATCCCCCAGCCATTGCCCTGGCAACAGTCACAGGGAGCTGGCATGGCCTGTGGAGAAAGCAGTCCCTGTCTCTAGCTCAGGCGGACTCCTCCTCCTCTTCTCCCACCCTGGATCTCCTAATAGCCCCTAACAATTGTGCACCCCCTTTTGGCCCACTGCCTCATGCCCTCCAGCCTGCCAGTGGGTCCCTGACACTGTGGTAGAAATCCACATAGTTTTCTCCTAATGATAGTGAAAGGATCTTTGCATGCACACATGCTTCTACGTGTGTACAGACGTGAATATGTGTGTGTAAGAGTGTGCCTGTGTGTAGGCTTAGGGAACTCTTCACCTCTAGTCACCCTGCAGATGAACTGTGTTTACATGCTGAATGGAGAAATGGAGACTATTTCTTATCAAAGCTAAGAGCCTGGAAAAGCTGCCCCTTGCAACTCCCGGTCTATCAGCTGTGCTGGCTGAGGAGGTCTGCAGAGCCCTTTGCTTTGAGCCTCATACCCAGCAGTGAAAGCTCTCATTTGTCTTAAGGCCATCATGTTGATGCAGCTGGCTTTGACACTGCTTACCTCAGCTTTTTTTTTTTTTTTTTTTTTTTTCTGGTTGAAAGACAGAAGGCTTCCTTGTGATCCCAGCCTTTTCCTATCAAATGACACTCAGCCAGGGTTTGGGTGACTTATTTACTGGCACTAGACCAGTAAAAACAAAAAAATGAACGTTCACAACTAATAAATCCTCATGCTTAGATAGCTAGAGCGACAGTGGTGGGATTACACCAAAATGTTCAGCCTGTTACCTCAGGGCTTCCAGGCTGTGGAGAACCGAATAAGTCGGGGTAGGAAAAGGGACTAGAGCAAGGAGCAGTGGAATTCCTTAGTGTGGGTTCTGGGCACTCAGAACCTTTCGTCTTCAATTTACTGTGTGCTCTCCTGGTTGGAGAGTCAAGACACAGAAACAAGGTACACCACGTTTGCGTCACTGGGATGAGACAGCTAAGCTTGCACCTTGACCTTTCTTTCTTGAAAATCAAACCACACCCATCCTCAGCAAGATGAAAGAGGCCAGCACAAGGTTCTGGACAGCACAATCACAGCTTTTCAGAGAACTGAAAGGAGCTATTTTTATAGAGGGCATGAGGTCAAGAATGTTTAGCAAACAAATTGAATGTCATCTACTCCCAGAAAATTCTCTAAGGACCTCCCTTCTCCCAGGCCCTTGTGGAAAGTAAGGGCACCTCTGTGAGGCAGGGCCACATTTTTATTTGTTTCTGAACATTTTTTATCTTCATTCTAGATGAATCCCAACATAAAATACTGAGTCCAGCCCATGCTTCCTTTCCTTTTTTGACAGCCTCTAATCTACTGAGTGTCCACACTTCCTTTATGGTTAGCTCTGTTAAGGCAACCATCATTGTGTAACAGTGGAAACCTTCCTTATATGATTCAGTCTCATGTCAAAAACAGAGATTAAAAAGTCAGGACATTTTTTAGCTGTAACCCAAATGGTCTTTCTACATGTTGCTGAACATTTGACAAGTTGGTGACCGTCATTGATCTCACTCTTCTCTTTTCAGTTGGGTTTTGGGTTGATGACTGAGAGACTACCACAGAGGACACTTGCTCATGGCGCGCGGCTCTGCTTATTTGTACAATGCCTTGTTATGTGTTGTAGCCCCTGTCATAGAGTTTAGCTGTGATGTCTCCTGAGTACAAAGAAAACATCTATAACAAGTGGTCAACCTGAGCTATGTTCTCCCAAAGCACCTGATAAAAAGGCATATTAAAACTCTTTCAGAGCTCTGCAGAATTATTATCTTTGAAGGCTCTGACAGTGCCACTCTTTAAAACCTGGCTGAGGTAAAACTAGATGAATCAAATGGGCACAGACTACTAGTTCAGTCATCCTCAAGCATTTAGAATGCTTGTTCTCTGTCAATGAAGCAGCTGTTCCAAATACTTTCATTAGTTCTCAGGGGTATAATGTAATCTTTGTGACTGAACATAACTACATGCCCCTGGCCTTTGTGTGTGTGTGTGTGTGTGTGTGTGTGTATGTGTGTGCACGTGTGTATGGATAAGTGTATATGTGTGTGGTACATGAATATAAATATGTACATCCATGTGTATGTATGCAGGGTCCAGAGAAGGATGTCAGATGTCTTTTCTTTTTTAAACATCATACTATGCCTTATTGTCTTGACATAGGGCTTCTTAGTAAACAGAAAGCTCACTATTTTTATTAGGCTGGCTGATTGGTGAGCTGTCAGGATCTCCCTATTTCCATACCCTGTGCCAGGCTTTTTACCTGGGTGCTGACATTTACCTCAGATTCTCATGTTTGCAGAACATGCACTCTGAACTACTGAGCCATCTCCCCACTTCCAAGGATCAGTTATTTTCTGAATGTTGAAATACTTAGGAAATGAGCTATCATGAATTCTAATAATCTCCACATCTTATGTAAGTTCTCAATTTCTTATAATTCCTCTTCATTCATTATTCTGCCAATATTGGAGGGTACCTAACATATGCTTCTTTAATTCATAAGTAGGGAGATAGATGCATAATATTTAATATCCAATTTTTACTGACTGTTACTATAACTGAGATGCTATTTTAGCATTTCAAGAATATTAATTCACTCAAGCCTTAAAACAACTCTGTTAGACAAGTAGTAAGCGTTGTCCTAAATGGCAGAAAAGAAATCAAGGTGTACATAATTATGTTATTCATCCAAAACAACATATTACACTATTTATATAAAGTGTTCAAAAAATGCATGCCTTTCTCATGTTTACAACTTACAGTACTTAGCATCTTCAGCACACAGTCAAGAGTCAAGTCTTCCAAGAGTAAAGGAAAGAAGTTTTAGTGGTAGAAATTTAGAGATCAAGAGAAAGCCTTCAGGTTGTGCCCAACTTCTGTGTGTTTCTAAGAAATCTAATTTAGGCTATGGTCAATATCTTTCAATCAAGATGTTTCTAAGGATGCCTGTTTGTAATGCCATTCATATGCCCTTCAACTTAGTTGGCTTAGATTGCTTGAAACTTAAATAAGTTCATTTCTAAAGTATGTATAAAGAGCAATCTTAGGGAAACATATATGGCATTTGGTATACTTTTTCCTTTTTAAAATTTATATTAAATATTATTTTTAAAAATGTTTCAAATAAAAAGTCACACAGAGAAATTAATCAGACAGACCCAAAAACTAAACAACTAGATGAACATCTCTACAGTTAGAGTAGCCATGGGGAAGCTGTGTAGCTTCACATTGGATTTTATACTTTCACTAGCAAATATACTTTATGTACTTATCTACCACCAAAAGTGAAAATTCATGACAGATTCAGAATTAGAAAAACAGCTCTATATATTTCTTCATAACTTGTGCCTGTTTCCTGTATCTAGTTCTTCTTAATCTCCTAATATTTGGCATATCTTGTGCTCTTTTCTACATATTATAGTGTATCCATGTACACATGTTTATACATATATTTGTTGCTCGATTTCACATATGAGGGAAGACATGTGGATTTTTTCTTCCAGGATTGCATGATATTGCTTAATATCATATATTCTAAGTCCATCCATTTTCCTGAAATTTTTGTTCCTTGATTTCATTTTTCTCTGAACCTGAATAATATACATATATAGTAAATTTTCATTACTCATCCTAATTGTTAATGGACAATTAGTAACCCTTATTCACTGTTGGTAAGGGTGTTAATTAATACAGCTGTTGTGGAAATCAGTTTGGAGATTTCTCAAGAAAAAAAAATTGAAGATAGAACCACCATATGATCCTGTTATTTCGCTCTTGGGCATACACCCAGGGAATGCCATACCTATCATGGAGATATTTTTTTAACTCCAAATTTATTGCTGCTTTATTTATTATAGCAAAGAATTGGAGTCAACCTAGTTGTCCACAAACAGATGGATGTACATTTTAAAGATATATAAACTTAGTTTGAAGCCATGTAATAATGTACAGACTATGAAAAATCACTCTGGCAATGATTGAGCTCCAAGGAGAAGACGACAGTGGCACTAGAAGAGTTCTCTTGAGTCATCAGAGCTTCGGTCTTATGCGGCTGATGGGGCGGGCTGTGAGGAAAAGAACGTTCAATAGCGAAGGATGCTGTAATGGAATCAGACACATGGTTCATTTAGGAGATAATGTCTCCACCAATACAAGGGGTCACAAAACAGATTAAGCTGCTGTGGCAGATGTGGCGGTTATCCAATGTAGATATCATTGCCAAGGCCAGGTGAGCTGCTGCTATGGAGGCTGCTGCTGAAGAGCTAAGGAAATAAAAAATGCAACATTTTAAAGATGCTTAGGATGCAGAATCTATAGAGCAGTGTCCCTAGCTGAGTCATGCATAGAGCTTCCTGAGAGAGGAAAGGAGACCTAGGTTTAGGATGGATGACTACTGTGAGGTGACATGCAAGATGACAAAGATAACTGGGAGTGAGATGTTGAGTTTACAGTGGCTACTGTGTGAAGAGTCACACAGTTCCAATCAGTGGAAGGTACAGTCTGAAACCCCGGAAGAGAGATACCTTGTGTTCATGAATGGAAGGAAGTATTTTATGAGATAAGAGCACATGGAAGCATCAAGAGAAAACAGAGACAGAGAGGAAAAACACAGGGAACAGGGAAGAACATGGGAAGCCAAAGAGCAAGCAAGCCAATAGACAAAACAACCATAACTTGAACAAAGATTGCAGACAATGAATGAAGCCAGGATAATATTTTAAAACCAGAACTAAAAAGCTGTTTTCTTAGCTCAGAAATAATATTCCAAAATAGTGTCTTCCAATCCATCATCAAAGCTAATCTCCACTTTGAGACCATCAAACAATTCATTGCTGATGTTGGTTCTAAAATGTCATGCGTGCACGCACGTGTACACACACACACACACACACACACACACACACACACACACACACAGCTCAATGACATGTCACTGTCAAGCTTTTGAAACATAACTATCTCAACTCTGTAGAGGTCTCTGACAACATTCTGTTGCCTGAAAACTGTGTGTACTATCAATATCTGATTAAAAGGCACCACTTTGTGCAAAGCCTTGCTCAGTAGAAGGCTAAGTACAGTCCTGATGAGGGGACATCATGAACCCCATTTACATCCCTTGTTCTAAAGTTGCTTTCAAGAAACAGAAAGACTGTCTTCTGTTTCTTTATGCTTCTATATTCATCTGTTAAGAGGTGGAGAGGAGTCATTTAGGCAATTAAGGAGAGACACAAGTCTGGGACAGTACACTTCACTCACATCTAGTCAAGGAACTGTGAACTACAGGAGTAAATGAGCAGGAGTGCAGCCTCTTTGTGACTCATGTGCAGTGGGACAAACTGGCCAAAACAGGGAGTGCTAATTAGAATGTTCTCCCTAATAAAATTATGCTGAAATGAGGCACCTTCCCAACGTTTAGCTGAGTTTTCCTTCACTGTTATTAATACTGTTTGGAATAGACCCTTAAGACACCTTTCTTGGTTTTGTGGCTAGAAAAGAAACAAACCATTGGCCCTGAAACATAAATATGTGTGATCTTTTGTTTTATAAACAGGCTATTTATTGGGAATGGCCCAGGCAAGTGCACACCTGGAGGGAGGCCAGGGAGGCCCCAGTTCCACCTCCATAAGCAGGGATGCTGAAGCTCCAACTCGGGTCTCTTGAATAGTAAGATAATGGCTCCCAAAGGGAATGATCGCACTGCTGAGGAGACAGTCAACATTATTTGGAGACAGTTAGTGTAGTCATATCTGGGGAGATTGGTAGGTAGAGGCCTGGGGTGCTGCTAAGCACCTTATAATGCACAGACAACAAAGAACTAAGTTGCCTAAAAATTTCCATGACATTGAGGTTTAAAATTTCCTTAAAGTTAAAAAGACAATGAACCCATTGACTGATGCTGACACTTTCGGGAAAAAGAGACAGCCTTCTTGTCTAATATCTCAGTGGTGGACAAGTCCTTCAAGAAGCATCACTTTTGGAATAAGGGATGGGTGGTGAATAAAGGGATCACCATTGTATACTCATTGTAGCTGAGTTAATCACAACTCAGGGTAGCTATACTTCCTCTGAACTCTCATATAACATCTGAAACAGTAGTGTATTTTCACCATGAGATGGATACTTCCTTTGTAGAGTGCCTATGAAAGTTGCCAAGTCACAGGACAGGCAGTTTTGGACCTGGGTAATGTACTAGGGATTCTCCCTGAAGATAAGTACTCACTCAATATCTAACAATAGACTCAGAAAATCTGGTCAGGAGTAGAAAAGGAGCTGGTATGCATCAGGAACTACTCAAATGGTCACAACCTGTTCCTACCTATTACAAGGAGTTTACCAGTAGAATACTTAACCTAAGTGCAATCTCTCATTGCTCTTACGCTGGTGTCCACGGCAATCCCACACACTGCTAAACCTATGACAGGGAAATTGTGAGGTTCACTGTAAGCAAGCCTAGAGAGACACAAATGTACTATTATACCCAAAAGACACATGGCATTTCTTTCTAGCAGGATAAAGCAAGCTACGTCTATTATGGGCATGATATCCTTTCCTTCACACAAACCAGAAGATTAGCACATGAACTTTAAGATATTGGATCTAGAAACCAGCCATGGGGAACATTTGGCAGAGTGCTTTTTAGGGTAGGATATACATGCCTGGTCAGACAAAATAAGATTATAAGGACTGCATAAATATGGACTTGCATGTTATTAAATCCTAAAAGTGATGATGGGTATGTTAATTAGCTTAATTGTACTAATCACTTCATAATGTATTTACATATCCAAATGTCACATTGTGAACCTTAAACATCCATGTTAGCTAGCTATTCCTCAATAAATCTTGGGGGAAATGGCATTAAATTCATAGTGAAAGAATTAATATGCCAAATTCTGTTTGATTTTTCTGATTATAAACTAGTTTCAATAATAAGTAGCAATAAAAAAGTTAAAAACCAAAGGGCTGGGCTGGGTTTGAATTTTGACCCTGCTACTTAGAAACTAACTCTGAACCATCCTTGATGGGAGATAATGAACAGAGTAGATTGAATTATCTTCCCATTGCATTTTTGTTCTCATTAAATTTACTGAGGTATAATTGACAGAAAGTATTGAATCAGTAAGCTTTAACAGATCCACACTCCACAGATCCACATAGATGTCTTTGTTTCCTTCCTGTTGTGAAAAAATATCCTGATAAAAACAGCTTAAGGGATAAAGAGTTTATTTGGTTTATAATGTAAGGTGATAAGGTGTGGTTGCAGAGTTGTCAGTGTCTCAGGATCCTGAATCAGCTAGTCATATTACATCTACAGTCAAGAGCAGAGAGCAATGAATTAATGCATGCAATCCTGTGCTCTGCACACTTTCCCTATTATGTAGTCTAGGATTCCAAACCTAGGAAATGGTGCCACCACAATGGGCACATCCTTCTGTGGAATAATCCCTTTGTACACTGTGAAGGTTTGTCATTGTGATTGGTTTAATAAAGAAGATGACTGGCCAATAGCTGGACAGGATCAGGTTTGGCAGGAGAACCAGACCAAGGACACTGGGAAGAAGAAGGGCAGAGTCAGAGGAGTCACAAGGGACACAGAGATAAGAAGTATGGGTTAATTTAAAATATAAGAGTTAGCTAGTAACAAGCCCAAGCTATTGGCCAAGCATTTGTAATTCATTTTAAGTCTCTGTTTCAGCTATTTAAGAATTGGCGAGTGGGAAAGAAATGATGTTCCAACATGGTGCACCTACATGCATGTTAGACCTGAGAAAGCTTGAAAAAGATTCCAAACATACAAAAATGGAGCAAAACACGGCTTCCGAGTCTCATGACTCTCATGCTGGCTGTAGTACAGAAACATGTCTCCTGGCAGCTGCTAGCATGCCATGAGCTAAGCCACATGGCAGGATCCCACAGTCTTTCACACGAGCTATGGTAAAGAGAGATTTCTCCCAGTTGCTGCCTGTGGGCCTGAGCCACCAGCATGCTGCATGGTGGGTTTGGGGTTTTGCTTATGTAGACAGAAAGGGTACATATGTTCAATAAAGACAGGTTCAGATGGAAAAAAACTTGTAAATATGTTACAGTGTGTTTACAAATATACAAAGGCTTGGGAGAGAAAAAAGTATAGACAGTCATAAAAAAGAAATATATAGTTTTAAAATAACAAAGTAAAGTCCTCAAAAAGTAAGGAAATATAAAAGAAAAAAAAGCCACTTAAAGATGGGAAATACATAGATTCTGGATCCTGTATGTTATTGTTCTGCCTTTGAATTTTTTGGCTGCTAAGACACATTGGATTATGAAAACTGTTGGATTAAAGAAACCTATGTATTTTAAAAATGTCTTGACTTCAAAATTGAAGTCAAAAGATATGTTACTTTGGTGAAGAGGTTATGCTTTTATTTCCACAGGAAATGAGAGTCTGTGTACTCATTCCAGATTGATATGGACCAGATTTGTCCTGACTACAGACATAAAGAAATAAATCTAGAAGAACTACAAGACACATTATATATACTTTACCTGCTCAAACATAAAACAAAAAATAATCTTTGGCTGACTTGTGTATAATGCACAGTCTATACTTGTATTAATGCAGATATGTATGTTATCTGTAGCCAAAAGTTTTTTCAGGTCATGTCCAACCCCATGGTTCCATGTTCCTCTGGTCCCATCCGGCCAGCCCAGTGGTCCTGCGGCCACTTATAAAATAATCACTGAGAGGCTTAATATCATTTAAAAACTGTATGGCCTATGGTAGGCTTCTTGCTAGCTAGTTCTTATAACTTAACACAACCCATAGCTATTAATCTATGTATTACCAAGTGTTCCATGGCTTTACCTGTGTCGTATTACAAGTTGCTCCTATGGAGGTTGGCTCGCATCTCTCTAGAATCCATCTTTCTCTTTCCTGTCTCTCTACTTGGATTTCCCACCTGCCTATAAGCTGCTTGCCATAGGCCAAAGCAGCTTATTTATTAACCAATGGGAACAACATATATTCACAACATACAGAAAGACATCCCATAGCACATCTCCTTTTCTGTCTAATCAAAAAGGAAGGTTTTTACTTTAACATAGTAAAAATATATATAATAGAACAGTTATCAAGCAGGAATTACAGTTATAATATCTAGTCTATTTATATTTGGCAAAATTAGAGAAAATGTGCTATCTATCCTATATTTGTGAGTCTAAGGTTTTATACCTAATTTATCTTTTATCATAACCAAGGAAAATTATAATTATAACTACTTAGTCTTCAACTATATCAAAGACCCCAGAAGGATATAATATTACCCAAGTAAACAGAAAGTGCATTGTAAGCAACTTCCAAAATTCTGGAAATGACAGAGACAGCTGGATACCCAGACAATCACCCTAAGTTCTTCTGCAATGTTGGGACATCCATCTTCAGCTTATAGGCCTAGAGTCTCTCAGTTGCTTCTCCCTGTATTCTGAAGAATGTCTGGCAGTCTCCTCTGTGAAGCAGGAACCTGAAGTACCATCTTGTCTTGTTTTGGCAAAATTTAATGGTAATTTTTCCATGGGTCCTGCATGTACAGTCCATATAAGGTACTGTCAAGCAGTCCAGGCAAGAGCAGTCTCTTGCCCAAATGGTTAACTTTTGCCATAAGGAAAGCAAACTCCATATGGAGTTTCTTCAATGCCCATCATTTTCTTTGAAGTAAATTGATACTGCCAGGAGCAGACATGTTTCACTGTCCAGAAAGTCTGTTCTTAAAACATTTTAAATGCCATATTCTGTAGGCCTTTGAAGTTTGAAGATTACTTACTTAATTATAATCTATCTATATATACCTAGAAAACTAACTAACATGACTATAAGTTTGATTATCATAGATGACTAATTATTAATCTGTATTTTATAATTATACATTATAATTTTAAATGAGCTATACAAACATAATACCTTAAACAAGAATAGAAATATACAAATAGCATAACAAAGTTAACTTAAAATTTGTATCAATAAACTAAAATCCATAGCAATGCAAAACATTTTAACAAGTTGTTGCTCTTTAAAGTAGATTCAATAATCTACCCTTTTTATCCTATCATATCTATGCTATCCCCTTCTCTTCTTTAGAAAGAGATTGCATTTATAATCAACCCCCTTTAAATAAAAACAAACATTTATGAACAATATTTTGGGAATTTGGGCATAGCCTCTGCTACTACTTCCTGCTGATTGGAGGGTGCTGGTAGTGTTATGGGGATCCTAAGAAAATTAACTACAGTTAAATCTTGGCTGTAGTCTGTGAGGATGGATCGTCTCAGTCAGTTGCTTTGAATCTATTCTGGATGTTAGATCATCTTGGCCATGGTGTCATCAGAGACCTTTCAGGGGGTCCTGGCTGATCAAACTATATTAGCCTGGAAGCAATCTACAGGTTCTCATCATCCATCAGGAAAAAAAAAAAAAAAAAAAAGCAGAACCTCTTTTCCAAAGCAATGAATCCTTTGACATAAATTTTAAAGTCAAGATATCTTTAAAATATATGTATTAGTTTAATTCAGCAGCCTTTACAATCAAATGTCTTTCTGTAGTTAAAATCCAAAGGACAATATAATCTAGATTTTCTCTATGATTTCCATCTTTATGTGGCTTATTTTTTATATTACTTTTACTGTCTCTTTAAAGACTTTATTATTTTTTAAATTATCTGTTTCTTTTATTTTATTTTTTCAGAGCTGAGGACCGAACCCAGGGCCTGTGCTTGCTAGGCAAGCACTCTACCACTGAGCTAAATCCCCAACCCCTAAATTATCTGTTTCTTTATATAACTTTCTATCCTCCTTTCCCTCTCTCTTCCAAGCCTATGTACATTTTTATACATTATGTAAACCATTTAGAGGTTTATTCCATCTGAATCTGTCTTTTGTGTATCTATAATTCTTTTATGATCATTGCAAACTGCAGCATGGCTAAGATTGAAGCAGCAGCCCTGGCTTCTGACCCCACCCCATTCATTCCCAACATGGCAGACATACCCAGGAGAGTCATTCTTACCCTGCCAACTCTGGGGTTCATGCTGCCATCAGTAACATGCAGCTGGCCCATAAACCCTTTTTGTCTGTATGAGTAAAAGTTAAATCCACCATGCAGTGTCCCGTGCAGTTTGAAGACACCTCTGTGTACTGAGGAAAGAACTTGCCATGCTGTAGGTCAAGTCTACATGCTACAATCCTGCCATATTGTAGCTCAAGCCTGCAGGCCATGGTATCTCTGTATCACAGCTTTCCTGAGAGACACAACTGGGAAACTAATCTTGGCTCTATTTTAGAACCTTTTTTTAAAGCTTTCTCAGGTTTTGGGTGGAAATTCTTACTACCATGTCTGGGCACCAAGTGTAAGATGAATTGCTAAATGGTATTATTAATAAAAAAAAAACTCAGAGCCAATTATTGGGGTAAAAGCTGAAAGATCAGAGAAACAAAAAGAAGCCACATTCTTACCACTAGAAATTCCTCAGCCCAAGAGAGAGCTACTTCCTGTATACTCATACCTATATACCCTTCTGTACCCTGCCATCTTACTTCCTCTCTCTGACCAGCTACATCACTTCCTCTTTCATCATTTCCTCTTTCTGCCCCGTTCTATCACTTCCTGTCTGTCTTTACAGACCTCCAGACCTCTATGGTTAACTAGTGCTGGGATTAAAGGTGTGTGCCACCATGCCTGGCTCTGTTCCCAGTGAGGCCTTGAATTTACGGAGACCTGAATGAATCTCTGCCTCCTGAATGTTAGGATTAAAGGTATGTGCTCCACTGCCTGACCTCTATGTTTAGTAGAGTGGCTTGCTTTTTCCTCTGAACCATAGATAAGCTTTATTGGGGTGTACAAATAAAATATCGGGTGACTGTCCAGGCAGCTAGATGTTTTTGTCATTCCTCACAATTTTTGGAAGTCACTTGTTTACAATTCCTGTTTAATTAGATAATATTATTTCCTCCTCAGGCCCCTGAGGGAGTTGAAGACTAGATAGTTATAGTTTTCCTTGTTAACAAATTCAGAAAAGAAACCCACTAAAAAGGTAACATGATTAAGTTTGAAAGACATCAAAAGATAGTTTTTAGTTGGTAATACAAGTTAGGATAGAAAGTGAATTAGGTACATTTTGGACTCACCAGGATAGGATACATAATGGAATATTTTCTCTGAATTTTTCATATGCAAATGACTAGACATTGTTGATGTATTTATTGCCTGAATATATTGTATATAGTTATTGTACTTATTGTATACAATTTTCTTATATTCATTATAACTTTTTAAAATTTAGACAAAAAAAAGGAGAAATATGGTGATAATTTGTGTACCCCAATAAAGCTTATCTAGGGATCAGAGGAAAAAGTCAGCTACTATATTAAAAATAGAGGTCAGGCAGTGGAGCACATGCCTTTAATCCTAACATTCAAGAGGCAGAGATTCATTCAGGTCTCTGTAAGTTCAAGACCTCACTGGGAACAGAGCCAGGCACGGTGGCACACATCTTTAATCCCAGCACTAGTTAACCATAGAGATCTGGAGGTCTGTAAAGACAGACAGAAATTGATAGAGCTGAGCAGAAAGAAGTGATGTTGCTGGGTAGAGAGAGGAAGTAAGATGGCAGGGCACAGAAAGTTATATAGATATGAGTATACAAGAAATAGCTCTTTCTTAGGCTGAGGATTTTCTAGTGGTAAGAATGTGGCTGGCTTCTTTCTGCTTCTCTGATCTTTTAGCTTTCACCCCAGTATCTGGCTCTGGGTTTTTTATTAATAAGACCATTCAGCAATTTGTCTTACAGTTAGCTTTAAAAATTAATGTATTTTCAGAACAAGGGACCAGATACCAATGAAAACGGATGGCCCAGGTGATCCAGTATCTCAAAATGCCTCTGTTATAGATTCCCCAGAGTACTGCCTCCAAAATGACTTCAACACTGCTGGCTGAGATGGTCCAACCTCAAGGACTACTCCAATGGGGACTTCATTATTATCCCAATTTTCTCAAGGCCACCCAAAGATACCAGTGTCCCCAGACAGTCTCACTAGTATTCTAGAGAACAATGTTCACATTCCTAAAAGATGGATTTATCATCATTTAAGGGAGGTTGGTTAAAAAAGCTGTTATTGGTCATAGTCAGAAACAAAGCTAAACAAAAGAGTTAAATTCAAAGATAAAAAGGTAGATAATTGAATCAAAAACTTTAAAGCAAAAAACAACTATTAATCTTAAAATATTTTACATTGGTATGGATTTTTGTTTATTGATCCAAATTTAAAGTTATTTTTCCTATACTATACTATGTTTCTACTCTTGTCTAGGGTATTGTGATTATGCAGCTCATTTTAAAATGGAATATGTAATTAAGAAATACAGATTAATAATCATCTATAATAGTCAAATGTATAGTCATGTTAGATATGTTCTCAAGGTCATACACAGATATATTTAGATAGACAAATGGTCTTCAAACACTTCAAATACCTATAGAATGTGACATTTAATATGTTTAGTAACCTAAGGCTTTTCATGATACTGAGGTACATCTGCTCCTGGCAGTATCAATTTACTTCAAAGAAGATGATGGGCATCAAAGAAACTCCATATGAAGTTTGCTTTCTTAGTGGTAAAAGATACTTACCTTAATTTCTGACAATATGCTGTTCAAACTGGACTAACAGAGTGCCAAAATAGCAAACACCAAACTTTGCCAAGACAAGGTAGAACAGTCTGTCAAAATTCCCTGCTTCTCAAAAATGTCTGTCAGATATACCAGGCCTGTAGGCCAAAGTTGGATGCCCCAACATTACAGAAGAATTTTGGGTGACTATCCAAGCAGGCAGACATTTCTGTTGTTAGATAACATTGTACCCTTCTGGGGTCTCTATTGGAGTTAAAGACTAAACAATAAGACTTAAAGTTTTCCTTAGTTATGATAAAAGCTATATTAAATATAAAACTTTAGATGCACAAAGATAAGGTAGATAATAAAGTATTTTTTCTAATTTTGCCAAATACAAATGAACTGGATAATATAACTGTAATTCTTCTTGATAACTGTTTTTGCTATATATTGTTTTACTATGTTAAAATTAAAACCTTCCTTTTTAATTAGACAAGAAGGGGGAAATGCTGTGGAATAATTCCTTTGTATACTGTGAAGATTTATCACCATGATGGGTTTAATAAAGAAGCTGACTAACCAATAGATGGACAGGATAAGTTTAGGTGGGAGAACTAGACCAAGATACTGGGAAGAAGGGTAGAGTCGGGGGAGTTGTGAGAGATGCAGACAGATGCAAGATGAATGTGCTGTATTGAAAAATATGCATGTGTTACCACCATGTGGCAGAGGGTACATAAGAAGTATGGGTAAATTTAAAATGTAAGAGTTAGCTAGTAACTAGCCTGAGCTATTGGCTAAGCATTTGTAATTCAATTTAAGTCACTGTGTCAGTTTTTTAGGAACTGCCGTGCAGGAAAGAAAAGTCTGCCTACAACACTCCCTCACTTCAATTCATGCAATAAACTGATTCCTGGTAGAAACGTCCACAGGCCAACCTGACTTAGACAACCTCCCATTGAGACTCTCTTCTGTGTCAAGTTGACAATTAAAACTATCACACCTATGAACCCATCACTATTAAAGATAATGAAAATATTGATTATATCCATAATTCACCTGTATCCCTTTGTTATCCTAGACTATTCAATTCTTTCTTCCTTCCTTATCAGACTGTTTTTTAGTTAAATAGGTTTTTAATGTTCCTGTCTAAAAATACTTTTTTGAAGTCAGGTATTATTTTCAAGTATATTCTCCCTGACTTTGGCTTGTGTTTTCATCCTTTCAATATATATTTTTTAAAAATAGAAGCTTTTAATTTTGATAAACTCAAATTTGTAAAGTTTTTTTCTTTTTTAGATGTCATATCTATGAAGAATTTTCCAAAATTTTGTTCACAAAAAAGTCTCCTTTTTTTTTCAAGAAATGTTAAAGTGTTGGTTTTATAAATGTTGTGGTGTGAGAGTTAATTTTCATTTTAAATTTGACTATGTTTAGAATCACCTAGGAGACACATTTCTGTGCCTGTCTCAGAGGATATTTCCAGAGAGCTCTAACTGCGGGAGCCCATAGTCTTTATGGACAGCACCTTCTCATGGGCTGAGAATTCAGATCAAACAAAATAAGGCAAATGAGACGCCGAACTAAACACCAATGTTCATCTTCTCTGCTTCCTGACTACATGCACAGTACAACCAGCCACCATGTGCTTCTACTGTCGTGCCTTCCTACCATTTTGAACTGCATCCACTTAAACCAGGAGTCATAAGTATCATCTGTCTTAGTTAGGGTTACTATTGTTGTGACATGATCAAAGCAACTTGAGGAGGAAAGGGTTTATTTGGCTTACACTTCCACAGTACCGTTTATCATCAGAGGAAGTCAGGACAGGAACTCAATCATGGCAGGAACCAGGAGGCAGGAGCTGATGCAGAGGCCATGGAGAAGTGTTGCTTACTGGTTTGCTCCCCATGGCCTGCTCAGCCTGCTTCCTTATAGAACCCAGGACCACCAGTCCAGGAATGGCACTACCCACAGTGGCAGGGGCATCCCTATCAATCACTGCTATAGGATGACCTTTCTGTATGCTGTGAATATGTGTTGCTACCATTAGTTAATAAAGAAGCTGCTATGGCCTATGGCAAGACAGGTTGTAGCTAGGTGGGAAATCCAAGCAAAGATATAGGGAGAAGAAAGGCAGAGTCAGAGCAGATGCCAGCCTGTCACTAAAGGAGCAACATGCCAACAGACCAGTAATGCCATGGCCACATGGCAATACATAGATTAATAGAAATAGGTTACTTTAAGATGAAAAAGCTAGCTAGCAAGCAGTCTGAGTCATAGACCAGTTTGTATGCCAGAGACTCTAGACTTTGAAAAGAAAAAAAGGGGAAATGTTGTGGGATAACATTCTTGTACACTGTAAAGATTTGTCCTGTCTATTGGTTTAATAAAAACACTGATTGCCCTGTAGTCAGGCAGGAAGTGTAGGCAGGTTGACCAGACTAGGAGAAGGTTGGGAAGAGGAAAGGCAGAGAAAGAGTAGCCAGCCTGACACAGAGGAAGTAAGATGAGAATGTTGGACTGAGAAAAGGTACAAAGTCACGTGGCTAAACATAGACAAGAATTACTAGGTTAATTTAAGCATAAGAGTTAGTTAGTTACAAGCCTGAGCAATAGACCAAACAGCATATAATTAATATAAGCCTCTGTGTATTTATTTGGGACTAAACTGCTGCAGGACCAGATGGGACAGAAACTTCTGTCTACAAATCACTAACTAAGAATATGCTTGTCCTGATTGCCTACAGTCTCATCTTATGGAGGCATTTTCTTCGTTGAGGTTCCTTCCTCTCAGGTGGCTTTAGGTTGTGTCAAGTTGACATAAAACTATCCAGTACAGTATGAATCAAACCATACTCTCTTCTCTATATTATCTTTGTATCTTTGTAAAAGTTCAGTTGTTTATGTGTATGAGTGCATACATAAGTGTGTTTATTTCCTGAGTTAGTGAGCCTTCTGTTGCTATGAGAGTAGAACTGATGTCATCAACCTGTAATGAGGAATATATTTTTGGCTCACAGTTTCAGAGTTTCAGTCCATGGCTACTTGACTTCATCACTTTTGGAACTGTGATAAGGCAGAGCATCATGATGGAAGTGCAGGAGAGAAGGTCTGTTCAGCTCTTGAAGGACAGGAGCAGAAGGAGAGAAGTAGCAGAATTCCCACTATCTGCTTCCGGTCAAGACCCCAGTGATACAATTTCCTTTCCTTGGGCTTTATTTATACAATCTTTCAGTAGTGCTGCAGGCTGGCATTAAAATCTTTGACATGTGAGCTTTTGGGGTATGCGTCAGATGCAACATTCCTGGACTCTACTCTGGGTCTTTGTTAATACAACCACTACAGTGTCTTTATTATTAAAGCTTCCTAACAAATTTTGAAATCAAGTAGCACAAAATATCCATGTTTGACCTTTTAAAAGCTGTCTATCCCATGAGCCTTGCGTTTCTATATGAATTTATAATCAGTTTTTTTGATTTGCACATAGAAAAATGCTATATTTTGATTGAGATTTTGTTGAAGATATAGATCAATTTAACAAGATGAAACTGATAACTTGTCCAAACTCATCTTCACATTATAAATCACTATGTTCTTTCCCTCATGTTCTTGTTATAGGATTCCTAAGAGTAATTTTATCTACAGCACCCAGAATTATGTGTGGTGTATGGTAGTTGAGCATCCTTTCATAGACAAACTACGATATATAAGAATAAAATCAGCAAATTTTAGTGTCTTTCAGTACATATTACTGCCTGGGAACAACTTTCTTTTAACGGCCTTAGGACCACTTCATTCCTTGAACCCCCTTCATGCTCACACCAAACCCGTTCTCTAAACATTCCAAGCTATTTTTGGCCTTGTGCCTTTTCTCTATACTTCATTGCTTCTTACAAGCAACGCTTTTCTTTTTCAGATACAACTCACACTTCTAGACATGCATCAATTGTTGTCTCATGGCTTGAAGGCATCATATTCACAGCTTACTGTTTTGCTGAGTTTCAATTAGGATGTATATTACACTGCAATTATATATTTGCATGTCTGTCTTTTTTCCTTTATCCTTTTTTCCTGTACCCATTTCCCAGAAGAAAATATGACTCTTTTCCTTTTAGGACAAATGTTACTTTTTGTATAACATCATGTTCATGCTTATCACAGAATCAAACACATAGTTTGTGTTTACTGAATTTATTTTAAAAAAATATATAACGCTTCATTCCATATATTTCAGCTAAAATCTATTCTTGATAGGCAAACATACTTGCTGTTTGCATGGGGGTGGTCATTTTAAAAATAAAATCAACACTATTTCTATTTTGGTAGTTGATGTGACTTTTGTCACCAAAGTTTTAGCTTGAATAGCAATGCTTTGAGACAATAAAACCCTCAATTTCTGCCCAGCAGGGAAATAAAACCCAGACAGAACCAGGAGAGCATCTGGCACCAGGCTAAGAGGGGAACCCTCTCTCCTGCTCTTTTGGCTGCAGCAAATGCCAGAACAGACAGGAGGCAATAGCTCTCCCCAAGGTTTTGCCAAAGAAGCCCTTAGCAAGATAATGGGCTATTTGTTAGGGAACTGCTGAGGGATGCGAGGGCAACCAAAAGGAGGCACTCAAATAATTCTCTGCAACCTCAGTGGGCCACCACAAGTCCCAGTGGCTAGGAAAAGAGTGTTTGCAGCCTGTGGAAACAACCCCTAGCCAAAGGCAAGAGTCTCTCCAGGGAAGAGTCAGTGGAATGTCTCTTTTCCTTACAGAGGAGTTCAGCTGATATGTGTTTGTGGTTTACCTAAAGGTGAGGAAATTCTACTTAGGACCTCAACCCTAAATAATTAGCTTTCCCAGTGGTCACTTTAGAGTTAGACCAAAATATTTACCGTAAAGAATATGGCATGCTGTTTTGACAGGAGAATTTTTCGCTAATTCAGCTCTAGAAAAATTATCCTTAATCCAGATGTGAACAAAAATAAATTGAGAACATAAAATATTTTAAGTCTAGTCCCATGATAGGCCAAACTCAATATTATGGTGAACCAGGGTCTCTCTTTGGAGTAAAGTATTTTCTTGCATGAAGTAAATAACTTCTTCCTAAGCATGAAATGTTGCTCTCCAGGGGGTATTTCAGTTGCCTGAATTTTCTGTAAGATTGAGATTGTTTAGGCCAAATTTGACTTGAATCTTGTTTCTTTTTCCATCTCCCGGGCTCTAGTCTAAATAATTTTTAGTCAGTGCTTTAAAGAAAATGAGAAAATCCTGTTCAATTTGTTTCTTTGTGAATTCAAATGATTTTCCTAGAACAAAGGGAAACCAAAGGAAAAAAGAAGATTCTGTTGTATGAAGTAGTGAAGCCTTGAGAGTTACTGTGGAAAATACCCAAATGTTGACACAGATCATCAGAAGAAGATATGGCAAGTATTTAGCACCCAAGAGGTGTGAGAGTCTTTCTACCTACTGTTTTTTGCAGGGGGAGAAGACAGAATCTGCAGGGTGAGTGAGCAGGAGCCATTGCTGGAAAGCTTCCCTTCCACCGAAGCTGATGAGCCCCGGAAGTGGAAGCAAGCTTCCTCTGCTCACCCTTCCCTCTTTCTCTGAAGGATATGCAAAGGAAGGCAAGAGTTTCAACCATAATCTGCATATGCGTGATAGATAAATCACTAACTAAGTACTTTTTTAAAAAATGTATTTTATGTGTATGAGTGCTTGCCTGCATGTTCACCATGTAAGTGCCTGGTGAACAAGAAGGCCAGAAGAGGGCGTAGAAACCCCTGACACTGGAGTTGCAGATGTTTGTGAGCCATCAAGTAGATGCTAGGAACTGAACCCAGGTCTTCCGCAGGAGCAGGAAGCAACCTTTACGTCTGAGCCTTCTCTCCAGTCCCCATAACGTGTGTTTTAAAATGATATTACATGCACAAATGCAATGGAGGAAGCAGGCTACAAAATCACAGTCCTGCAACTATAATCAGCACAGAAACATGACTCTTAAGGAAATCGAATGCTTTTTCCCCCAGAAATAAAAATTCCTCAAATTGGTATTTTCTGTGTTTTAATAGATACAAAGAATCTCAAAATAGAACATAAAGGTCTAAAGTTTGAAGCTTATAAAAACAGCATTAATTATATTCACTTATTTAAATTATTTTCATTCTATTTTTTGTCTGCTCCATTTTTCAGTCATTGGGAGATAGGGAAAGTTCTTAAATCAAGATTTTTTTTAAATCTACTACTGTGTGTAACCTTGCCATTTTCCCTTTATGAAAGGGGAATTAGGACTAGTGGAAAAAGGATAATTAAGTGGTGTAGGGATGGCAGGGTAGGGTAAAGGCAGGAATTTAAAGAGTGGTAGCAACACTAAAGGCCTTATTAAACACCATATAGAAACATACTCCTTTAAAGGGTCCCTGTTGGAATTGCTACTGTATGCCTCTAGGAATTATTTTTTATCCACTTTGTCTCTTCTCTTTTAAATGCTCTGCCTTCAAAACTACAAATGGTTTTGTTATTATTAATTCTCATTAACTTACTAATTTCCACAGTTCTCTAAAGTCCCTGACCACTGCGCCTTTATAGTCAGGACCTCCCTTCTACCAACTCAACAGCTGTGTATGTGTTTTGTTTTGAAGTTTTGCCTTTTCCAGAATATAAAGTAGCATCCTGCAAGAGGATTTTGTGTCCATTTTACCCCTAGCATAATGTTATTGAGACCCATTCTTATTGCATTTACTGACAATTTCTTTGCTCTGTGGAGTGTTATGCTTCACTATGTCACAATCTGTTTATCATTTATAACTTACTGGCTATTTGGGTTGTATCCATTTTTTGTTGGTGATTATAAATGTGTCTGTCTGTTAAAGTTGCTACAATACATTTGTATATAGGAATGTGTATAGTATGCCATGTATGTTTTATTTCTCTTGGTTAAATATCTAGGGCGAAACAACTGAGTTGATTAGTAGCAGTGTTTGACATTCTACCTTTAACAGTCTTTGTAATGGTACAGACTTCTTTCTAGAATTATTTTCGTTTTATATTTCTACTTTCCCATATAACTTGTCTTTGATTTCATCCATTCTAATGTGGTGGAGTTGGAATCTCACTGTGGTCCTAATAATTTCCCTAATGACTAATAGAATGCATCATCTTTTTTGTGTGCTTATTTGTCCCATATCGCCTTCTAGTGAATGTATTTACGATCCTTTGCTCACATTTAAACAACTTTATTGTATTACTTAGTTGTAATAGTTCTTTGTATATTAGGGGTACAAATATTTGTAATATGTGTGCTTTATGAGCATCTCCTAATCTGTGGCTTGTCCAATTAGCCAATTTCATGGTAATATCCTTTAATGAGTTTTGTCATTCTTTTTCTTTTGATATAAGATTTTTCTATGTTACCCAAACTGGTCTGTAACTTCAGAAGAGATTCATTTTGGCTCACAGTTGAGTGTTCAGCCTATAGTTCTTGGCTCTGTTGATTCTAGGTGTATGGGAGGTGACAGGAAAGAGGGAGAGAACACATACACACATACACAGAGTGAGGGGGGAGGGAGGGAGGGAGGGAGAGAGAGAGAGAGAGAGAGAGAGAGAGAGAGAGAGAGAGAGAGAGAGAGGCAGAATGTGAGACAGAGAGAGATGGATATCATTCAAGATTCAAGATGCAGACCTCAAGGACATATCCCAAAGACCTACTTGCTCCTGTTACCTTCTTAAATTTCCAGAACATAGCACCATCACTTGGGAACCATGTCTTTAAAACATGGGCCTTGCAGGGGAATATTTCATAGCTGCTATAACATTTTCCTTAATAGTTTGTGCTTGGAAAATATGAAGATTAACAGGATTCTTTTCTAGTTCTAAATTCTAAGAATTTATAATCTAATTTCTTTAGATAGTTTCTTTAATAGGTAATCTATGTCTAGCTAAGAAATGTTTGCCTGACCTGAAAGCACAAATACCGTGTACTTTTTTTCAAGAAGCTGTTTTAGATATTATGCCTTACTTTGAATCAGTGTTTCATGTTATTGAAGATAAGGGGTCAGGCAGCACCGGTGCACTGCCCCTCATCATGTGGAGCCCACGTTACTAGGGAAGTCACCCAGATGGTAACCACAGGGAAAAATAGGGAATGGAGATGGAAGCCCAAACAATGTCATAATAGTCCCCAAGACTGCCTTAACCTTGAAAATAGATCAAATTAAAGTAACAGATCACTTGATGATAAAATGTGAACTGTTTTCACACATAGACATATGTGTGTGTGTGTGTAATATTATATAGAAAGGAAAATTACCTCTCCTATATGGAATCTTATTTCCCTTTCAGCTTATGGAATGGATTTTTGACTTGTTATAGTTGCATTGTTATAGGAATACTAATTTTAAGTAATAATACCTATTTTAAATGCCTCAGTATTATTCTCGATCTTAATGGAGATTTGCTACTTTATTTCTTTGCCTAATGTTGCTATCAAAATGACCACTGGATGGAAGAAATATCCCTTTAGCGTCGGATAGATGAGTATTCCCGATTGAAGGTAACAGCAGATTCTAGGTAATAGTGGCTACCAAACAGAGTGTTTGTGGAAGCCATCTGCTTGTTCTCACTGATGCTTTCCTTGTTAGGGCTGTTTGTGGGACAGACTTCTTTAATGATTCTGAGAATGGCGTCACCCTGTAGGACACCCCAACTGTCCTACCAAGGGAATATTCCTCTCTGCAGTGCCACCTTAATTAAGTCATTCCAACATTCAGAAAGGAGAAATTATTCCTTTACACTTGAACAACTGTTGCTGAGAAAACATGAAGAGTAACAAGACTCTTGTTTTAAGAATTTATAATGTAGTTAGAGTTAAGAAAATGAGAAGCCATCAAGAAGCCAGTAAGTCAAGAGATCCCAGAGTACTGCTGGGTGAATTACAACTTGGCATAACGTGGAATTTGTGGTACACCTTGTTCCTGACAACTGTTGGCCTTGCTTCTTGTTTCTAGAAGGCAGGTGTTGACAATGCTTTTGTACCACGTGTCCTCCAATCAGAGCACATGAATATTCAAGCAGGCTGAAATCCCCTCTAGTGGAGCCCTCTGCTCACACTCTCAAGGTATGAGAATGCCAGGCAAGTTTGTTTTCTCTTGGCTTTCCCAGAGCACTGGTTAATTTTGCTCTGGGTGGGGCTTGTCCCCTGCTTGCTTTTGCTTTGTTTTAACTATTCATTTTGCTGAAGGTGCTTTTATGCTGGGTGCAGATCCAGACAAAGAAAACTTTCATGCAAGTAAACAAAACAGATTATACTGAGCCATGGTTTCTGTGCCTGACATATTCCTTAGACTATTTCTGAGTGGTTATTTATGGATGTCTGTTTATCCCCTGGAGCCTGACTTCACCCCTTGGTGCAGTGAAACCGCTCTGTGTTTAGTGCAATGGTCTGCCACCCCTGGGAATGGCTGCATGTCAAATATTTACCCCTGTGGGACTGGACCCAAATCAGAGATACGCAGAGAAAATAGAAGTTAAGTGCAGGCTCCTCAGGAACCAGCAGCATTTCAAGGGAAGTGGGTTTTAAAGAAAACAAATGAAATAAAGAGATAGCGCGGTGTCTCTTTCTTTATGGGACGGTGAGGGGAGCCCTCTAACATATAAAGTCACTTCAAGCAGAGGAGGATTTTCACCTTCCTGCCTTCTCAGCAACCACACCCACCATTCCCTCCCCTGGCTCAGTACCAGGCCCAGAGGGAGACATTTTGAATTTTTATTCTTTTAATTGAAAAAAGATGCTACACCTTGTCGTTTCAAGCCTGCATTGATTGGTGGTGAGGGAGTGAGAGGGGATGCAGAAGAGGGGGCAGAGAGAAAGAGAGGCCGCACTAGAGCAGGGGTGGGGGGCAGCAAGGGGGCAGGGATAGAGAAGGAGAGAGAGCGAGACCCAGCCAAGTATTAGTTTAGCCTCAATGCAACTCATAAAACTTTGAAATCAAACTTGGCATTCAGCTTTGTAGATAATCACACTGGAAAAATCCAGAAAGTCGAAAGTTTACTGTCTTGCCCAAGGTTCTCCATTCCCAGTTTTATTCCTCGCTGGTCCCTTCCCCATGCAGTGCTCCTTTGACTTACTGTATTGTCAGGTACAAAACTACGTTTTACAGGCTGCGTCGTCAAATCATGCCAAGTTGCAAAAGGGCTTATAAAATAATCGTGGACATGAACAGCAAGGAAACAGAACCGCCACTAACGCCATAAAGGGAATACTATACCGAAGGCCAGGCTTGAAATCAAGTCCGTGTGACCCATGTAACGTTAGACGCTTCTGAAATCTAGTAGACAAAGTACAGGCATGTTTGCTCATTCCTCTCTCACCGGACAAGGGATTTTCCTTCGCTCTGGGGACAAAGAGCGTTGGGGAGTTCACTGAGGGCGTGCTTTCTGATTTGAAATGTGCACACTGTTGAGAAGAAAGACAACGCCATCTCTCTGCTTAAACGTCAGCGTCCAGAGTGACAGCAAATTCCAGTTGAGCCAGGCATCCATCTGCAGGAGCTCCAGCCGCTCACTTGTACTGGGAAGCGACCCCAGGCTGCCCTGCCTTTGGTGAGGACAGCATTGCCCTGCGGCTGGGCACAGCATATTCAAAAGCAAACATTGGGCAGCTTCACCTTCTTCCAGTTTGGCAAGGAGAGGAGAATCCACAAAGGAGCATTACTTTAGTTGTATTTAGAAATGTAAGCCCCTGCAGACTTAAGAGCTGGAGCCTGTGAGGCCCCTGCATTGTGAGCCCTGTGCAGCGGGCCGGCCAGGCTAACACAAGCAGGCTTTGTTTTAATTAGCGCAGAAGCAGCCCTCCCCTCCTCCGGCAGGGCTTCCAGTTTACAATTGTCTGGGAACTCCCTCAGCCGAAAATGGTTACTAAGAAAATTTCCACAGAAACCCAAGGAACGAGAGGGGCCAAACCAATGCTGGGCTTTTAAAAGAACTTTTCCAGAATGTGTCTTGAAGCAAACTTGTCAGCGGGAGTGGAATGCTTGCTGGAATGGATGTCCACTCCAGGGAGGGCCCCAAGGTTAACTAGGTGGTTCACTTCAAAATAGCAGTCAGTTCTCTCTAGCTCTTGCTCCTAAGGGAAGAAAAACAACACGACCTCCTTTAAATACGGCTAAGGATCTGGTTGAAAGGGACAAACGCCAGGAAATTTAAAAATAAGGGTGACCAGGACTCTGTCTCCAAACTACTTTTCAAGAGTGAATTGAATCTGGATGCAGTGAGCTACAGGAAGGTCCAGCTGCACACCTCTCCATTCAGGGGCCCCCACCACGCACACATCCTCCATCATTAGAGAGCTTTGGGGCCTGTGCCCTGAAGTGGCAGAGATGGAGGAGTTGTGTTCATCGAGAAATGAAGTCGAGGTGGGCATGGACAGGTGTGGCAGTCACAGCCTCTGAAGAAGGAAGGCCTTCTTCGCTTTGGTCAAGCAAAGCATTTGGTTCCTGGCAGACTGGTTGCCGTCTGATTCATTGAGTGTTGAGAGGTTCTGGGTTTTGTTTGTTTTCTTTTTCTTTTCAACAGGAACATTTTCAAATTGAAACTTGCAAAAATGTATACAATGAAAAACCTCATCAAATGTGTACATATTTTAAAACCCAAATATAAAATTTAAATGTGTTTTGAGATATATGTGTCATTAACATATTCATGTGATATAAAGTACAATTCATTTGTTCACTTGGAAAGCTGTAGACGAATTGCTAAACGGTCTAATTAAATAAAAAACACAGAGCCAGATATCAGAGTTGAAACCTGAGAGATCAGAGGAACAGGAAAATCCACAAGCTAACCTCACCTCACTGACACCTCAGTCTCCAAAGAGACCTACTTCCTGTATACCCATGCCTATACTGCCTTTCTGTTCTGCTCTATCATTTGCTCTCTCAGCCCAGCTACATCACTTTCTTTTCCTGCCCAGCGCTGTCACTTCCTGTCTGTCTGTACAGACCTCCAGACCTCTATGGTTAGTGCTAGGATTAAAGGCCTGTGTCACCACGGTTGGCTCTGTTCCCAGTGTGGTTTTGAACTTACAGAAATCCAGACAGATCTCTGCCTCCCGAGTGATAGGATTAAAGATGTGTGCTACCATTTTGCCTGACTTCTATGTTTAATATAGTGGCTGGTGAGGCACACAGTATGTTGGGGGACACAATACATCACCACAGAAAGCTAGTACTTTTTTTAAGTAATTAAAAGTATAGTGTAGCAGGAATCTTAAAAGTTCTTATTAATAAAATCAAACCCGAGGCGAGTTATTAGGGTCCATGCTGGTAGATCAGAGAGACAGAACAAGCCACAGCTATCTCACCTCACCGGATCCTCAGCTGGTCTTGTCTCCTCAGACTGGAGGCCTCTGAGTCCTCATCCAGAATGAATCTCAGCTGAACTGTGTTGCTCCAAAGCCTAAAAGCTTAACCAGCCAAAATGCTTAACCAGCCAAAATCTTCTAGTTTCTGGTCCTCACGCCTTATATATCTTTTTGCTTTCTACCACCACTCCCTGGGATTAAAGGCTGGCTTTCTGGGATTAAAGGCGTGTCACCATGCTTGGCTATTTCCAATGTGGCCTTGAACTCACAGAGATCCAGAGGGATTTCTATCTCTGGAATGCTAGGATTAAAGGTGTGAGTGCCACCATTTTCTAGCCTTTGTATCTAGTGGCTGTCTGTTCTCTGACCCCAGATAAATTTATTAGAGTACACAATATTTTGGGGAACACAATACCACCACAGTATAGTTTCATTTCTTTATTAGTTTTTTAGGATTTGATTCCTTATTGTCCTATTCTAACAGTTTACAACTCAAACTAAACTATAAGCTGTCTAATCTTTAGCGAAAACTAAATACATGAGCATTCTCATTTATTATCTATGAATCTGAAGGAACAAAGTATATTTCCTGTGGAATTTTTAAATAAATCATCCCATTTCTGCTAGTGAATGAGAGAGCAGGTTGGTGCTGGGAATCACATTTGGTCAATGGTGAAATCCAGAGGTTCCCAGAGCCAGATGCAGATTCATGAGAGGTAAGTTGCTCCACGGCTCTGTCAATAAAATAAAACAATATGAAAATAAATCCCAGGTCTGTGATGATCCCTCTGGGTTCTTCAGAGACAGGTAACTGAAAGATTTGGCTTCTGTCTGCCCTCAGAGGAAGAGGAGACACTGAGCAACAGCAGTGGGAATTCACTGCAGGTAGCTTCTGCCTACCACAGACTTCAGAGACAGCTGAAGTGCCTTGCTAGTCTGCATATTTCAGAATGCATTTAAAATGGTGGCCAGAGGTCAGAAAGTAGAGATCAATCAGTGGCCAGAAGAAAGAAATCTTTTATCTCTATCAAGGATGAAGCCTCTAATGCCTGGCTTCACGTTAATGGGTGCCATTGCATACAGAGTTAGTCGGGATTGCTGAAATTCTCTGTCCTGATACCTTCAGAGGAAAGGATCTCACAGGGAAGTACCAGAAAACAGCAATCAGAATATGAAGCTGTAACTACAGAAGGAAGGAGTAGATTGACATTAGGATCTAGTACCACTTTTCTAGGTAGGGGAGAAACATATTATCCTTCACTTAAGCCTCATTTTTCTTTCGCCATCAATAAAGTAGAGGTGGTAAGTGCTAAGTCTCAGAAAGTGCAGATGTTCAGAGATGACAGTCTCGACTCAGCTCAAGCTGGACTATAGAAGAATTTCTGATGGTTACACAAAAGCCAGGATTCTTCAGGAATTTGTGAAATGGCCTCCAATCCTGGAAAAGGAGTCATTTCTCTTGCTACTGACAAAAGGGACATTTAGCTGCCTATTGACATTTGCCCATGGTGCCTGTCAGTATATCAAATACCTCCAGGCTCCCTCAGCCCCTTCCCACAGGTACGCTAGGCTAGCCCCCAAGCTGATCCAGAGTCCCACTTCCTTTATAACTTCCTTCCTTGCTATTCTTTACGGTTCTGGGTTCTGTCTCTAACAATGCTCTGGTGTCATTCCTGCTTCCCTAGCCCTGACCATGTCCAATCTGCTTCTTTGTCTCTCTGTTTCTGACTCTTCTAGATCCCTCTGAAGGTTCTGTCTCTTATTTTTATCCACATTAAAAATCTTCCCCCTGATCATGGAGCCGCCATTTCAGTGGTTTCTTTTCTGCACCCCTCACTGACAGTAAGATCACAGTCTTAAGGAAGAACCCCCCCAAAAAAAAACCCCAAAACCAAAAACACGATAAAACTGGTTGTGAGAGTGACAAACGGGAAACATCAGGCAATGGTGTGACAGGGCAAGACCGTGGAGAGGTTCCTCCATCTTAGCTTCTTGCTGAGGCCATTTCAAGTTTAGCTAGAATTGGATCTCCTTGATGGAGAATCCCATGGAAAATTAGGAACTGAGATCAAGATGCCCCAGGCAACTTATCCTTCATTCTAGTAAACTCCTTACTTGTGCAAACTTTCCCTGTAACTGCTGAGCAAAATAACAGGATGGGGATTTTACCTTTAAAACTCCTTGCTCAGGGCTACACTTGGGTCCCTGAATACCTGAGTGTGGTCTCTGTCAGCTGGAATACAGACCTTCAATTGGCTATAAACTGTGTCTGAGTGGTTGTCTCCAGTGGGCTCCCCGTAACATTTTGGAGGCTCCAGTGAGAGTACCAAAAACTGGATGCCAACCCTTAGGGACCTTGGGACCCCCAGGAGTGGGGAAGAGTATGTCATCTGGAGAATAATCTTAGGGGATGCCCACCCTGAGATGTTCCAGGGTCCCAGGAAAAATCCTCTCAGCCCGATCAGTGCTGAATGCTGCAGAGGTACCCTGATGACATCACCCTCCCAAAAATGGTAAATGGAAAATCATCTCGTCTGAACGTCTCTGGAACTAGGTTTGCTCTATAAGAAGTGCCATCTGGTTAGGACACAAAAGAGGAGGTCCAACACAACCATAGATCTTGTGTCTGGAATCCATGTGAGATATCACTAGACTTCCTTGATTTAACATGAATGTGTGCTGGCCACCCCGGGTTGTCTTTACTGTATGTCTCACTATATGACTCTGTCTTCCTGTGTCTCTCTGTGTATTTCTGTCAGTTCTGTTGGCTGGAGAAACAGGTCTAAAATGGAAAGGGGAATTATATTATCCAAGATTGCAGCCACTGCTACTCCTGAGGTGGCATGTGACTTCCTACAGGCTCATGGGCCATGCTGGGTGGCACACCTGCGTGCTGTAGTAAACCACTTCCTTTGAAAAGCAACTGCCGGCACACCTCAGCCAATACCTCAGCTTTTGACTGCTGCTGTTGCTATGGTGAGGTAGGAGGCTCCCAAGCCTCAGTAGTGGCCACTAGTTTCCAGGTAACAACTAATGGCAGTCTCTGCTGTGAGACCCGGTGCTTAAGGCTTAAGGCCTGTGCCCTCTTGTTGAGGACTTAAATCCCTTTGGCCAGACCAGGTCAGAGCAACTCCAAACCTTCTCCTACTGTTCTTTCAGCCCCACCAGAAGAAATCGATGTCCGTCCCTCCATCCCCCCCCCCCCCGTCCTATTCTGGAACACTTGCATTTAGCTTGTTTAGTCAGTTGTAGTCCTGGGGACATGGTTCTGTTCTCTGTGTGGAGGTGGGCAGGGCCTCAGAGTGCTCACAGGAAAGAAAAACAGGCCTCTGAGCTGTGTGCTCTGTTCCTTCCCCTGCCTAATCTGAGAAGCTGGTTAGGCCCAGGGAAGGAGGCGGTAACCCCTCCAGTCATGCATGGGGGAAAAGTAGAAGTTCAACTCCTTCCTGGTTCATAGTTTATGACTTTTTCTCTCCTAGTGACTTGTGTAATTGGAAGACCCCAACCCTACCCCCCAAAAACCTCCATTTTCTGAAAAGGTGCAGGTCATTACCAGCCTATTGGAAACTGTTTTAAAGTGAGAGGGCACTGAATGATTTTTTCATCAAACATTGGGAGGATTAAAAACTTATCCAAGGTAGGTTAGGTTATCCAAGGACCTGATGAATTGTCCCTGCATTTCTGGAAAAGCTCTCTGAGACATACCAGATATTTACTCCCACAGACCCAGATGCCCCCCAAAACCAGGAAGCTACTAATACTGCCTTGTCATGCAGGCAGCCCCAGACATAAGGAGAATGATTAGAGGGATTTGAATAGGTCTGAACTTTTGGAAATTGCTCAGAAAGTCTAAAACAGCTGAAATTCAGCTGAAAACAGAAAGGGAAATAAATTCTTCCATGTGGTGATATTTGGAGACATATCCTTTGGAGAAATAGACAAGAGAGAAAATGGGAGAAATAGTCCAGAAGAAAGGATTCAGTGACTTGTCAAGCATCATTTTATGGGGCCCTGAGTGCAAATTTGTTAGAATTTAGACAAAATATCCACAAAGCACCCTGCTCCAGTGTGTAGATGGCTTCTTCTTAGCTCTGACCACTGAGAAGGAGTATGAGGTCTTTTAGAGGCCTTTAAGCCCTAGGATACAGTCTCAGCAAAGAAGGCTCAGCTGCGCATCCCTCACGCCCCATACCCAAATACTCCATTTTTAGAAGGGCGGCCTCCCAGGACAGGCTAAGTCAGAAAGCTGCAGTGAGGTGATCTCTGGAATATAGTGGCTGGCCATCCGCTCTGCCAGTCCATTCACTTCAGATAGCCGCTTCTAATTTTCCTTTTCAGAAGCAACAAATCAAGGAATTGTGGGTGATGGAGACTTAGCATAGTTCTATCAATCTGCCTGACCATTCTAAGTATACAGGAAGGTAGGGGTTTATCCTGTTGAGATTTAGATTCCCACAGAACTACAAGGGAAGTGTTGAGTTAGTTCATGGTTCATGACTGCACTTTTCACCACAACTTGAAAGGTTTGCTTCAAAATTTCTGAGAACATTTCCTCTAATCATTGTATTTTCCAGGATTGTTCTGTGTGCATTTTCATTCTTAAGTTTAACATCTTTGGGTTTCATAGTGTCATGGAAATCTTGTTTTGAAGAATGTTAGTGAAAACATGTGAAAAAAAAAGCAAGTGAATATCTTTCTTTCAATACATTTCTATAGACTGTCTTCAACCACTTGGTATGCTTATTAAAGAGACTTAGACTGGATAACTCATAAATAACAGGAAGTTATTGTTCCCAGTTCTACACAGTGAGGATTCCAAGGTCAAGGCACTATTAGATTCAATGTCTACTAATGGCCTGCTCCTTATCTATGATACCTTCTGTATGCCTTCTCATAGTGTGAAGGAAAGGCACTGCATTGTTTTTAAGTGGCACTAATCTATTCATGAGGACACCAGCCTTATGATTTAATGAGCTCTGAAAGGCCCCACCACTTCCCAATTCTACTGGTTGCCTTGGGATTAGATTAAAACAGGAATCTGGAAGGGGGACATAAACATACAGAATATAACATGTTCAAAATCAAATTCAGTCAGATGCCCATACATAGCTTGGAACCTTACACCTTAACATGAGTGTTAGATTTTAACAAATGGATGTACTTTCTGAACATTGGTTGGATTGATTTTCAATGGAACTATGTGTTTCAGAGACCATCTCCTACAAATAGTGGATCACAATGTGAGGGAGATCAACATTTTAAAATCTAAATTCTTTGCTGTATGGCCATGTCAACATCCATGGTGGAAAGTTAATGATCTTTGTGTTAGTCCCTAAAATGACTGTGCACAGATTGGCAGGTAGGAGGTCTTTGAAAGGGCACAAGTTCTTCAATGATCATATAGGGAATAATCTCTTTGTTGAAGAATATTGATATCCATGAAGTAATAGTCAGAGAAAGAGGGAAGATAATATCTGACACAGGTAAGCACAACCTTAGGTCCAGACAGTGTCTAGAGAGATGGACCAGACAACAGCTTTCCAGAAGATTCAAAGACTTATAAGAAAAAAGGTAATTGTCTTCCTTGAAATGGAAATGATTCAAGCATAGTCACATCCCAATACTTTTAAAACTTTTATGGAGTTCATATGTTCTCACTGTGGAAGATAGTTTTTAAAGTAAAATAGAAGTTATATGTCTTTCTACTATTCAGTTGTTTGATATTCTTTGGGCCCTTCCATATATATATATATATATATATATATATATATAGAGAGAGAGAGAGAGAGAGAGAGAGAGCACGAGTGAGAGCAAAAGTATAGTTTGTATATATAACTCTTTATTCTAGCTCATTATCTTTGCTATCATCTTTCACAATGGCTGCAAAATATCCATCATGCAGAAAAGTCGTACTTTTGTGGGCTGGACATTTCAGATTGCTTTTAACTGTTCACTGCTAATAAGTCTATAGTGAATAACCCTGCACATAAATCTTTGTCTGCACTTGTTTGTTTCCTTAGGATGAATTCCTAGAAGTGAAATTATTCTATCTAATGGGATGGATCTTTTTTCCTCAAAGCTCTTTATACACTAAAGCTTAAGAGCTTACCAAAACAGTCATACCATTACATAGTCCTACAATGTATGAAACTGGGGCCTCTGAATAGAAGTCTAAATAGGGAGTCTTTATTCCAAATTTTGTGAAGATAAAAATGAACTTGTCCAGCAGGACAGTCTATATCGAAGGCTTTTTCCAGCTGTATTTACGTGTATTAATTTATAATTCTTCCAGTGAAGAGATGCTTTACAGTCTGTGAGTAGGAGAAGTGAATGATTAGTTTTAATTCTGAAATTTCAGTCTTGGCCCCAAGGAGCTTGTTTCTCTCTGAGCTACACTGCTATGGTGTGAAGCGCTTCCTACAGACAAAGGTGCTGAGTGCTACTGCCCAAGCAAATGCAGGGATGAGATTCGGGAGAGGTGTATTTGAAGAGGATGTGCAATCCCCGTCTGTCCCATTCCTTGCCTCTAGCACATGATCCAGCTACAATGGGGCCAGAATCCTATGAACTAAAGTCTTTGAAGCCATGAGGCAAATAATTCCCCCCTTTGCATTGTTTGTGTCTGGTATTTTGTAGTATTGCAAAGTCACTAATACATAACTAACATGGGGTTTCTTCTCTGATGACCTTATTGGTAGCCTTTGTTTGTATTTTATTTATGCATTCCCTTGGAATGTTGTCTTTATCATAGTACCTGTCCGCTCTGAACAGCTTGTAATGACCTTTCTATGTTCACTTCCTCGAACACACCTTTGCACATTTGCACGTTAACTCTCTTACTTCATTTAGATATCTGTTCAAATACTCAGTGTACACACTGAGTGAGCTTAACCCTTCTTTACATTGCTTGATTCATTTTCAGAAATTATCATTTGACTTAATGCCCTGTATCCATTTCTCTATTTGCACATTATTCTTCTCTCTCTTCTACAACAATTAAGACTTAGTGAAGGCAGATTTCTGTTTTATCCACTATCATACCCTAGTGTACCCACATAGCAGCTCAATAGAAGTTTGATGAAGTAATAAATAAACCAATAATTTTCTCTACCTCTAACTTCCTTTGAAAAATAGCTGCATACCTGTCTAATTTGCTAATGAAAATAAGCTTAACATTCCATCCTTGTCTCTTTTCGATGGGGTGCTCTTTTTCCTGTAGGACTCAAGGTTTTATCTGAATGGAAGACCACTTAAACACCATTTAATGAGAGGAGTCATTTCCTGCCTAACATCTAATCTGCAAATTAATCTCCCGCTGAGCAGAAATATGGACATGGCAATGCTTTCTGTTCCACATTTTCTACATCTGCCTGAGCTCAGGATCCTATTATTTACTTATCTTGTATCTGCTATCAAAAAGCCGGACAAGAAGCTAGCTGTAGAGTGATCTCTGGTGACAGGTATGCTTGGGGAGTCAAGCATGAGGATCTGGTTAAAATGACTCACAGTGAATGGGCAAAGAATGATGGATCCATTTTCCACTGAATAACACTATTAAAAAGCAACAAAGGTTGTCCCTCAATGTTCCCCTATTGAGAACAAACATTGAAAAGTCCTTACCTCAGGCAGAAAAATTTTGACTAAAAGCTTATTTGAAGTTTGAAAAATTTACACATTCTTGTGATAGTCAGTTTAGCCGAGATATAAATATGGGAAGATTTTGTATAGTCAAATTTTAATTTTTCACTTCAAGAAACAAGGAATATTGTAACCCTGAGGAAACATTCCTGCTACTAATAATTGGTGTGGAATATTCCCTTGCACTGTGTAAAGATACATTACTGTGATTGCTTTAATAAAAAGCTAAATGGTGAATAACTAGGCAGGAGGTATAGGTGGGACTTCCAGACAGAGGGAGCTCTGGGTAGAAGAAAGGAGGAGTTGCCAGCCAGACGTAGAGGGAGCAAGATGTGCAGCAGGAGACGTAAAAGCCATGAGTCACATGGCAACACATAGATAAAAAAAAAAAAAAGTGGGTTAATTTAAGTTGCAAGAACTAGTGGGACAAGCCCAAGCTACAGGCTGAGCTTTCATAACTAATAATCACTCTCCATAATTTTTTGTGAGTTGGCAGCCCACAGAAAAATATGACTACAAATAATTGCTGGAGGTAGGTGACGCTGCCTTCTTATATTTTTGGTTGTGAGCCTAGCCTTTAATGGCTGAGCTATCCCTCCAGCCTGACGCTGCCTTCTTAAGCACATGCATGCTTGTTTCTTAGCTGCTTAGTCCCATCACTTCCTGTTGTATAGACACTCTGAGGCAGGCTACCAGAATATGCTATTATCAGACTTAACCTTGACTCTCTTCCATGTGTTAGAGAGCTGTGTCTCTGTTCCTACTCTATTTGTTATTTATGTCAATGTCCAGGATTCTGTGCCTACTTGAAAGGGAGCCTTCAGCCTTGAACATGTGATATGATAAAAAGACTTTCTCCATTCTGGCTTCTCTCTGTGAAATTAGCTTTGTAGCTTCTCTTTGTCTTATGGTTCAGGAATTAGTACAATGTTCCTGACATTGTCTAGCCAAAAAGATAGAGAACAAGTATCTCTGAACTTGACTGTGCCCTCCTAAACACCCCAAATTTTACAGAAGGTAGACTCTGCCTATATTTCCAGATAAGGCCTCTATGCTTTAGTGTGGTATTTCATGATGCATTGGCTCCCTTTTAGGAAGAAATCTTACCTTTTCTTCTCTGTCTCACCCCACCACACAAAGAGACAGCAAGAAATTTTAAAGGAAGAGGCTTTCAATGGGAAATGAAGGGTTTGGCACCTTGACTTCCCAAACTACCAGAAACCAAATTATTAAAACCACCCACTCTGTGTTTTTTGTCATGGTAGCAGAGACAGACTATTAACCAACTGTAGTCAGGGATTATTTATATGATCTTGAACAGAGAATACAAGACCAGAAAGTGAGCTGATAAAAATGGAAATGTTGTCAAGTCTACCCTTGTTCAGTCAGGGTTCTCTTCCTCCATAGCTGTTGCTGATCGTACCTGCTGATTTGTTCTTAAACTTCAGGAAAGCATATTGCTGTGGGATGGTCTGTATGTCAAATTGCTCTGATTGGTCAATAAATAAAACACTGATTGGCCAGTGGCCAGGCAGGAAGTAGGTGGGACAAGGAGAGAGGAGAATTCTGGGAAGCGGAAGGCTGAGGCAGAGAAACACTGCCAGCCGCCGCCATGACCAGCAGCATGTGAAGACGCCGGTAAGCCACCAGCCACGTGGCAAGGTATAGATTTATGGAAATGGATTAATTTAAGCTATAAGAACAGTTAGCAAGAAGCCTGCCATGGCCATACAGTTTGTATGCAATATAAGTCTCTGTGTTTACTTGGTTGGGTCTGAGCAGCTGTGGGACTGGCGGGTGACAAAGATTTGTCCTGACTGTGGGCAAGGCAGGAAAACTCTAGCTACAGCATATAGCCTGCATCTGGAGGAATGTGCTGTCTGTACACCATTGCTCTGGGAATCTGGCTCGTCACATCTGCCAGGAAAATGATGGTGTTATGTCCTTGTGCCGCACTGCAAGACAATCTCATCCCAGTGAGCTTGCTCCAGCTCTGAAAAGTATTTCCTTAGTTTTAAAATATTCACCTAAGAAAATTTTCACTGATTTTCTAAGACTTCTTTGCAGTTCCAAATTTAGCCTGATACCACCTTAAAGTTGCAGCTACTATCAATGTCTTCCTAGTTAGGAGCCTTTTCGGTCGACTTTTGCAAGCAATTCTTCAGCTGAACTTACCCAGGAAAGTTTCTTGCTTTATGTGCCAGTTTCTCTTCCCTGATGAGATGGGGGTCAGAAGCTTTCTACTTCTCTCTGTCAGTTTCCTTTTTCAGACTCTTTCAAGCCTTGGAATATGCTCTGTTTATACTTACTTGTGCTTTTGTTTTTATTTCTTTTCTTTTCTTTTCTTTCTTTCTTTTTTTTTTTTTTTTTTTGAGACAGGGTTTCTCTGTGTAGCTTTGTGCCTTTCCTGGAATTCACTCTGTAGCTCAGGCTGGCCTCGAACTCACAAAGATCCCCCTGGCTCTGCGTCCCGAGTGCTGGGATTAAAGGCATGCACCACCACCACCTAACTGGCTGTTTTTACTTCTTAACTCCAATTTCCCCAGCATCTTGATGTTTAGCATTTCAGATCCCAAATAACAAAGTTACAAGAGCTGATATGAAGACATGATCCCGATACATCAAAAAGAGGATGTAAACATTAATGTAGGATCAAGTGTTTTCCCTACCCCTGGACCTAAATATTAAGCCAAGGAAGTCAAAAACTGGACAGGAGCTCAGCTTTTAGCAGAATTAGATTTCCAGTAAATACTTCTGGTCTTTCCTAGTTCCTCTGATTTTAGTGAAATGCTATTACCTACTCAATGCCAGATCAATATAAGCTTTAATAATAGTTAAGAGAAAGGGTAATTGCAGCCTGAAATTTTCAGCTGAAGTTCCCACTTAAAGACACTCAGTATTCAGGAAAATGGAGTGTCCACTTTGTTGTTCTCGATTTTTAAACCCTTCCCAAAGCAATTGAAATTGTCATTGTTTTTCACTACAAATGACAGAGTCGGTTTCAGGAAACTTCAAAATGATCACTGGCCAAATGTTCGGACAACTTCTCACGGTCCTTCCCCACCCCTGCCTACCACCTGCTCTTTTCTGTAAAGTTTGAGAGGCTATGATGTGTGAACCCTCCTGGGAGTGTATGTCAAATGGCCTCCACATCAGAGCAAAAGCATGAGGAATGGGTTGCCCAAAGCAGCAGAGAGCCTCTTTTGCTGGTCACATAATTATTTAGCAAGTGGTATTTTGAAATGACTTTGCAAATTCTGTCCATTTGAGTGAAATTTGTCCCACATCAGGACAGAATTCCATCCTGGAAATGACACGTCAATGAATTTAAAAATCACTGACATGGAAAGACAAAGCAAAGCCCAGATAAAACATGTCCGACTTGCTGAATTTTTACTGATTTGCTTTGTAATTTTCTTCTTTAAAAATTAATGTGGAGTCGGGCATGATGGCACATGCCTTTAATGCACTCGGGAAGCAGAGGCAGGTGGATCTCTGTGAGTTTGAGGCCAGCCTGGTCTATAAAGGAAGTTCCAGGACAGCTAGGGCTGTTAAAATCCTGTCTCAAAAAGATAAAAAAACAAAAAAGAACAATAAAAAATTATTTTGGCGTGGGGGGGGGAGGGGAGAGAGAGAGAGAGAGAGAGAGAGAGAGAGAGAGAGAGAGAGAGGGAGGGAGGGAGGGAGGGAGGGAGGGAGGGAGGGAGGGAGGGAGGGAGGGGTGCTTTTATGGAGGTCAGAGGACAACTTCCTGGAGTCACATACTTCATTCCCCTATGTTGGCCCTAGAACTCAAGTCATCCACCAGGCTTGGCAGGGAGCACCTTTATCTACTAAGCCATTTCACCTGCCCTGCCTTGTAATATTTTATCAGCGAATCCAGGCTCCCTTCTGATTCTTCTCTAATTCCTATTGACACTGACCCCTGTGAGGCCCAGATGTTGACTTCGGGGGTGTGGCGTGAATGTAGAGCAGCAGATCTGCCTCTGCTTTTTTCTAGAGCATCTACGGTGATTAGGGGAGACTTGAAGGCAGTTAGTAAACCAGGGTAGGAATCTCATCCAGGGGCCCAGTGCTTTCCCGGGTTGTCAGATTGAGAAGCCTGCGAAGACAGTCATAAAACTTATATTCTACTTGACTGCAGCCTGGTAGGGATCTCAGGAGTAGAAAGCTCTACAATTCCCACTGTGAACATAACAGCGGAGCAGCCACACTGTGAAGTATCGTCATGTGCTAACAATTACTGGCTGTCCATCATACACCATGCAAAACAAGCTGCCCCTGTTCTTCAAGAAGCACCTGTGTGTGAAATGCTCCATGTGTGTCTGCTAGGTAAAAAGTTGTGTTTATGTTATTTTGTTAGAATTTACCGCAGAGTTGAAAGTAATCACTTATTCCATACTCTCCTCCATTTTCTTTATAATAGTCTACTTATGTTATGAATCAATGGAAGTTACTGTATTTATAACTCACAAATTGAATTTGACTTGAACTTCAACTGTGTTTTTTTCTATAATCTGATAGAATTTTTTAATGTTCGCTCAGAATAAAAAAAACTGAAGATCATTTTGAATGCACGGGCTGATTAATACATGATTACTGATGAATTTGAAGTCAAGTAGTTTCATTCAACTTTAAGGCAAGAAATCTTCAAAGCAAGAATTTCAGAGTTTGTAGTTTTAACTCAAAATAGAACTAAATTTAATATCAAATTAACAGGTCGTTTGTTGTCCAGTGATGTAAAGTTCCAGTAAAACTCATGGCTCATGGTACCTTAAAATACACTTAACACAACATTTTGAAAGGTAGAAATTTATTTTCCTTCATGGGCATTCAGAAATTATAGTTGAGTGAATGCACGAATATAAATAGACTCTTTCTCCTGACTAGAGGTGTTACCATCCACCTGGCTCACTTCCTTCCCAGGTAATTACACAGGACTCTTAAAAATCACCCCTGGTGTTTTAATTAGACATAATCTTCTTTGTTTCCTATTGAAAACTGCTGCCTCAAGTCTTGCTCTGGGTGACTTTCAAATCCCAGCCCCTTTCCCAAATTCCTAGGTGTTCTTGAGACTTTATTAATGAATAGTGTGAGTAACACTGAGCCATCTGAAAGAGTGAGGAAGGCATCATGTCCTATCACCATTTTTGAACCGCCCCACTGACATTGCACAAGTCTTCTGAGGTAAAGGAAGGCAAAAAGGAAATAACACAGACTACACCACCCATGTACCACTGCCCATTTTCCTCTGGAAACATCTCATGCATGCATCGGAGTCTGGAAGAGCTTTGCACTAGATAGTCAATCATTTTACCAGTGTGAGGATTATTTTATAAACAGTGCACCAAATGGGGATATCATAATGAACTGTGAATGATCTCAGTCAGTTTAAAAGCCTATTTTAACTGTGATTCCAAGGAAGCACCAGAACCAAGAATGAATCACCCTTAAAAAGAATAGAGTGCAGCAGCATCTGAAAGGCTTGCTCAAATGGCATCTGAGAGGCGCTTGCTCACGTGGAATCATCTGAGAGGTACTTGCTTGCATGGTGGTTTGCCTGCAATGCTTTGCTCGGGACTGTTCAGATGTAAGTTTTCTGGTCTGTGAGGTTATGAGAAAACTTCTAGAACTGCGTAAAATTAGTTTATAACCACCATGTAGAGGCTGCCTCAGAGTCATTACTCTTTAACATATTCTATTTATAGTTTTAAAAGCAGCTTCCATGATTGGAATACATACTAATTGTATATGTATGTCATAGACTTGATTTACTTGCTGCCCTTGCAGCCATTTTGAATTATCACTTAAGCTTTTGGAAGCGAGGTCTACCCCATGGCCTCTGGCCTGTTCCTATGTGGGAGTTTTTAAGATAGCCTCTCTCTTTTCTCATCTCACTGTAATGTAACACCCCCCCCCCCCCATACCTGCCGACCATAATAAAACTCAATGGCCAACACTAGAATCATGTAAGAAAGTGTAGCATGAATCTTAAAAGTTCTTATTAATAGAATCAAACCTGAGGCCAAGTATTGGGGTGAACACTGGAAGATCAGAGAGACAGAACAAGCCACAGCTAACCTCACCTGGCCAACTTCTCAGCTGATCTTGTTTCCTCATACTGGAATCCTCTGTGTCCTCATATCCGAATGGCTCTCAGCTGAACTGTGCTGCTCAAAAGCTAAAAGCTTAACCAGTCAAATGCTTAACCAGCCAAATGCTTTTAGTTTCTGGTCTTCATGCCTTATATATCTTTCTGCTTCTGCCACCACTCCCTGGGATGAAAGGCTCGCTTTCTGGGATTAAAGGCGTGAGTCACCATGCTTGGCTGTATCCTTGAACACATGGATTTCTGCCTCTGGAATGCTAGGATTAAAGGCGTGAGTACCACCATTTTCTAGCCTCTGTATTGAGTGGCTGTCTGTTCTCTGACCCCAGATAAATTTATTAGGGTGCACAATATTTTGAGGAACACAATACCACCACAAGTAAGGATGTCCTTGCCTTATTTTCTTTAAATTTGACTCTTACAACCTCCCAGAGAAACTTTAAAAAAAAAATACTATCCATGTGGCTGTCTTGGAAGGAATAAACTAGGTTCTGGTTAGAGGAGAAATATGGGGTGACTACCAATAGATCCAAGAGTCATACCAGAGAAACAATGGTCACAGTCATGAAGTTTAGTCCTCAGACTTCAGATGGGACAGAGGCATACTGTGAACATCCACAACCAAATTGCCTGGATTTCAAAGTGGGGAGGCATTATAGCTCATAGCTGCACTCAGAATCGAAATGCAAAACCAAACTAGATAGAAACTATAATGGAGAGAATCAACAGTACCCATCAGAACCAGTAGGAATTATGCTTTCCTAATTAGAAATTGTGGGAAAATCTGCAAACGGAGTAGTAACTTCTCTGTGAGTCTAAAGTAAGTTCTGCAAAACTCTGTCAACTGAAGAAAACTGAACTGTTTCTCACTGGAATGACTTTGAGATGTGTAGAAAGTACTCAAGTTACAGAATTGAAATACACCAGGACAAGAAGATTTTTTGAACAATCATCTCTGTCTTCATACCTAGCTATCATTTACTATCTTTAACTGCTCTTCAATGATCCTAATTTTTGGATGTGGAACATTTTCATATAACAGTATTGCAGAATTAAACAGCCATACTTCAAAGGAGGTAATTCAGCAATACACTGTTTTGCAGCGACAATGAGGTGAGAGCTTCTGGGAAAAAAAATATACTTGCAGAGTATTTCTTTCCCAGAAACGTCTTGCATTTGGAGAAGGAGCTAACTGCTAAAAAATTTAGATCTTCCGCCAATAAATATGTTGTTAATTTGTCTTATTTTCTGCTGGGGAAAATAGAAGGCTATTCTTTAGTTCTCAAACTGGGATTAAAGAATGTTTAGTCAAAGAAGAACATCAGATTAGAAGAGAGTGGAAAATTGTAGATGCAGATTCTGGGAGAATGGTGTTCGGCTTTGCAAAGCTATTGCTAGTTACGTCAGTCAGTGAGTCAAGGTAAAGCCAAAGGAAGGCAAAGGGAGGAAGTGGCAGAGTTATGTGATGCTGTCATCAAATATTGGAACTCTGATCTACTTTCTCCTGTCGTTCAGTGACATCTAAGTTTCCAGAGCCCAGATAAGAATGGGATGGTTACTTGGGTGACTAAACCCACACTGCAAATATTTTCACCCTCAAATGCAGAGCCTCACATTCAGCTATGATGCTGACACTCCTGTATGGCACTCTAAACAGTCCTTCACATTGAGTGGAGGCCAAGAACAACATAGAAAAACATTTGAAGAAAACAGACATGACTGTAATGAGTTAAATGCTTCCCCACACCAACATCAAGTGACCTTTTAATTCACAGTATGAACATATCTGGGCAGCTAAGAATCCCACATTTCCATGGAGAGGCACTTACTACTTGGGAGGTATAGTGGTGTAGTGGAAAGAACATGATTTACCTCATAAGCCTGGGTTCCCATCCAGCTCATACACTTAATAGCTCATAAACTTAGACCAGTTACTCTCTTTGTCACTGTTTCCTTGTTTTAAAAGTACCTACTTTGTGGTGTCTTGCGAGGACATGATCAGAGCAAACATTTGTAGAATGTGTGCTTTGGAAGCCATTACAACTACACCAATATGGATGCTTTGACTTCATTAAAGTTGCACAAATGACTTTACCTCATTGATCGAGCTGGCCTCATTTGGCAATGGTAGAAACACACAAGTACTTGTAAGTGACCATCTCAGTGAACATTATTCAGCTAGTAGTAAAACATGAGTCTTTTCATTAATAGTCCCTTAACAATTTTTTTTAGATTTATTTTTGTTGGTTATTTTTTGCCCTTTATACTTTTTTGGGGGGGAGGCCTGCCATCCGGTTCCCAAATATATCACACACAGAGATTTATTCTTAATTATAAATGTTCAGCCTTAGCTTGGCTTGTTTCATGCCAGCTTTTCTTATCTTTAAATTATCCCATCTACCTTTTGTTTTTGGGCTTTTTCCATTCTCTTACTTCTGTAAATTGTACTCTTACTCTATAGCTTGCTGTGTAGCTGGGTGGCTGGCCCCTGGAGTCCTCCTCTTCCATTAGCTACTTCTTTTTTTTCTCCAAGATTTCTCCTTCTATTTATTCTCTCTGCCTGACAGCCCTGCCTATCCTTTCTCATGCATCATTATTGGCCATTAAGTTCTTTATTAGATTATCAGGTATTTTAGACAGACACAGTAGCACAGCTTCACAGAGTTAAACAAATGCAATATAAACAAAAGTAATACACCTTAAAATAATATTACCCAAAATTTTCTCTTTTTTCTAAACAAAAATGAAAGGTTTTAACTTTAACATAGTAAGACTGTGTGCAATAAGAATAATTATCAAGTAAAGATTACATTCACAAAGTACTAAATTCCAATTCATCTGTTTCTGGTACATTTAAAGAAAATACTCCATAATCTATCCTATCTTAGTAAATCCAAAATTTTATACCTAATTTACTTTCTATTATATGTAAGGAAAATTGCAACTATAACTATCTAGTCTTCAACTCCATCAGAGGCCCCAGAAGGATATAATATTATTTGAGTAAATAAAAGTACATTGCAAACAACTTCCAAAAGCTCTAGAAATGACAGAGATATCTGACTGCCTGGACAGTTACCCAAAGTGCCTCTGCAACTTTGCAGCATCCATCTTCAGCCTAATGGTCCATAGTATCTAGTAGACTTTTCAGTGAAGAATGAAATTTGAAAGACTGTCCTGCCTATTTTGGCAAAGTTTGTCAGTCAGTTTCCTCTGTGTCCTGTAGCATGTCTAATAGTTTCTTCTGTGAATCAGGAACCTGAAGGACCATCCTGCCTTGTTTTGGCAAAGTTCAGTGATCAATTTCCTGTGGGTCCTGCATGTCGAGTTCATACAACATACTGTCAAGCAGTCCAGGAAAGGGCAACTTCTTGTCCAAATGACTAGCCTTGCCACATTGAAAACAAACTCCAGAAGGAGTTTCTTCAATGCCCATTATCTCTGAAGTAAATTGGTGCTGCCAGGAGCAGGTGTGTCTCATTGTCAGGAAAAGCCCTAAGTTAACAAAACATTTTAAATGCCATATTTTATAGGTCTTTGAAAGGTTTGAAGACCATCTAGCTATCTAAAATAAATATCTATCTGATCTGGAAAGCATACCTAACATATCTACAATTTTGGATTATTATACATGACTAACCACTAACCTATGTTTCCTTGATTATCCTATATAGTTGTAATAATAGCATTCAAAAACTAAAACTTCACCCCACATTTCCAAATGAACTGCATAGGCACAAATACCTCAAACAAAAGTAGAAACATACATACAATATGTTGTAACAAAAATAACCTTAAATTTTTATCAATATACAAAAATCCTTTAAACAAGAGTAGAAACATATATACAGTCTAACAAAAATGACTTAAAATTTGTATCAATACTCTATATTCCCTTAAGTGAGAAAAAAATCCATAACCCACCAAATAACCAAAACCACCCACACCCCCAACTCTTAGGAATGTGGACGTAGTTTTCTATAAACTGCTTCCTGCTAGCTGTGGGCAAAGGTATCTTTAGGGGTCCCTGAGAAAATTTTGAGATGATGACCAAGTCCTGGAAAGACCAGCAGTAACATTTGCTGATAGACATCACCTGTCAAGATTTAGGAGGTCTCCCTTGATCAAACCTGATCCATATTATTCCTGAAGAAATCCACAACTTCTTGTCTCCTGTAGGAAGAAAACTCCAAAATGTTTTTGACTTCCATTTGACAAATACATTTTTTTTGACTTCTTTTTTAAAGTTAAGAAATTCCTAGGGTATCTAGATTGGTTTAATTTAGCAGTCCAGTTTATAATCCCATGTCTCCTAGCAGCTGTCTTTTACTTCTCAACAATCAAAAAAATTCAAAATCAACACAATAACATACAGGATCCAGACTCCCTGTGTATTTCCCATCTTATATGGCTTTTTTCTTTTACTTTCTCTTTAAAGACTTTATTTTTATAAACTATTCATTTTTTTCTATGACTATACCCTTTTTCTTTCTTTCTTAATCCTACATCTATTGTACAACACACTGGAATCTGTTTAGAGGGTTTTGGTGTTTGTTTCATCTGAACCTCTTTTACTCCATATCTTATAGCTTCTTTGATCATGTGAGCAAAACTTTAAACTGGTAACCTATACCTGGATCCTCCACATGGTTCTCTTGGCTAGTTCTGCCTGTTTCTCGGGTCATGAAAACCAAGCCTAAAGCTCATGGCCTGGTTGGAAGTTCATGATTGAGAACTGCATTCAACCTTTCTAGAGCATTAGAATGCTGATGCTTGTGCTGTGGCATGCATTTATTCTTAGTTTTGTGTTCCTACTTAATGTACTAGTTGTTCAATGGCTCACTGCCTGGCAGAAACTATCCTGCAGAAACTCTTAAAGGAGATTATATATATATATATATATATATATATATATATATATATATATATATATATATATATCTGCAGAAGTTTTAGTTTTTGAACACTATTATTACAAACTATATAGGATAATCAGGAAACACAGGTTAGTGGTTAGTCATGTATAACAATCCAAAATTGTAGATATATATATCTACATGTATATACATATAAGCTTTTTCAAGCGCTATGGAAATTAGAGCCCTATGTTGGGCACCAAAACATTATGGGTTATTTTTTGCTCTTTACTCTTTTGAGGGGCCCACCATCCAGCTCCCAAATATATCACACAGAGAGACTTATCCTTAATTACAAATGTCCAGCCTTAGCTTGGCTTGTTTCATGCCAGCTTTTCTTATCTTTAAATTATCCCATCTACCATTTGCTTTTGGGATTTTTCCATTCTCTTACTTCTGTAAATTTTACTCTCACTCCATGGCTTGCTGTGTAGCTGGGTGGCTAGCCCCTGGAGTCCTCCTCCTTCTCTGGCTACTTCTTTTTTTTTTCTCCAAGATTTCTCCTTCTATTTATTCTCTCTGCCTGACAGCCCTGCCTATACTTTCTCATGCATCATTATTGGCCATTAAGTTCTTTATTAGATTATCAGGTATTTTAGACAGGCACAGTAGCACAGCTTCACAGAGTTAAACAAATGCAATATAAACAAAAGTAACACACCTTAAAATAATATTCCCAATTTATTTATTTTATTATTTTATGTGTGGAAGTGTTTTGCCTACATGTATGTACATACACTAAGTGTGTATGTATACATGGTGCCCAAAGAGATTTTTAAAAAGTGGATAGAATTCTCTGGAATTGGAGTTAATGATGGCTGTAAGTCACCATGTGTGTGGTCGGAACCAAGAGCAACAAATCTCTCAACCTATGTGTCCACTCTCCTGCTCCTACCCAGTAGTCCCTTTGGTAGCTGTCTGCACTGCCTTGATCTGTTGTTCCACTCCACAGTGTTATCCTCTTACCTCAGTAGATAATTTGAAAAGCCAGTGATCACTGACCTTCCTTGATGATCTTTACAAGAACAGGGTTCTGTCAGAAGTGTTTACACTTAGCACAATGCACTTACTGAGTACTTGCTGAACAAATAATGATGGAATCTATATAATCTTATTACTACTCCACAATGTTTTAGCCTAAGAATGGGACTCATTGATGCACATAGTCCATATGTGGATGGATCAGTAGATATGAACAAAAACTACACAAAGTCAATTTTCTTTTTCCACAAATTTAACTTTTCAAATAAATTGTACTTAAATATAATATGAGGGATTGAAATATATTGTGGAAAGATTAAATCTAATTAACAGAAACATTACAAAGCTATCATTTTTGACAAGAATACTCATTAGCATTCTCCTAGCATTTATCAGAAATATAATTATTATATATATGCATCATGCTGAAAATTAATTTTGATGAACTAATTATAAGCTACTTAATCTGTTTTATTTTTTAAAAAATTGTTTTTTCCCCAATATAATAATTTTATTAATTATTGCGGAACTTCATACAATGACCCCAATGACACTTGCTTCTTATTCCTCCCGGTCCACCCTCTCATCCCTGCACTCCCCTCCAAAAGAAGAACCCCAAAACACCAAGTCCAATTTGTGATGCCCATATACTCAATGGAGCTTGGTCAAAAGCCCAATGGCCAGCCCCATAAGGTGAGCTGAGTCCTTCCCCATCCTTCTGCCAGAAGTCATCAACTGAAGAGCTACACTTCAGCATTTTTATCACAATTTTAAGGACTCTCTTCAATAGTTTCCTGTCTGCGCTGTTTCTGTTTGTTTGTTTGGTTGGTTGGTTGTTTGGTTGGTTGGTTTTTGGTGAGAGCAGGTTGTCACATAGAACATAGTAAAGAATTATGCTGGTCTAGCAAAGTGGTGGTAATACATTTTTTTCTAATGTCTATGACCTCAATATCCAAGGAAGATCATTTGGTTCCCTCCTGTTGGATGGGCCTTACGTCCAATTAGACAGCTGTTGTTTACCACCAGCATGTGAGTGCCACTTACTGTACCTTAGTGAATATCTTGCCATGCTGCCCATTGTTTGTAGTTCATAGTTGTTTCCTCTGGGTAAGACTACTTAGCTGCTTCCTTCCCTTGGCAGCTTGCAAAATATTGTCTGTTATCATGAAAGATAGATTATAGGCAGGAGACTTTCAAATCAGATTCAGCTCAAATCATCTGAATCCTGTGTCCTATGTGTATGGTGTCTTCAGCAATAGGGTCTTATCTTCATCCTCTGAGAGGCAACCAAGGACAAAATCAATAGTTTCTATTGTTTGAGGAGTCACTTGGACCAACCATTCAACAGGTTTCCTTTGCTTGGCACTGGTTTTTTTTTTTTTTTTTTTTTTTTTTTTTTTGTTAGTTCAGGGTTCACATGGAAGCATTGTAAGCTTAAGTGGCATAAATTTCTTTAAGATGTATACATACATATATACTTATATGGATTGCATATAATTTTAGGTAAATATAAAATAATATGATCCCTCTACGCTTTATCAAACAACCTTGATGCTATTTGTTCCATGTTCCTCCTTATACTTCCGTATTGACCTCCCTCCCACCTCCAGATGAAGTTCCCTCCCACTTTCCCCTTCTAAATCCTAACCTTATACCCACAAGTGTAAATCCTGCTGCTCGTCAAAGAAGCTTCTTTTTACAGCAAATGGAGACCATCACTGAGAACCACAACTGCTGAGGTCAAAGGATTGTGGGAAGCCAAGCCCCAATGGATACAGCTCCATCACATCCCCTGCATCTGCTGCTCAGAGAACACTACAGAAGAGGTGGCAGAAAGATTTTCAGAGTCAGAATATCAGAAAATGTGGTGAAACAGTTTTATCTAGAAATGGCTTCATAAACAAGACTGGAATGATGGTGATTTCAATGGACTTGTGGAAGATGAAGAATTTCATGGGATTTCATCCCTAGATGAAGAACTATAGACAACTAATGACTATTGGAAGGAGGAAAAATTAGCCTCTCCCAGGGATGAGCCCCTTATTGGTTGTCCAACTCAGTGTTCAGCTCTGAAAGCATATACACAAAATAACAAAGGTAGACTCATCAAGTTGTATTTATATATGTGTGCATATATATAAATGTATGTATAATATTAATAATCAAAGAAAAAAAGTTTATCAACTTGAGAGTTGTGGGGAAGGACCTGGGAAGGGTTGGAAGGAGGTACTTGGAAAAGGCTGGAGGGAGGAAATGGAAAGAGGTAGTCATATAATTCTACTCCAATTAATATATTAAACTTAAAAAATAAAATAAGTGTTATTACATTTAAGTATGAATAAAAGGAGGGGGATTTACATAAAAAGCCTCCAAGTGCCCATGCTCTCACTTCTTCCTACACATGCAGTCCACTCACACTTGAAAAGAAAACATGCAAAGCTCTCTGAGGAGGTGACTGTCACAGCCAATGGTAAGAAGTCCTCCTTTTAAACTATGAGACACATAATTAATTTGAGTATGACAGTTACAAACAAATCAGATTCAGATGCCAAGAATTTCAGTCAATGTATGTTCCTTTTAAAACATTACAATGAAACAGAATTATCTAATCTATAAATTGGGAGAATGACAAAAACTCATTGCTAGAAGAGAATAAGCCATTCTAAGATGCAGAGTAAGATGGGAAATGTGGGCAATGGCTTTAAAGAAAGAGCCTGTGAACAGTATAAGGACAATGACAGAAGTTTAAAGAATTAAGGAAAAGCAAGAACTCTTATATTTCAGAAGCATTGCTAATTATATAGTGGAAATTAATTCACATCTATCATCCATATTTAAATTTTTCTAAACATAAATAACGAGATTCTAAATAAGAGCAGAAAGATAATTTAAGGGAATAGAAATTACAAGAAAAAAAAACAAAACAAACAAAAAACGAAAACCCCAACAAAACAAAACAGATTTCTCAACTTTAACACTAGAAGCCAGATAACAATGGAATCTTTTGGGGGGTGGAGAAAGAAAGAGAGATGAGTTGTCAACATGGGATGCCAAACTGAACCTGTAGCTTAAGAGAGAGAGAGAGTGACATCAAGATATTTCATGTAGTCTTGGAGAAATATCCTTCAATACTTTTTTTGGGGGAAAAATCAGAATGAAGTTCAAACTCAGAATGGGGTGTGTCCCAAGAAACAATAGGAAAAACCCAAATATGCACTGACATTATAAAGTAAATCTGATGACAAATTCTGGAATTTAATATCAAAGTGAAACTAAAATGAGGACCAATAAACAAGAGGCAAGAAGTGGGGGACTTGTTTTGATCAGTTAAACTGTGCTAAGAAGCAGTGCTAGGGAATCTTTTGTTGGTTTCTCTTGTTAAAATTTCCTCTTCCCCAGCCACCTTCTGTCCTAGAAGGCTGACTTGAGTGTATTAAATAATTATTATCCCCAGCTTCTGTTTGGAAACTGGGATGGCTAGTTTTTATGTCAGCTTCACACAAGCTACAGTCATTTGAGAGGAGAAAATATCAATTGAGAAAATGTTCCCACCAAATTGATCCTCTAGCTAGAACATGGGACATTATCTTAATTAGTAATTGATATGGGAGGACCCAGCCCATTGTCATCCCTGGACAGGTGGTCCTACCGTACATAAAAAGGCAGGCTGAGCAAGTCATAGGGAGCAGGTCTGTAAGCAGCATTCATCCACTGCTTCTGCATTGGCTCCTGCCTCCAGATTCTGGCCCTGTTTTGCTTCCTGCTTTGGCTTCCTTCAGTGAACTGTGATTCAGGTTATGTAAGCCAAATAAACCCTTTCTTTCTCTAGTTGCTTTTAGTCATGGTGTTTTATTACAGCAAGACAAACCCTAATTAAGATAGAATTCCTGATTGATGAAAGGGAGGAAAGAAAGAAAGGTCAAGAGAATTTATGCTCCTTTCTGTATTCCCAGTGTTCACCTAAGACTCTTTATTCCTGTCAGCATGTGGTTACTGCTAAAGCAAGAAAAGAGAAAGAAAGAAAGAAAAGAAGAAAGACCTAGTTTTTCTAGGTCTGCCCCTTCTTTTCTTTGAAGCTAGAGTTGGTGAGATTTCCAGTGGTGATTTACTCAGGGTCTTTCACATCTCTGTGTGATTTGTCATCTTCAAAAATTAGCTTTGGGATAAATAAACTCTGTCCACATAATCTTCATTTGAAACAATCATTTCATTTTGGCCCTTGACTAAAACAAAAAGATAAATGTATTAAGTTTACACTTTTAAAGTTAAAAATGAAAAATTATGAGGGATCACAAGGGGGAGTGTAAAGAAATCTATCCATTTACAAAGACAAAGGATAACAAAGAGTATTAACAATAAAATTCAATACGATAAAACACAACAAAGAAAATTTCTAGTAAATTCAAAGCTTAACATATCACCATAGAAAGGAATGA